>NC_086097.1:150538153-150842796 GCF_963921235.1 Mobula hypostoma | reverse complement strand
GCACGCCCGGCGACACTGCCTGACCCGCGGGCTCAGGACCTAGCGGCACGCCCTGCGACTCTGCCTGACCCGCACCGGACCGAGCGGCACGCCCGGCGACACTGCCTGACCCGCGGGCTCAGGACCTAGCGGCACGCCCTGCGACTCTGCCTGACCCGCACCGGACCGAGCGGCACGCCCGGCGACACTGCCTGACCCGCGGGCTCAGGACCTAGCGGCACGCCCGGCGACACTGCCTGACCCGCACCGGACCGAGCGGCACGCCCGGCGACACTGCCTGACCCGCGGGCTCAGGACCTAGCGGCACGCCCGGCGACACTGCCTGACCCGCACCGGACCAAGCGGCACGCCCGGCGACACTGCCTGAACCGCGGGCTCAGGACCTAGCGGCACGCCCGGCGACACTGCCTGACCCGCACCGGACCTCACGGCACGCCCGGCGACTCTGCCTGACCCGCACCGGACGTCACGGCACGCCCGGCGACTCTGCCTGACCCGCACCGGACCTCACGGCACGCCCGGCGACTCTGCCTGACCCGCACCGGACCTCACGGCACGCCCGGCGACGCTACCTGACCCGCACCGGACCTCACGGCACGCCCGGCGACTCTGCCTGACCCGCACCGGACCTCACGGCACGCCCGGCGACGCTGCCTGACCCGCACCGGACCTGACGGCACGCCCGGCGACTCTACCTGACCCGCTCAGGACCTGACGGCACGCCCGGCGACGCTGCCTGACCCGCACCGGACCTGACGGCACGCCCGGCGACGCTACCTGACCCGCACAGGACCTGACGGCACGCCCGGCGACGCTGCCTGACCCGCTCGGGACCTGACGGCACGCCCGGCGACGCTACCTGACCCGCACAGGACCTAGCGGCACGCCCTGCGACACTGCCTGACCCGCTCGGGACCTGACGGCACGCCCTGCGACACTGCCTGACCCGCACAGGACCTAGCGGCACGCCCTGCGACACTGCCTGACCCGTACGGGACCGAGCAGCACGCCCGGCGACACTGCCTGACCCGCGGGCTCAGGACCTAGCAGCACGCCCTGCGACTCTGCCTGACCCGCACGGGACCGAGCAGCACGCCCGGCGACACTGCCTGACCCGCGGGCTCAGGACCTAGCAGCACGCCCTGCGACTCTGCCTGACCCGCACGGGACCGAGCAGCACGCCCGGCGACACTGCCTGACCCGCGGGCTCAGGACCTAGCAGCACGCCCTGCGACTCTGCCTGACCCGCACGGGACCGAGCAGCACGCCCGGCGACACTGCCTGACCCGCGGGCTCAGGACCTAGCAGCACGCCCTGCGACTCTGCCTGACCCGCACGGGACCGAGCAGCACGCCCGGCGACACTGCCTGACCCGCGGGCTCAGGACCTAGCAGCACGCCCTGCGACTCTGCCTGACCCGCACGGGACCGAGCAGCACGCCCGGCGACACTGCCTGACCCGCGGGCTCAGGACCTAGCAGCACGCCCTGCGACACTGCCTGACCCGCACCGGACCTCACGGCACGCCCGGCGACTCTGCCTGACCCGCACCGGACCTCACGGCACGCCCGGCGACTCTGCCTGACCCGCACCGGACCTCACGGCACGCCCGGCGACTCTGCCTGACCCGCACCGGACCTCACGGCACGCCCGGCGACGCTGCCTGACCCGCACCGGACCTCACGGCACGCCCGGCGACGCTGCCTGACCCGCACCGGACCTCACGGCACGCCCGGCGACGCTGCCTGACCCGCACCGGACCTCACGGCACGCCCGGCGACGCTGCCTGACCCGCACCGGACCTGACGGCACGCCCGGCGACGCTGCCTGACCCGCACCGGACCTGACGGCACGCCCGGCGACGCTGCCTGACCCGCACAGGACCTGACGGCACGCCCGGCGACGCTGCCTGACCCGCACAGGACCTGACGGCACGCCCGGCGACGCTACCTGACCCGCACAGGACCTGACGGCACGCCCGGCGACGCTACCTGACCCGCACAGGACCTGACGGCACGCCCTGCGACGCTACCTGACCCGCACAGGACCTGACGGCACGCCCGGCGACGCTACCTGACCCGCACAGGACCTGACGGCACGCCCTGCGACGCTACCTGACCCGCACAGGACCTGACGGCACGCCCGGCGACGCTACCTGACCCGCACAGGACCTGACGGCACGCCCTGCGACGCTACCTGACCCGCACAGGACCTGACGGCACGCCCTGCGACGCTACCTGACCCGCACAGGACCTGACGGCACGCCCTGCGACACTACCTGACCCGCACAGGACCTGACGGCACGCCCTGCGACACTACCTGACCCGCTCAGGAACTGACGGCACGCCCTGCGACACTACCTGACCCGCACAGGACCTGACGGCACGCCCTGCGACACTACCTGACCCGCTCAGGACCTGACGGCACGCCCTGCGACACTACCTGACCCGCACAGGACCTGACGGCACGCCCTGCGACACTACCTGACCCGCTCAGGACCTGACGGCACGCCCTGCGACACTACCTGACCCGCACAGGACCTGACGGCACGCCCTGCGACACTACCTGACCCGCACAGGACCTAACGGCACGCCCTGCGACTCTACCTGACCCGCTCAGGACCTGACGGCACGCCCTGCGACACTACCTGACCCGCTCAGGACCTAACGGCACGCCCTGCGACTCTACCTGACCCGCACAGGACCTGACGGCACGCCCTGCGACACTACCTGACCCGCTCAGGACCTAACAGCACGCCCTGCGACTCTACCTGACCCGCACAGGACCTGACGGCACGCCCTGCGACTCTACCTGACCCGCACAGGACCTAGCAGCACGCCCTGCGACTCTGCCTGACCCGCACGGGACCGAGCAGCACGCCCGGCGACACTGCCTGACCCGCGGGCTCAGGACCTAGCAGCACGCCCTGCGACTCTGCCTGACCCGCACGGGACCGAGCAGCACGCCCGGCGACACTGCCTGACCCGCGGGCTCAGGACCTAGCAGCACGCCCTGCGACTCTGCCTGACCCGCACGGGACCGAGCAGCACGCCCGGCGACACTGCCTGACCCGCGGGCTCAGGACCTAGCAGCACGCCCTGCGACTCTGCCTGACCCGCACGGGACCGAGCAGCACGCCCGGCGACACTGCCTGACCCGCGGGCTGAGGACCTAGCAGCACGCCCTGCGACTCTGCCTGACCCGCACGGGACCGAGCAGCACGCCCGGCGACACTGCCTGACCCGCGGGCTCAGGACCTAGCAGCACGCCCTGCGACACTGCCTGAACCGCACGGGACCGAGCAGCACGCCCGGCGACACTGCCTGACCCGCGGGCTCAGGACCTAGCAGCACGCCCTGCGACACTGCCTGACCCGCACGGGACCGAGCAGCACGCCCGGCGACACTGCCTGACCCACGGGCTCAGGACCTAGCAGCACGCCCGGCGACTCTGCCTGACCCGCACCGGACCTCACGGCACGCCCGGCGACTCTGCCTGACCCGCACCGGACCTCACGGCACGCCCGGCGACTCTGCCTGACCCGCACCGGACCTCACGGCACGCCCGGCGACTCTGCCTGACCCGCACCGGACCTCACGGCACGCCCGGCGACGCTGCCTGACCCGCACCGGACCTCACGGCACGCCCGGCGACTCTGCCTGACCCGCACCGGACCTGACGGCACGCCCGGCGACGCTGCCTGACCCGCACCGGACCTCACGGCACGCCCGGCGACGCTGCCTGACCCGCACCGGACCTGACGGCACGCCCGGCGACGCTGCCTGACCCGCACAGGACCTGACGGCACGCCCTGCGACGCTACCTGACCCGCACAGGACCTGACGGCACGCCCTGCGACGCTACCTGACCCGCACAGGACCTGACGGCACGCCCTGCGACGCTACCTGACCCGCACAGGACCTGACGGCACGCCCTGCGACGCTACCTGACCCGCACAGGACCTGACGGCACGCCCTGCGACGCTACCTGACCCGCACAGGACCTGACGGCACGCCCTGCGACACTACCTGACCCGCACAGGACCTGACGGCACGCCCTGCGACGCTACCTGACCCGCACAGGACCTAACGGCACGCCCTGCGACGCTACCTGACCCGCTCAGGACCTGACGGCACGCCCTGCGACACTACCTGACCCGCACAGGACCTAACGGCACGCCCTGCGACACTACCTGACCCGCTCAGGACCTGACGGCACGCCCTGCGACACTACCTGACCCGCACAGGACCTAACGGCACGCCCTGCGACACTACCTGACCCGCTCAGGACCTGACGGCACGCCCTGCGACACTACCTGACCCGCACAGGACCTAACGGCACGCCCTGCGACACTACCTGACCCGCTCAGGACCTGACGGCACGCCCTGCGACACTACCTGACCCGCACAGGACCTAACGGCACGCCCTGCGACACTACCTGACCCGCTCAGGACCTGACGGCACGCCCTGCGACACTACCTGACCCGCACAGGACCTAACGGCACGCCCTGCGACACTACCTGACCCGCTCAGGACCTGACGGCACGCCCTGCGACACTACCTGACCCGCACAGGACCTAACGGCACGCCCTGCGACTCTACCTGACCCGCTCAGGACCTGACGGCACGCCCTGCGACACTACCTGACCCGCACAGGACCTAACGGCACGCCCTGCGACTCTACCTGACCCGCTCAGGACCTGACGGCACGCCCTGCGACACTACCTGACCCGCACAGGACCTAACGGCACGCCCTGCGACTCTACCTGACCCGCTCAGGACCTGACGGCACGCCCTGCGACACTACCTGACCCGCACAGGACCTAACGGCACGCCCTGCGACTCTACCTGACCCGCTCAGGACCTGACGGCACGCCCTGCGACACTACCTGACCCGCACAGGACCTAACGGCACGCCCTGCGACTCTACCTGACCCGCTCAGGACCTGACGGCACGCCCTGCGACACTACCTGACCCGCACAGGACCTAACGGCACGCCCTGCGACTCTACCTGACCCGCTCAGGACCTGACGGCACGCCCTGCGACACTACCTGACCCGCACAGGACCTAACGGCACGCCCTGCGACTCTACCTGACCCGCTCAGGACCTGACGGCACGCCCTGCGACACTACCTGACCCGCACAGGACCTAACGGCACGCCCTGCGACTCTACCTGACCCGCTCAGGACCTGACGGCACGCCCTGCGACACTACCTGACCCGCACAGGACCTAACGGCACGCCCTGCGACTCTACCTGACCCGCTCAGGACCTGACGGCACGCCCTGCGACACTACCTGACCCGCACAGGACCTAACGGCACGCCCTGCGACTCTACCTGACCCGCTCAGGACCTGACGGCACGCCCTGCGACACTACCTGACCCGCACAGGACCTAACGGCACGCCCTGCGACTCTACCTGACCCGCTCAGGACCTGACGGCACGCCCTGCGACACTACCTGACCCGCACAGGACCTAACGGCACGCCCTGCGACTCTACCTGACCCGCTCAGGACCTGACGGCACGCCCTGCGACACTACCTGACCCGCACAGGACCTAACGGCACGCCCTGCGACTCTACCTGACCCGCTCAGGACCTGACGGCACGCCCTGCGACACTACCTGACCCGCACAGGACCTAACGGCACGCCCTGCGACTCTACCTGACCCGCTCAGGACCTGACGGCACGCCCTGCGACACTACCTGACCCGCACAGGACCTAACGGCACGCCCTGCGACTCTACCTGACCCGCTCAGGACCTGACGGCACGCCCTGCGACACTACCTGACCCGCACAGGACCTAACGGCACGCCCTGCGACTCTACCTGACCCGCTCAGGACCTGACGGCACGCCCTGCGACACTACCTGACCCGCACAGGACCTAACGGCACGCCCTGCGACTCTACCTGACCCGCTCAGGACCTGACGGCACGCCCTGCGACACTACCTGACCCGCACAGGACCTAACGGCACGCCCTGCGACTCTACCTGACCCGCTCAGGACCTGACGGCACGCCCTGCGACACTACCTGACCCGCACAGGACCTAACGGCACGCCCTGCGACTCTACCTGACCCGCTCAGGACCTGACGGCACGCCCTGCGACTCTACCTGACCCGCTCAGGACCTAACGGCACGCCCTGCGACTCTACCTGACCCGCACAGGACCTGACGGCACGCCCTGCGACTCTACCTGACCCGCTCAGGACCTAACAGCACGCCCTGCGACTCTACCTGACCCGCACAGGACCTGACGGCACGCCCTGCGACTCTACCTGACCCGCTCAGGACCTAACAGCACGCCCTGCGACACTACCTGACCCGCACAGGACCTGACGGCACGCCCTGCGACTCTACCTGACCCGCTCAGGACCTAACAGCACGCCCTGCGACACTACCTGACCCGCACAGGACCTGACGGCACGCCCTGCGACTCTACCTGACCCGCTCAGGACCTAACAGCACGCCCTGCGACACTACCTGACCCGCACAGGACCTGACGGCACGCCCTGCGACTCTACCTGACCCGCTCAGGACCTAACAGCACGCCCTGCGACACTACCTGACCCGCACAGGACCTGACGGCACGCCCTGCGACTCTACCTGACCCGCTCAGGACCTAACAGCACGCCCTGCGACACTACCTGACCCGCACAGGACCTGACGGCACGCCCTGCGACTCTACCTGACCCGCTCAGGACCTAACAGCACGCCCTGCGACACTACCTGACCCGCACAGGACCTGACGGCACGCCCTGCGACTCTACCTGACCCGCTCAGGACCTAACAGCACGCCCTGCGACACTACCTGACCCGCACAGGACCTGACGGCACGCCCTGCGACTCTACCTGACCCGCTCAGGACTCAGCACGCCCTGCGACACTACCTGACCCGCACAGGACCTGACGGCACGCCCTGCGACTCTAACCCGCTCAGCCTACGCCCCCTGCGACACTACCTGACCCGCACAGGACCTGACGGCACGCCCTGCGACTCTACCTGACCCGCTCAGGACCTAACAGCACGCCCTGCGACACTACCTGACCCGCACAGGACCTGACGGCACGCCCTGCGACTCTACCTGACCCGCTCAGGACCTAACAGCACGCCCTGCGACACTACCTGACCCGCACAGGACCTGACGGCACGCCCTGCGACTCTACCTGACCCGCTCAGGACCTAACAGCACGCCCTGCGACACTACCTGACCCGCACAGGACCTGACGGCACGCCCTGCGACTCTACCTGACCCGCTCAGGACCTAACAGCACGCCCTGCGACACTACCTGACCCGCACAGGACCTGACGGCACGCCCTGCGACTCTACCTGACCCGCTCAGGACCTAACAGCACGCCCTGCGACACTACCTGACCCGCACAGGACCTGACGGCACGCCCTGCGACTCTACCTGACCCGCTCAGGACCTAACAGCACGCCCTGCGACACTACCTGACCCGCACAGGACCTGACGGCACGCCCTGCGACTCTACCTGACCCGCTCAGGACCTAACAGCACGCCCTGCGACACTACCTGACCCGCACAGGACCTGACGGCACGCCCTGCGACTCTACCTGACCCGCTCAGGACCTAACAGCACGCCCTGCGACACTACCTGACCCGCACAGGACCTGACGGCACGCCCTGCGACTCTACCTGACCCGCTCAGGACCTAACAGCACGCCCTGCGACACTACCTGACCCGCACAGGACCTGACGGCACGCCCTGCGACTCTACCTGACCCGCTCAGGACCTAACAGCACGCCCTGCGACACTACCTGACCCGCACAGGACCTGACGGCACGCCCTGCGACTCTACCTGACCCGCTCAGGACCTAACAGCACGCCCTGCGACACTACCTGACCCGCACAGGACCTGACGGCACGCCCTGCGACTCTACCTGACCCGCTCAGGACCTAACAGCACGCCCTGCGACACTACCTGACCCGCACAGGACCTGACGGCACGCCCTGCGACTCTACCTGACCCGCTCAGGACCTAACAGCACGCCCTGCGACACTACCTGACCCGCACAGGACCTGACGGCACGCCCTGCGACTCTACCTGACCCGCTCAGGACCTAACAGCACGCCCTGCGACACTACCTGACCCGCACAGGACCTGACGGCACGCCCTGCGACTCTACCTGACCCGCTCAGGACCTAACAGCACGCCCTGCGACACTACCTGACCCGCACAGGACCTGACGGCACGCCCTGCGACTCTACCTGACCCGCTCAGGACCTAACAGCACGCCCTGCGTCACTACCTGACCCGCACAGGACCTGACGGCACGCCCTGCGACTCTACCTGACCCGCTCAGGACCTAACAGCACGCCCTGCGACACTACCTGACCCGCACAGGACCTGACGGCACGCCCTGCGACTCTACCTGACCCGCTCAGGACCTACAGCACGCCCTGCGACCTACCTGACGCTACCTGACCCGCACAGGACCTGACGGCACGCCCTGCGACTCTACCTGACCCGCACAGGACCTAACAGCACGCCCTGCGACTCTACCTGACCCGCACAGGACCTGACGGCACGCCCTGCGACTCTACCTGACCCGCACAGGACCTAACAGCACGCCCTGCGACTCTACCTGACCCGCACAGGACCTGACAGCACGCACTGCGACACTACCTGACCCGCACAGGACCTAACAGCACGCCCTGCGACTCTACCTGACCCGCACAGGACCTGACAGCACGCACTGTGACTCTACCTGACCCGCACAGGACCTAACAGCACGCCCTGCGACTCTACCTGACCCGCACAGGACCTAACAGCACGCCCTGCGACACTATCTGCGCCAGATACTTTCAACAACTTCACTCTCCAGAAAAATAATCTTACATCTGCTAAGGTGCAATGGAGGCTGTCGGGGTGCGTGGTAACATTCCAATCCCCTTCTGTTTGAAACGTGCACAGAATGTGTTAAAACCTTCGGAAAGAGTTGCACTGTTCTCGGAGATGCTACTCAAATTTTGTTCTGTAGCCTATAAGCCCTGCCACAACTGTTGGCTGGTCTGAGTCTTGATTTTAAACTGGTGTTCTCTCTGGATATCTCTGAGGGTTTTATGGAGGTCATATCTTGATTTTTTTTGTACAGGTCAGGATCACCTCATTTGAACACCACTTCAATAAGGAGTGATCTTCTCATTAATCCATGCTTTCTGATTTGGGAACACCCTGATTATCCTCTTCAACACTATTTCCCTGCCAACATACTGCTTTGATGTTTCTTGGCATCTGTCCTGAGGACTGTTTACACAAATCCCAAGGGTGAACAAAATTTGCCAGAGATCACTGAAGCTGCCTATGATTAGCTCTCATTAATTTTACATTTAAAACTCCTCATTTTTGAACCGTATAAAGTCCACTAGAAGCCAAAAAGTATAAAATGAACCTGAAAACTGAACAACTACTGAACAAAAATTGGTAAATTGGTAAATTCGCTTATTATTGTCAAATACACTGAGGTACAGAAAACAAACTTGGTTCTGTATGCCAACCACACAGATCATTTCATCACATCAGTACAAGGGAAAGACAATAAGGGAACACAGAATAAAGTATTACAGTTACAGAAAAAGTGCAGGGCAGTAGATAATAAGGTTCAAGGCCACGATGAGGTAGATTGTGAGGTTAAGAGACAATTTTAGCATATAAGGGGGCTATTCAATAGTCTTATTAACATCAGGATAAAAGCTGTCGTTGAGCCTGGTGATTTGTGCTTTCAGGCTTTTGTATCTATTCTTGATTAGAAGGGGGAGAAGTGAGAATGTCCGGGGGTGGCGGGGGTGGTTGGAGAGATCTTTCATTATTTTGGCTGGTTTATCAAGACACCAAGAAGTGTAGATGGAATCCGTGGAGGGGAGGCTGTATTTTGTGATGTGCTGAGCTGTGTTCACAATTCTCTGCAGTTCCATCTGGTCTTGGGCAGAGCAGTTGCCACACTGAGCTGTGATCTGTCCAGATAGGATGCTTTCTCTGGAATTTCTGTAAAAATTGGTGAGGGCCATGGAGGCATGCTGAATTTCTTCAGCCTGCTGAGGAAGTAGAGGTGATGGTGTGCTTTCTTGGTCACGGTGTCTGCATGGTAGAACCCCTCAGAAAAGTGGCAAGAATATCAGACATCTTTAGATCCAGCCAGCTCCACCATCGGCACAATCCCCACCACTGAGGACATCTTCAAGATCTACCACCAAGAATCCTCACCATCTGACATGCCCATTTCTCATCGGGAGGAGGTACAGGAGTCTGAATATTTTCAGTTATTTAGGAACAGCTCCTTCCCCTCCACCATCGGATTTCTGAATGGTCGATGAGCACATCTACGCTATTTCATTGCTCCTTTTTTATGACTACTTATTTATTTAACTCACTAATTCCCACTACTTTGCTCTCTCCATGGCTTAAACCCACAGGACACAAGCAACCCGCCTTGCAGTTCCCCCAGATCCTGAGTTCCATAGGCCCCAAACCAGTAAGTCCCAGAGTCCCAGCTCTCCAATCTCCCAAACTTAGTCCCCTAGCTCCACAAAGAGTGGAGACCTTGGTTACCACTTACTCCCCACCACCGCCTATGTTCACTGCTCTCCCTCCTCCCCCCCCCCATTTTCCATTTCTCCTTTGTATTACTTAATTGCTGGCTGTCTCTCTCACACATCCGTCAATTCCAAGCCTAACTGTCATCCGACCAGGCCTTGAACCCTTACCTGATTACCTTGTGCCTTCAACCATTTGTGAGGGCACTATTCTTTAAAGTACTCCATTTCTCCTGGCCCTCCTGGTTCACAGCATCTATTTTAAATCTTTTTATTCTTAATTTTTGCCAAGCAGGGCATGTTAAGTTTGGCCCTATTATTCCACTGGTGTCCCTGATTTCAAAGCATAATTTTTTTACAAAACAGGCAAAATATCACTTAATTGTTATTACTTGGTTAATGTCTTGCATCGAATACTGTAATCCTTTATCTTTCAATTGATGAAATCTGCTTCTTCTTGTTAGGTAGGTTAAATGGTTGGCACAACATCGTGGGCCAAAGGGCCTGTACTTTACCTGTTATTCTATGTTCTGAAATAGAATTGCTGGCAAATGAACTATCTTTTCATGAATTTGATTGAATCTGTTTTCTGTGTCACTAAAACAAAACTTAAGATACTAAAACAAAACTTAAGATACTAAAACAAAACTTAAGATACTTTACAACCAGAATATTTACTGATGTTTTTGAGTTTTTTTCCCCACCAACTATTACAAGAAGAGTATATTCTGTTACCTTCAGTTATTGCTGTCAGTCTGCACCATATTTTCTGGTTAACATGTCATTGTCAGCCTGTTTCATGCAGGGACACCTTGTTAAATAAAAGCTTCAAGTTTAAACCAGCTGGTATTTGGTGTGACATTTTTTAAAACAAGTCATTGACAAATTTGTGTCACATAAGATTTTAAAGACAAGAGATCCTGCTTTGGAGCATTCCTCCCGCATTCTTAGCCTACCCACAGAGTTATGAATTGTCTTGTATTTAAGTTTGACAGAGCTTATTTATCTTATGGTGTGCTTTGCTTATGCTGAGCTGTAACCAGCTGCTAAAAGTCGTTCATTGCATCTTCAAGGTGACTTTCTCAAATCCACACTCCAATGTTGCAGCTTTGACCAGGCCTTCACTGGTAGTGCTGACAGGACTGGGAATTCACCTTACAAAGAACAATAACATCAACAACTCATAAGCCAATCTTTTGCTTCTTTTTAATTTGAATGGATTTCTTTTTACTTTAATGTTCTCCTTGCAATTGTCAATCCTTTCATCTTTTGCTCTGATTTAGCCAGAATGTCCTTTTTTGTTTGGCCTTTGGCCCCATTTTTTACACACACACATACACACACACACACACACACACACACACACACACACACACACACACACTCCCCCTCCCTCCCTACCCCACCCCTCCTCCTCCCTGCCCTTTGCATTGGGTGAATGCAATTGATTCAAAAGAATAAGGATAAATACAAACCAGAGGAGAGGTTATCTCAAATACATATTTCAATAATAGTACAAACAAAGGAATATACACTGTCAAAATCATATATAGTATTAAGATAATATAAAGAGAGAAAGAAACCACTTCTCCTCTTATCACTTCATAGAAAAAGAAGACTCAAGATTTCCTGTTATTGAGAAAAAAACCCCACTAAACTAACCTAAAACAAAAAAAAAAGGGGGGGACTGGGCAGTCCATTTTGAGGATACAGTTTTTTAAAAAAAGGAAAATCCTTCTAGTCAAATCTAAAATTTCGCAGAGAAAAAAAATTAACTGGAAAAGTAAAAATAATTAGGTCATATGAAAATATTGAATAAAAGGTCGCCAAGTTTGCTCAAATTTAAAAGATGTATCAAACATCCGACTTCTTATTTTCTCCAAACTTAAACAAGACATAATGGAGGAGAGCCAAAAAAAACAGTAGGTGGATTGGGATCCTTCCAATAGAATAGCTCTCCTAGCCAATAAAGTTGAGAAAGCTATCATGCGTTGAGCGGAAGCAGGAACGTTTCCTGCTTCCGTTGGAATAATCCCAAAGATTGTCGTAAGTGAAGTAGGTTGTAGGCCCAGACCTATGACTTTTGATATCATTCTAAAAACATCTCTACAAAAGTTATTTAACTTTATGCAGGACCAAAACATATGAGTTAAAGTGGCCACCTCAGTATTGCATCTATCACAAGTAGGATTTATATTAGAAAAAATATGCGCTAGTTTATCTTTTGACATATACACCCTGTGCACTACCTTGAACTGAATCAAGGAGTGACGGGCACAAATAGATGAATTATTAACTAAATGACAAATTTTATTCCATTGATTATCTGAAAGTGACTCTTGAAGTTCCAACTCCCAAGCACGTTTAACCTTATCATTAGACATCATTTGTAAATTCAATAGCCGTTTATATATGATGGCTATCAATCCTTTTTGGAATGGTTTAAACTGAAAGATAACATCTATCATATTTGGTAAATGAGCAAATGGGTAATCCGGTAACAAATCACGTAAAAAATTCCTAACCTTTAAATATCTAAAAAATTGTGCATTAGATAAATCATATTTGTCCACTAGCTGCAAAAAAGACATTAAACGATCCTCTAAAAACAAATCTATAGAAGTTATTATTCCAAACAACAGGAATTCTGCAGATGTTGGAAATTCAAGCAACACACACAAAAGTTGCTGGTGAACGCAGCAGGCCAGGCAGCATCTCTAGGAAGAGGTGCAGTCGACGTTTCAGGCCGAGACCCTTCGTCAGGACTAACTGAAGGAAGAGTGAGTAAGGGATTTGAAAGTTGGAGGGGGAGGGGGAGATCCAAAATGATAGGAGAAGACAGGAGGGGGAGGGATGGAGCCAAGAGCAGGACAGGTGATAGGCAAAAGGGATACGAGAGGATCATGGGACAGGAGGTCCGGGAAGAAAGACAAGGGGGGGGACCCAGAGGATGGGCAAGGGGTATATTCAGAGGAACAGAGGGAGAAAAAGTTATTATTCCCCTAGTTTTCCATGTTAAAAAGGCCTTGACTGAAATTAATGGTTTAAAAAAATAGTTAAAATGGATATTACTAGAAAGAACAAAGTTATTTAAGTCAAAAGATCTGCAAAACTAAAACAAATTTTTAATGTATGTCTAACAATGGGACTAAGATCTTGTCTATCAATCTTAGAAAACAAGAAGGGAAGAGGAGCTCCCAGTAAAGAAGCCAAGGAGAACCCCTTTACTGAGTTCTCCTCCAAGTCCAACCATGAAGGACAGTCCTGTATATCCATACAGTGAATCCAAAAAGTAATGTAATGAATATTAATTGCCCAGTAATAGAATCTAAAGTTTGGTAAAGCCAAGCCACCATCTTATTTTAATTTTTGTAATAAAGGTTTACTCACTCTAGAGCTTTTATTATTCCAGATATATGACAAGATCATAGAATCCATTCTTTCAAAAAATGTTTTCGGAACAAAGGATGGAACGGCTTGAAACCTGTCTAAAAATTTCGGTAAAATTGTCATTTTATAGCATTTATTCGACCAATTAATGACATCGTCATAGGCAACCATTTGGAAAGCGTTTGTTGTGTATATTCAATAAGAGGAAGAAAATTGTATTTATATAAGTCTAAAATTTTTAGTAATTTTAATACCAAGATAGGTAAAATAATTTTTAGCAATATTAAAAGGTATTTGATCATATTGATCTGAATAATTATTAATAGGAAATAATTCACTTTTATGTAAATTTAGCATATCCAGAGAAAGTATTAAATTCAGTAAATATGGATAACATAGAAGGAATAGATTTCCCAGGGTCTGAAATGTAAACTAATAAATCATCTACGTACAACAAAACCTTACGTACTTTATCCCCTCTCTTAATACCCTGAACAGAGTTGGAATCCCTAAGAGCGATAGCAAGTGCTTCTAAAGCCAAATTAAGTAATAAAGGTCGAAGAGGACAACCCTGACAGGTTCCTCTATATAGTCTAAAATAAGGAGAATTTTGATTGTTAGTTATGACCGCAGCCATCAGAGCTTAATAGATCAGTTTGACCCAGGAAATAAATCCCGGACCAAGATTAAATCTCTCCAAAACCTGAAATAAATAAGGCCATTCCACCCTATCAAAGGCTTTCTCTGCATCAAGAGAGACAATACATTCAGATTCTTTAACTGAGGGAGAATAAATAATATTTAACAATCTTCGAATATTAGTATCTTCGAAAATCTTCGAAAATAACAGTATGCAAAATATTCTCAAGCCTATTAACCAGAATCTTAGAGAGAATTTTAAGGTCCACATTCAATAAGGAAATTGGTCTATAGGAGGCACATTCAGATAGATCTTTTTCTTTTTTTAAGGAATCAATGAGATTGATGCCTCATAAAAAGTTTTCGGGAGATTCCCAGAGGATATAGAATCAGTGAAAGTTTGCCTGAGATGTGATGTAAGCGTTTCAGTAAATGTCTTATAAAATTCCACCGTATATCCATCTGGTCCTGGAGCTTTCCCTCGTTGCACAGAGGATATAGCCCTAGCTATTTCCTCTTGTTTAATAGGCGCATCAAATGTGTTAATATCTTGAACAGAAATTTTAGGTATATTTACTTTTTGCAAAATTCTATTCATAAAGATAGTATTATCAGAAAATTCAGATTTATAAAGATTAGTATAGAAATCCATAAATATCTTATTAATTTCTTGAGGATTTAATGTTTCAGTTCTATCTGGTCTACATATTTTCAAGATCTGTCTTCTGACCATATTTGCCTTCAACTGACCAGCCGGCAATTTACCTGATTTATCATCATATATATAAAATTGACTTTTGGATTTAAAAAGTTACTGCTCAATGGGAAAGGTCAAACGCAGATCATGCTGTGTTTGGAGTTCAACCCTCTATTTTCTATGTTTCTATGTTTCTTTCCTTGTATAGATCTTCACTAGGTCTTACTGAATATGCTTTATCTATGTTTAATTTTATTAGTAATCACTTAAAGTTCCATTTTGTTTTTCCTTCTTAAACCTGCTGAATATGAAATTATCTGTCCCCTAAGAAAGGATTTCATCGTATCCCATATAACCAAATTTGACATACCTTCGGTTGTATTAAAATCAAAAAATAAAGAAATTTGCTCCTTGATAAAACTAACAAAAGTTGGATCTTGTAACAATATGGGATTCAGGCTCCACTGTGACATTTCCAAAATATTATCAGAAAGCCTCAAAGTTAATTTCACAGGTGCGTGATCTGACAATGCAATGACGTCGTACGTATAATCGGCAACGGAATACAGCAATCGTGTATCGAGAAAAAAATAATCAATTCTTGAATATTTATGATGTGCATGTGAAAAAAAAGAAAGATCTTCATTATTAGGGTGTTTATATCTCCAAATATCAACCAAACCATATTCTAATAGAAAAGAATTAATACAAGTCGCCGCTTTATTAGGAAGCAACAGATTGGTTGATGACCTGTCAATCGACATGCTAAGACAATAGTTAAAGTCACTGCCCATAATCAACTTATATTCATCTAGATTCGGAAGCGCAGAAAATAGCTTCTTAAAAGATTCAGGACTGTCTAGATTAGGTGCATAAACACACACCAAAGCCGCATTTTGACCACATAGCAAACCAGTGACAATTAAATATCTTCCAATCAAATCAGTAACAGTATTAAAATATACAAAAGGGATTTTAGAGTTAACAAAAATAGATACCCTTCTAATTTTATTTATTGATAAAGAATGATATAAAGGTCCCTTCCAGAATTTAAAAAAGCCATTTTCATCCTGTCTCCATACATGAGTTTCTTGCGCAAAAATAATATCCGCATGGTGTTTTTAATTTCTTTAAAATCTTTTTACGCTTAATAGGATGATTAATGCTGTTCAAATTCCAAGAAATTATATTAATTTTATTAGCATCCATGTTTAAGATTGAATTTAAAATTTTATAAAGAAAGCTACTGCGCAAGTGTAAACTAGATCCAAAGGGAAAAAACAGCACTGACTTGACCAAAAGGGACGACATGATTGATACAAGATATAACTTCTCAGAACTGCCCAGTTGAGAAAAAAAGCTACTCTAATTGTCCCACGCCTCTCCCTCAAAGACCGAAAAGCCATCCAATAGAAGGATAGCATGCTAACCTATGACTCTGACCCCAATCTCCATTTTGCAGCTGGATTAACAAAGTTATATGTTTACACCATCAATTGTAGACATAATAAAAGAGATGAACAAATTTCAAATATTGTAATGTTATGTCTAACAATAGTAAAAACGCAGTTGACGACAGCCATCTTAAATTCATCTAAAGTACAGTAATCGTGTATTCAGAAAAGGACAAATTCAAGCAAATAATATATTACAACTAAAATTTTTAAAAAACTTACAAATCATAAAAAATAAGTAAATATATAAATATCAAACCCAGAGCTATATTAATGTTAAGGCAAGCAAGAAAAAAAATTAAATCAACCAGGTCCTGCGTGGACATCCATAAAATGTGGAACAGACTATCTTCGAAGCAACTATAGATATATACTAACTATTAACAAATATAAAAAAAATTATATCAGCCAGGTGCTGTACGGACATCCATAAAACGTAGAACAGACTTTCCTCAAGGCATCTATAAACATCTCCCAGCTCGAATTGCATTCAACATAGACTTAAACCCCTTAATAAATTCCCAACCTTCATCTGGAGAGTTAATCTTTTGTGGCTGAGATTCAGGTGGAAAAATTATCAAACTTGCCGGATAACGGAGCAATGGGCGACATTTTATTTTATATAAATCCATCATCAGTTCCCAGTATTTCCTTCTTTCGGCAAAAGTCTCTGGAGCAAGGTCCTCCACTATACGAATTTCTGTTGCATTGTAGATTAGCTCACCTCTTTTTCGTGCCTCTCGGAGTATAGCTTCTTTGGTTGTAAAACAGTGCAGGCATAGTACCAGTGGTCGTGGACGTAGTTTGGCTGAGGGCTTCGATCATGGGATTCGATGAGCTGTATCGAGTACAGAGTGAATACAATTTCCTGATGTGCATGAACTGGGAGTAGGGCTCCAGCAAAATGCAATGAGCCCCACACGTCTGCCGGTCTCCTTTAACTCACACTCTCTAATACTAAATCACTTCCGTTTCCCAGGCGTTCAAGTTAAGGTGGAATTGTGATGACGTACATGATATCAGGGAGGAATAGGTTATAAAGGAAAGTCTAGGTTGGTTTCTGAGACCATTAGCCTGTAGAAGCTCTGAAGCATAAAGAGTGCAAGGGTAAAATTACAAAAGAAATATAGATGGATAAAGTAAAGGACAAGCAAAAAATAGCAGGGGAAATTTTTTTAAAAATCCAAACCAAATACAATAGGTTCTAAAAAGCTCAATTATAAACAGAATGGATAATAATTCCACAAGTCAGGTAATATCTGAGGAAAAGGTTACTATCCTTTGAAGCGACATCTTTGGAAAGGTGATGAAAATGTCATGAATCTGAATGATTAGTTCTGACGTGTCAGCCTCTCACATGTTGGGAACATGCCCCATGCTATTCATGAGGTGACTACAGCATCTCCTTTCATTGTCAAGACATAGGATGTTGGATAGCTTCTGATAATCAACGGCAGTCAACATGGAGTTACTAATTAAAGTTTCAACCAATTTGCTTGAGCTTTCTGCATTCATAATAAGGAGGCTAGCTGAGGTTCTCGTGTGTCACAGTGGCCTGAATAGTAAAGCTACAATGACTCAAGCAATCCAAACTGGACCCAGGCACAAAGGATAATGATCAAAGGCTGTTCCTGTGATTACTTGAAATGGATTATTTTCAGTTACACTTCAGTTTTGTGATATCCACTTCTGGATGAAGGACTCACGAGGAAGAAGTTGAAACAGAAATTGTTGCATGGCTGAGAGTGAGGAAGAAGGTTGTAGACTAGGAATTTATTAATGGACTGGCTGTGATAGCAGGAAAATGGATTATTTCTTTCTTCAAGTGCATTACCTAAAACCTGGTTATAAATAAAAATTAGGTGATAAGCTTGATGAATGGTAAACAAGACAAATATTGGTAGGATACTTGGAAAAGTAGAATGGAGCGATCCTGCTTGTCTATATATCTATGAACATAATAGGATAGGTAGAAAAGGCAGTAAGATGGCATTTGGTAAACATTCCTTCCTTGCCTTGAGAATTGAATAGATGAGCACAAACAAGTTAAACATTGTTGTTGTGCTGCTAAAATATTCTCAGAAGAAAGTGATCACACAAGTGGTAAAGAAAAGATTTAAGATATTGCCAGGTGCACTTCAAGGATGCATGCTTAACCCGCTGCTCTACTCTGTCAATACACATGACACTGTGGCTAAACACAGATCAAAAGTAATCTATAAACTTGCAGAAAACACTGCAGTTGTTGGCAAAATCTCAAATGCAAAGGGAAGGTGTACAAGGACGAGATAAATTGGTTGGTTGAGTGGAGTTGCTGCAACAACCTTGCACTCAATGTCAGCAAAACTGAGGAATTAATTATGGAAACACAAGGAAATCTGCAGATGCTGGAATTTCAAGCAACACACACAAAATGCTGGTGGAACGCAGCAGGCCAGGCAGCATCCATAGGAAGAGGTACAGTTGACGTTTCAGGCCGAGACTCTTCATCAGGACTAACTGAAAGAAGAGATAGTCAGAGATTTGAAAGTGGGAGGGGGAGGGCAGATCTGAAATGATAGGAGAAGACAGGAGGGGGAGGGATGGAACTAAGAGCTGGAAAGTTGATAAGCAAAAGAGATACAAGGCTGGAGAAAGGAGAGGATCACGGGACGGGAGGCCTAGGGGGAAAGAAAGGGGGAGGGGAGCACCAGGGGAAGATATAGCGAGAAGGACAGAGGGAGAAAAAAGAGAAAGAAAGGGGGAAAAAAATATTTTAAATAAATAAATAAGGAATGGGGTACGAAGGGAAGGTGGGGCATTAACAGAAGTTTGAGAAGTCAATGTTCACGCCATCAGGTTGGAGGCTACCCAAACAGAATATAAGATGTTGTTCCTCCAACCCGAGTGTGGCTTCATCTTGACAGTAGAGGAGGCTGTGGATGGACATATCAGAATGGGAATGGGACGTGGAATTAAAATGAGTGGCCACTGGGAGATCCTGCTTTCTCTGGCAGACAAAGCATAAGTTTTCAGCGAAATGGACTCCCAGCCTGCATCAGGCCTCGCCAACATATAGAAGGCCACAACGGGAGCACTGGACACAGTATATTACCCCAGCCGACTCACAGGTGAAGTGTCGCCTCACCTGGAAGGACTGTCTGGGGCCCTGAATGGTGGTGAGGGAGGAAGTGTAAGGGCATATGTAGCACTTGTTCCACTTACAAGAATAAGTGCCAGGAGGAAGATCGTTGAGATGGGATGGGGGGACAAATGGACAAGAGATTTGCATAAGGAGTGATTCCTGTGGAAAGCAGAAAGACGGGAGGAGGGAAAGATGTGCTTGGTGGTGGGATCCTGTTGGAGGTGACGGAAATTACGGAGAATAATATGTTGGACCGCCAACATATTGATGCAAATACGAAGAAGGTACACCAACATCTTTATTGGGAGTTTGAGGAGAGTGGGTATGTCATCAAATTTCTAGAGACGTACCATGGAGAGCATTTTGACTGGTTCCATCGTCGTTTGGCATGGAGGCTCCAATGCTGCAGAGGGTTGTAGAGTCAGATAGCTCTATCAGTCCTACAAGACTCCCCGCTGTCAAGGACATCTCCAAAAGGTAGTGGCTCAAGAAGGCAGTATCCATTATTAAGGAACTTCACTGTCCGGGACAATCACTCTTGTCATTATTACCATCAGGGAGGAGGTGCAAGAGCCTAATGACCCACATGCAGAATTTTAAGGAGAGCTTCTTCCCTTCTGCATTCAGATTTCTGAGTGGTCCATGAAACTACAGAAGAGAATTGAAGAGAATTCTTCTCATCAAGAGAAGAGTGTATTTGAAATTCACTGAAGTTGAAACTGTGCTGAAGCTGGAAAATACATGCCACTGGGTGCTAAGACAGCTTCCACTGTACTGTTATAGACTCTTGAATGCACCTCTTAAAGATGAACTCTTGATATCCTATTCTAACACATTGTGGTCCGTGCTCTTGTAATGGATATTCACTTCTTAGTTGCTGCTAAGCTTGCTTTCTAAACACAACATCTGCCACTTGTAAGATCACAAACAGACGTAAGTAAACTTTCAACTAACAGTTGTTTGACTTCAGGTTGTAAAGGGAAGTCAGTCTTCAGTTCATAAAATGTAAATGACGAGCACTAAACACCTTGAAGTCAAAACAAATCAATTGCACTCTGTGTTGCATACAAACTCCCTAAGCAGGGAGTTAAATACCTTCTGAAAAAAGTATCCGAGCCAGAAGCTTTCTTCAAGGTTTTTAAGGAGAAAACTTTTTGAAACTGAAGAAAGTTAAGTAAAATGTGTATTAGATTAAATACACTTTGAATTGAAAGGACAAGCAGGAAGGCAGAGGTGACGGCATTGCTCTGTTGGTAGAAAATGAAATCAAATCATTGAAAAGAGGTGACATAGGGTCAAAAGGTGTTGAATCATTGTGGATAGAGCTAAGGAACTGCAAGGGTTAAAAGACCCTGTTGGGAGTTGTATACAGATCCCAAAACAGTAGTAAGTCTACAAATTACGTGGTAAATAGAAAATGCGTGCCAAAAGAGCAATGTTACAATAGTCACGGGGGACTTCCATATGCAGGTGGATTGGGAAAATCAAGTTGGTGCTGGATTACAGGAGGGGGAATTTCCATGGAAATCAAGGTGGTTTTTTAGAGCAGCTCATGGTTGAGCCCACTAGAGGATCAGTTCTTCTGGATTGGGTGTTGTGCAATGAACCAGAATTGATTAGAAAGCTTAAGGTAAAAGAACCCTGAGGGGACAGTGATCATAATATGATCAAATTCACCCTGAAATTTGCGAAGGAGAAGCTATAGTCATATGTATCCGTTTACAGTGGAGTGAAGAGAATTACAGAGGCATGAGAGAGGAGTTGGCCAGATTTGATTGGAAAAGAACACTGGCAAGGATGACAGCAGAGCAGCAATGACTGGAATTTCTGGAAGTAATTTGGAAGGCACAGGTTTCCACCATGCATAAGCTGTGAGTCAAAGATGACACGGGACTTAGGCAGCTGGCATTTACAGGATTCCCTGTGAATGTGGAGCTGCATATATTGACCAGATAGGATGCATGGTGGAAACCTGCATCAAGGAGCACAGGAGGTGTACAGTATCTGTTTGGGGTACCTAGAGAAATCAGTGGTCACAGAACATTGCATTTGCAATGGTGATAGGATTGACTTTGACGGCACAAAACTACTATGCTGTGCCAACGGCTTTTGGGACAGCCTGGTAAAGGAAGTAATTGAAATAAAATCAGAGGAAAAGAATTTTAACGAAAATGAAGGTCTCACATTAAGTTAGAAATGGAATTTAATTGTAAACAAGCTGGGAGAACAGAAACCTGATTGAATAAGGACTAGCCAATCAGGAGGGTTGGACTGCGAGGGTATAGATACCACTGGACTAGACATACCCAGGCATCATCCATGAAGAAGATGCCAGAGCTTGTCATCAAAATGTTGGTTTTAATCGATACCTGTACCTGGCTGGAAGCCCGAAAAGAGTTTATTCATTATATATACCAGGAAAGCACTGGATTCTTTTTCTTTCAACTGTGTTTACTCCAATTTGAAATTCAAATTAACCTGCACAGGAAATGATGTAAAAGAACAGCCTACGAACAGGAATAGGAAGTGATGTTTGCAGAAAACAGAAAACAAACTGCATAGAAAGCAAACAGCACCTCTAAAGGCAGAACAACAAGTATTATCTACAAAGACCTGTTTTGCAAACAAGATTTGTGGATAGTAGACATTCTGTCTGGAAGAAGTAAGATTAAGTCTACTACACCTACTTTATTACTGCTCACCATGGAGTATAAGACAATGGGTTGTTTAATTCAGGTTGTTTCAATCAGACAAGCTGACTCTTAAGTTGTTTGGTTCAAGGAAGCTTGCAGAACAGATGGATAATATTATTTAGCATATCAATAACTATGATGTGTTTCCAGTAGAAAGGTTTTATGTGCTCAAGGAAGTTAGTTTCACAGATTTACAGCATTAATGCTTTTAGACCATTGGTGTCATCTGAGGAAATAACATATATGTGTGAAGTCACTCAAGTGGTAGAAAGGGGGTATAAATGTAGAAAGCAGTTCAGGCTTATTAAGAATGGTTGAAGAATATCAAGAAGAGTGATAGGAAGATGGGGGAGAATAGGATTAATTCCTCTATCTTCAGCCTCTGCTATAGATGTCTTGTTTATCTGCATCATGGTATGTCTTTTTAGTTTATAGAAATTGTACCCCTGTTTTGGAAATTCTTTGAGTTTGAAAAATGCTTTGTATTTTAGAACCAGTTTGTTCAAAGTTCAAAGTAAAATCTATTATCAGTGTACAGACCTGACACTATATACAAACCTGAAGTTCTTTTTTTGTGGGCATACTTAGCAAATCTATAGAACAGTAACTGTAAATAGGATCTGTAAACTGTAAACATCAGGAAATATGAAGTGTAAACAAAGTGTGCAAATGCAGATAATGAATAAATAGCAATAACTAACGAGCATGAAATAACAAGGTAAGTAAGTGTAGCTATAGCCTTTTGTTCAAGAGCCTGGTGGTTGAGGAGTAGTAGCTGTTCTTAAACCTGCTGCTGCGAGCCCTGAGGCACCTGTTCCGTCTGCCTGATGGCAGCAGCAAGTAAAGGGCATGCCCTGGGTGGTGAGGATCTTTGATAGTTTCATGTGCTTAATGGTTGGGAGGGTTTTATCCATGATTTACCAGGCTGAATCCGCTACCTTTTGTAGGATTTTCCACTCAGAGTCATTGGTGTTTCCATTCCAGGCCATAATGCAGCTAGTAAGCACACTTTCCACCACACATCTATAGAAGTTTGCCAAAGTTTTTGATGATGTGCCATTTATAATTGGGAAATAGACATTTAAAACAGATATCTAAAACTCGGTGAGTTTTAAATGTGTTTTGAGAATGTGTGGATTCAAAAGTGTATCACTGTAAATAAATTAATTGTTTGAGAAAAGTATCTTCTCCTGCTAAAGCAGTGGATATTGGCAGCTAAAACTGGCCATGGAGAATAAACAAGGAATTAACTAAGTTTTGAAGATTTGGTAGTTACAGTATTATCCCCCTTTACGAAGAGTATCCATGACTACTTATATCTGATAGGGTTTAAGATCTTTGTTTGAGTTTGGAACCTTCATGGTCAGCAAGCCCAAAGCCATTCCACACTCTGCCTGCACTGCACTTTCACTGTAACTGCGGCTCTATATTCTACATTCTTTCTTTTCATTGTATTTTATCACGGTGTACTTTTGTATAGAATAATTTTTCTGATGACATGCAAATAAAAGATTTTTATTGTATGGAGGTACAGGTAACAGTAGTAAACCAATTACCAATTTCTTGACTGAATCCTATAGTGTACTTTATGAACTGAGACCTGAGAAATGGGAAAATGATGGTCTGGTCTCTATTTGCTAGCATGAACACTGCGGGCAAGATGTCCTCCTTTTATTGAATTAAACCCCACATCTCCATGTTTCATGCAATATTTAAAATGATATTCCAGGTGAGCAGTCTAATGGATCTTGAATCTAGCAACATAACAGAAGGAACTTGAAAAATCAAACCAGTCAAGGTCTTATTTACTGGGAGAAAGCCGGGAACTGGGGTTGAGGAGAAGAGAAAAAAACTTCCAGCCATGATTGAATGGTGGAGCAGACTGGATGGGCCAGGTGGTCTAATTCTGCTCCTATGTTTTATAGTCTTCTTTTCAGTAGTCTCCATGGTTGTGATTTTGACAGCCTTGCAGGGGAGTGGGAGTCAGCATCACTACTGATTGGAGAAGGAAGTTTGCCAATAACAATAACAAGTATACTGTTTTGGATACTGCTGTGGGGCAGTGATAGGGGAGAATTGTGAAACGACCTACCAGGGGAAAGCCGCAGTGGCCAGGTCACTGGCACTGAGTCTGACTCTGTGACTCAGAAGGGGGGTAAAGAGGAGTGTGTCAGTAAATACAGGATTCACTGGTTTGGGAAACAGACCATTAATGATAACAAAGCTTCTGGATGGTACATTGCCTCCCAAGTGCCAGGGTCAGATTTAGTCCACACCTAAGAGAGGCTGAGCAGTCAGAAGTCATGGTCCACATAAGTAGCATGGAAGGGTGCTGAGGTCCTGTGAAGGGAGTTCAAGGAGTTAGGAGTTAAGCTGAAAAGCAGGACCCCAAGGTGGTGATCCCAGGATTGCTACCCATGCCACGAGCTAGTGAGGCAAGAAATAGGAAGCTGGTGCAGCTTGACATGTAGCTAAGGAGATGATGCAGGAAGGAAAGCTTCTGATTCTTGGATCATTGGGCTCTCTTCCAGGGTGGATGGGACCTGCACGAACAGGAGTTTGCACCTGAACTGGAGGGGAAGTGATATTCTTGTGGAAGGATTTACTAGTGGGAGATCGGAGTTGCAGATGGTGGGAGCCAGAGTGGTAGGGGAGCAAGTGGAGTGGTTGTGGGGACAACAGATATTAAGCTTACAAGCAAATACAGAAACTGACAGGTTAGTTCACTCTGTGGGACTATTTTTATGAGAGGCTTTTATGCCAATGCAAGGACTATTGTAGGTAAGGCAAATGAAATTAGGGCATTCAGATTCAGATTGGTTTATCACATGTACATCAACATTTACATTTACATGGCAACCAATGCACCCAAGGATGTGCTGAAGGCAGCCCACACGTTCCACCGCCAACATAGCATGCCCACAATGTTCAGCAAAATAATACAAACAACAATAACAACAAGAAAGAAACAAAGCAAGACAACAAATGCAAAACAAGCCCCTTTCCCACCCAACCATCCACTCTCACACACAGACAGGCCTTCAACTCCAGGGACCTACCAGCCTTCTCCTTCCCACCCTCCCCTCACCTTCTTTATAGGGCCTCTGCCCCTTCCCTGTACAGTCCAGATGAAGGGTTCCGGCCCGTAACGTCGACCAATCTTTTCCACGGATGCTGCCCAACCTGCTGAGTTCCTCCAGCGTGTTGTGAGTGTTGCTTTGACCCCAGCATCTGCAGATTATTTTGTATTTACCTTCAACTCCAGGGCAGTCTGCCTCTGGCCCCCCACTCCTTGGACACAGACCCACAAGCAAACTACTAGAGATTCACAAAAATGATTCCAGGAATGAAAGAGTTATGGTATGAGGAGCTGTTGATGGCTCTCAGCCTGTACTTGCTGGAATTTAGAAGAGTGGGGGTGCTCTCATTGAAACCTATCAAATGGTGAAAGGCATAGATAGAGTGGATGTGGAGAGAATGTTTCCTATAGTGGGGGAGTGTAGGACCAAAGGAACACAGCCTCAGATCAGAGAGACATCCATTTATAATGGAGACGAGGAGGAATTTCTTTTGTCAGAGGATGGTGAATCTGTGGAATTCTTGGCCAGACGCAGCTTTTGTGGACAGGTCTTTGGGTGTATTTAAGGTGGAGGTTGATAGGTTCTTGATTTGTCAGGGCGTGAAAGGCTATGGGGAGAAAGCTGGAGAATAGGATTGAGAGGTAAAATGGATCAGCCATGATGAAGTGGAGGAGCCGACTCAAAGGGCCAAGTGGCCTGATTCTGCTCCATATTTTATGGTCTTATGCCATCAAAATTGGCCTGACTCCAATTTAACATCACAGACCAAGTCCAACTGGAATATAATTACCTTTCTTCTGTCTCCCTCCTTTCTTGATGAGCGGAGTGACATTTGCAATTTTCCATTCTTCTGGAACCATGAAACAATTAATGGATTCATGAAAGATCAGTACTAATAACTCCAGAATCTCTGCAGCCACCTTTTTCAGAACCATGGGGAGTAGTCCACTGGTCCTGGTGACTTATCTACCTTCAGACCTTTGAGCACCTCAGGCACTTCTCCCTAGTAACACCAATTTCACTCTTTTCTGTCATCTGACACTCTCGAACTTATAGCATACTGCTAGTCTCTTCCACAGTGAAGACTGATGCAAAATATTTACCTAGTTTGTCCACCATTTTCTTGTCCCCCATTACTAGTGTATCTCTCCAGCAGTCTGATATCTGATCTTGCCTCTCTTTTGCTCTTTATATGCTCAATGGTCTGAAGGTAGAAAAGTGCCCAGGACCAGAGTCTTTTTAGAACAGCTTGTTGTTGAGCCCACTAGGGGACCGGCTGTGCTGGATTGGGTGTTGTGCAATGATGCAAAGGTGATAAGAGAGCTTAAGGTTAAGGAACCCTTGGGGTACAGTGATCACAATATGATTCAGTTCACTTTGAAATTTGAGCAAGAGAAATTAAATTCCAATGTGTCAGTATTTCTGTGGAATAAAGGAAATTACAATAGCATGAGACAGGAAATGGCCAAGAGACACTACCAGGAAAGACAGCAGAGCAGCAATGGCTGGAGTTTCTGTGAAAAATGAGGGAAGTGCAAGACAGATATATTGCAAATAAGAAGAAATTTTCAAATGGAAGAAGGACACTACTGTGCCTGACAAGTGAAGTCAAAGCCAAAGTAAAAGCAAAAGAGAGGGCATACAGGAAGCCTAAGCTAGTGGGAAGATAGAGGATTGGAAAGTTTTTAAAAACTTGCAGAAGGAAACTAAGAAGGTCATTAGCAAGGAAAAGATGAATTATAAAAGGAAGCTGGCGACTAATATCAAAGGAGATACTAAAAGCTTGTTTAAGTATATAAAGGGTAAAAGAGAATTGAGGGTAGATATATGACCAATAAAAAATGATGCTGGAGATATTGTAATGAGAAACGCAGTGATGGCAGAGGAACTGAATGCGTATTTTGCACCAGTCTTCACAGTGGAAGACAGCTGCAGCATACTGGACATTCAAGAGTGTCCGGTAAGTGAAGTACGTGCAGTGAAAATTACGACTGAGAAGGTGCTCAGGAAGCCTAATGATCAGAGGGTGGATAAATCTCCTGGACCTGATGGAATGCACCGTCGGGTTCTGATGGAAATAGCTGGAGGGGTTGCAGAGGCATTAACGATGATCTTTCAAGAATCAATAGATTCTGGCATTGTATCAGATGACTGGAAAATTGCAAATGTTACTCCACTATTTAAGAAGGGTGGGCGGCAGCAGAAAGGAAACTATAGACCTGTTAGCTTGACATCGGTGGTTGGGAAGTTGTTGGAATCAAATGTTAGGAGTGAGATTATGGAGTACCTGGAGGCACATAAAAAGACAGGCCAAAGCTGGCACGGTTTCCTGAAAGGAAAATCTTGCCTGACTAACCTACTGCAATTTTTTGAGGAAATTATAAGCAGGATAGACAAAGGAGATGCAGTAGATGTGGTGTACATGGATTTTCAGAAGGCCTTTGACAAGGTGACGCATATGAGGCTGCTTAGCAGATAAGAGCCCATAGAATTACAGGGGAGTTACTAGCATGGGTGCAGCATTGGCTCATCGGCAGAAAACAGAGAGTGGGAATAAAGGCTGGCTGCCGGTTTCCAGTGGAGTTCCACAGGGGTCGGTGTTGAGATCGCTGATTTTTGTAATATATGTCAATGATTTGGACTGTAGGATTAATGGATTTGTGGCTAAATTTGCTAACGATACAAAGATAGGTGGAGGAGCAGGTAGTGTTGAGAAAAAAGAGAGCCTGGAGAGAAATTTAGATAGTTTAGGGGAATGGGCAAAGAAGTGACAAATGAAATACAATGTTGGAAAGTGTATGGTCATGCACTTTGGTGGAAGAAATAAACAGGCAGACTATTATTTAAATGGAGAGGGAATTCAAAATGCAGAGCTGCAAAGGGACTTGGGAATCCTTGTGCAGGATACCCTAAAGGTTGACTCCAGGTTGACTCGGTGGTGAAGAAGGTGAATGCAATGTTGGCATTCATTTCTAAAGGTATAGAATATAAGAGGAGGGATGTGATGTTGAGGCTCTATAAGGCACTCGTGAGACAACACTTGGAGTATTGTGTGCAGTTTTGGGCTCCTTAATTTAGAAAGGATATACTGACATTGGAGAGGGTTCAGAGAAGATTCACGAGAATGATTCCAGGAATGAAAGGGTTACTGTATGAGGAACGTCTGGCAGCTCTTGGGCTGTATTCCCTGCAGTTCAGGAGAATGAGGGGAGATCTCATAGAATCATTCCAAATGTTAAAAAGCCTGAACAGATTAGAGCCATGGTAGGGGAATCTAGGACAAGAGGGCACAACTTCAGGATTGAAGGATGTTCATTTAGAACAGAGATGAGGAGAGATTACTTTAGTCAGAAGGTGGTAAATCTGTGGAATTTGTTGCCACGAGCGTCTGTGGAGAGCAAGTCATTGGGTGCACTTAAGGCAGAGATACAAATGTAGATAGGTTCTTGATTAGCCAGGGCATCAAAAGGTAAAGGGAGAAGGCAGGGAAGTGGGGATGACTGGAAGAATTGCATCAGCCCATGATTGAATGGCCTACTTCTGCTCCTATATCTTATGGTCTTATGGTCTTATGTATCTGAAAAAACTTTTGTTACCTCCTTTGGTATTACTGGCTAGCTTACCTTCATATTTCATCTTTTCCCTTCTTATGGCTTTTCAGTTGCCTTCTGTTGGTTTTTAAAAGCTTCCCAATCCTCTAACCTACCAGTAATTTTTGTTCCATTATTTGCCCTCTCTTTTGCTTTTATGCTGTTTCTGATTTCGCTTGTCAGTCACAATTGCACCATCCTGTCTTTAGAATACTACTTCTTCTTTGGGATGTATCTATTTTGCACCTTCTGAAATGCTCCCAGAAATTCTAGCCATTGCTGTTCTGCTGTCATCCCTACTAGTGTCCCCTGCCATTCACCTCTGTAATTCCCTTGACTTCTCTGTAATACTGATACATCTGACTGTAGCTTCTCTCTCTCAAATTGCATGGTGAAATCTATCATATTATGATCACTGACTCCTAAGAGTTCCTTTGCCTTAGACTCTCTAATCAAATTCATTTCATTACACAACTCCCAATCTAGAATCGCCTTTCCCCTGGTGGGCTCAACCCCAAGCTCCTCTATAAAGCCATCTCATCAGCACTCTACAAATTACCACCCTTGTGATCCAACACCAACCTGATAGTCCCAATCTACCTGTGTATTGAGATCCCCCATGACTATTGTTACATTGCCTTTTTGACATGCATTTTTTATCCCCCATTGTAATTAGGAGGCATCAGAATGGATCTAGCAAGTGTGAATTGGGATAGGCTGTATTCCAGCAAAGGTGTGCATAACAAGTAGGAGGTTTTCAAAAGTGAATTATTGAGAATACAGAAACTGTACGTTCCTGTAAGAATAAAAGGCAAGGCTAAGGGATTTAGGGAGCAACACAAGCCCCTTTCCTCCTTCCCGCATATCCATCCACCTACACAAACAGTCCTGCAAACCCAGGACAGGCCTTTGGGTCTCCAGCAAGCTCACAGACAATGGACCTTTGACTTTCCCAATAGACTTCAGACTCATAGACTCAAGGCTTCAGCACTGGTCTTGGACTTCCAGGCTTCCAATCAACCTTTGGGCTTCAGTGGTGACCCCAGGATCGTGAATTCTGGACTCTTGTGCACCCTGTTCTCTTGGGCTTCCAATCCCAAGACCCACTGACCTACATCTTTCTTGTCATCATCTACAGTGCTTGCCAACCCAACATCCATGGATGCTCTTCATCACACGTACATGTTGCTGGCCTTCGAGTGTGGAGGCCTGACTTCTAACTCCTCTATATCCCTGTCCTTATACTGTAATGTGACTTCTGACTCCAGCACATCCCTGTCCCTAAACCCTAATTTGACCCCCAATTCTCCTCTCTGTCCCTAAAGCCACCCTATGAACTTTAAAAAAAAAGCTAAACCTGAGCCACAACCCCAACAAAGAACATAGCTTGATACCATTTTGACCGGAAGTATGTAATTGCAATTCAGAATCCAGTTGATCTGAACTAAGAGAGATAGAATATAAGATCAAACATTTATTACAAATTGTCAGATGGTGAGAATCATTGTACACTTTAAGTTAATTTATTTTATAATAAGCTTTCACAATAGATACTTTGATATTTGTTTAACGTATAAGGAGAATTTGTGGTTTCTGAGCTGCCATTCAATGGAGTTCAGAAGGATGAGAGTGAATCTCATTGAAATCAGCTGGATACTGAAAGACCCAAATAGAGTGAATGTGAAAAAGATGCTTTGATTTTGTAGGAGTGTCTAGGATCTGAAGGCACGGTTTCAGAATAAAGGGCCATCCCTTTAAGATTGAGATGAAGAGGAAGTTCTTCTGCCAGAGAGTGGTGGTGAATCTGTGAAATTAATTGTCACAGAGGACTATCGTTTCCAAATAATTGGGTGTATTTAAGGAGGAGATTTATAGACTCTTGACTGGTAAGGTGAAGGTGGGAGCATGGGTTAAAAAATTTGACTGTAATTGAATGGCAGAACAGACTTAATGGGTTGAATTGTCGAATACTGCTCCTATATCTTTGGGTCTTATGCTCTTATACATCGTGTAGGCTAGGATATACAGTCCTCTGGCCTAGTAAGCTTCCCTTTAGCCCATTTCATGATTGGTCTGGCCGCCTCGACCTTTATGATGCCCCCTTATCTTCACATGGTTCCCCACAACCATTAATACCTCTTAAAACCCACACCCCCTCTGCAACTCTTCTCCCAGCTCTCATCATCTTACCTTCCAACAGTCTCACTCCCCAGAATCTCTCTTCTTCCCATGTCTTGTTCTGTCATTTCTACTGCTGCATGTAGAAGCTAGGTAGGTGGGTAAGGGGCAATGAAAGGGAATGGTGTGAGAAGTTAGCAGGTGATAGGTGGAAGAGGCGAAGGGCAGAAAAAGGAACTTGATAAGAGAACAGTGGACCATGAAATAAAGGGATGGAGGCTTTCCTTTATTTCCTTTAAAGGGATGAAAGCTGCCGGCTTTCCTACGGAACAAGCTTGGACGTAAATCAAACATGCTGCTTTCTAACTTTTTTCCTCCAATAGATAATAAAGAATCTGAATACTTATTGCAGGATTTCTATGAGTTTTAATTATCCTCCTAAGTTGGGGCTGTTTTTTTGCCTTATCGTAACAGGCAAATTTCAAGTAGCAAAGGAAGGTTGTGAATGCTATGTCAAATTTAAAGCGTATTAAAAAAGCACTTCAATTGTCCAAGCAACGCACACAAAATGCTGGAGGAACTCAGCAGGCCAGGCAGCATCTATGGAAAAAAAGTATAGTTGACGTTTCAGGCCAAAACCCTTTGGCAGGACTGGAGAAAATAAGATGAGGAGTAGATTTAAAAGGTGAGAGGAGGGGAGAGAGAAACACAAGGGTGATAGGTGAAACTGGGAGGGGGAGGAATGAAGTAAATAGCTGGGAAGTTGCTTGGTGAAAGAGATATAGGCTTGGAGAAGGGGAATCTGATAAGTGGGGATAGAAGGCCATGGAAGAAAGAAAAGGGGGGGAGGAGCACCAGAGGGAGGTAATAGGCAGGTAAGGAGATAAGGTGAGGAAGGAAAAGGAGATGGGGACTAGTGAAGGAGAAGGTGGGGGGGGCGGGTTCATTATCAGAAGTTCAAGAAATCGATGCTCACGCATTCAGGTTGGAGGCTACCCAGATGGAGTATAAGGTGCTGCTCCTCCAATCTGAGTGTGGCCTCATCGCGACAGTAGAGGAAGCCATGGATTGGCATACCAGAATGGGAATGTGAAGTGGAATTGAAATGGGTGGCCACTGGGAGATCCCGTTTTTTCTGGCAGTCAGAGTGTAGGCCTCCAGTATCTCGGTGAGACCAATAAAAATGGGATCTCCCATGGCTCCTCACCTTTTCTTTCTTTCATGGTCTTCCATCCTCACCTATCCAATTCCTCCTTCTCCAGCCCTGTATCTCTTACACCAATCAATGTCCCAGCTTTTTACTTCGTCCCTCGCCCTGCCACTTTCACCTATCACCTTGTGCTTCTCTTTCCCTCCTTTCACCTTTTAAATCTACTCTCAGCTTATTTTCTCCGGTCCTGCTTCAGGGTCTCAGTCTGAAATGTCGACTGTACTTTCTTCCATAGATGTTGTCTGGCCTGCTGAGTTCCTCCAGCATTTTGTGTGTGTTGCTTGGATTTCCAGCATCTGCAGATTCTCTCCTGTTTGTGATTGCAATTGTCCAATCTGAAGATGTTAATAAGCAACCCAACCTATATTGATTTCACTAACTTCTAGAACCTCTGTTTTCCCTTCAACCCCACTTTGTTTTCCCTCATTCCTGTGGCCCACTCAGCCTTCTTTCCTGCCCTCATGAGCTTCCAAAATTTCCCACCTCCATCCCTTTATTTCATGGTCCACTGTTCTCTTATCAAGTTCCTTTTTCTGCCCTTCTCCTCTTCCACCTATCACCTGCTAACTTCTCACACCATTCCCTTTCATTGCCCCTTTCCCATCTACCTAGCTTCTCCTACTCAGCTGGACACACCTATCACCTGCCAGCTTGTTCTCCTGCCCCTCTCCCTACCTTTTTATTATGGCTGCTGCCCTCTTTTTCCAGACATGATGTCAGGTCTCGGCCTGAAACATCAACTGTTCATTTCCCTCCTTGAGAATTTATGTTACCTCAGAGAATGATTTCAGAATTTGTTTTATTATCACTGAAAATGTTTGTTTTATAGCAGAAGTGCAATGCAAGACATATAAAAATACTATAAGTTATAATAAATAAATAAATAAATAAACAAACAAACAAACAAATAAATAAATATTGCGGAAGAGGAATACTGAGGTAGTGCTCATGGATAGCTCAGAAATCTGATGGCAAAAGGGAAGAAGCTGTTCCTAAAATATTGAGTGTGGATCTTCAGGCTATGTAACCCCTCCCTAATGGTAGTAATGAGAGGAGGGCATAGCCCAGATGGTGAGGGTTATTAATGACAGATCCTGCCTTCTTGATGAGCTGCCTATTGAAGAGGTCCTCAATGGTGGGGGGGTGGGGGGGTTTGTGACTGCAAAATCTCCTTTGCTACTGTGCATTGCAGCTTCCAATCCAGGCAGTGAATGTCAGAATGTACTCCCTGGTACATCTGCAGAAATTTGCGAGAGTCTTTGGTGACACACCAAGTCTCCTTAAACTCCTGATGAAATAAAGCCGATGGCGTGCCTTCTCCATGATGGGCCCAGGTTAGGTCCTTTGAGATGCTGACGCCTAGTAACTTGAAGTTGCTTACCCTTTCCACTGCTGATCCCTCAAAGAGGACTGGTGTGTGTTCCCTCGACTTCCTCTTCCTGAAGTCCACAATCAATACACTCTGATTAAAAATGGAAAACTCTAACAGGACCTGACACCCCAAACACTTATATTTTTGTACTGTGACGATACTCTGATCACACGCACTGAAATCCTCAGTAATAAGTTCACCCTTGTCTCTCTGCCCGACCTTTAATCTCTCCTTACTCCTTATTCGTGTTTTCTCATCAATCAAATGATGAGAGAACACTACCAAAATTCACTACAGTGCATGAGCGTTCTAACTGTAATTATGCAGAACAAGGCTGAAGCTGTAAATAGAATTACCCTCCTACATGCTCTTTGTTTTAATTGAAAGGTTGTTGTCTTAATACTATACTCCAGTATACATGCACTTTCTTCGCCTATGTCAGGAAATGAAGAGCATTGCTCATGTTCTGAGATTCCCTTTATGCCAGGATTTACTTCTAAATGAAGCTCTTCTCAAATGATCACAACCAATTATTGGGTAGATGAGGTTACCTGAATTGCAAAGACATTCAAACCTGGGATACTTACAATATCCCTTCAGCTTTTTAATGTGCAAGAGGTCATTTGCCTTCTAACACATAACTTTCCTAATTTTGTAAACAAGAAATACACAAGTAGCAGAAAGCACAATCATCTGATTTTCCAGTCAATATTTATTAGATGATATAAGGTCAATGAAGATGAAGAAAGTTGTATTGCAATAGCAAACATTGCTGACAAATATAGACACTGATTGCAATGCCTCTGTCCCAGCTGATATGCACTAATGATTGCAGAAATCACCAAGATTGTCTGGAACGATCTCAAAACAGAAAGGAACAACACACCCTTTAACAAATACTTCCCCATCTGATTGGCCATTTTGTGTGGAACTGTGTACAGATGGAGGTTACACGCTACAAGTTACGTTGAAGCAGGAGCCATGATAGAAATGTGGAAGAACACGCTGAACTGCATGAACTAATCAGCTTGTTCCTGTTTCCATTCTTAGCCTCGAAACGCTGTCGTGTTCACAATTAATAAAACTACATCCTGGAGTCACAGTATCGGGCAGGAATTATTGTATTTTTCAGTGAAGTCAGGTTACAAGTTGGAATTTCCCTTCCAGAAATATGAGCACCTTTTGTCAACTGAGAATTGCAGCAGGCATATCATTATAAACATGTTCCAATATTAATTCAAAAAAAAGTTCTCCCCAGACACCAATTGAACAAATTGCAATAAATAATTAAGAACCATATAAGAATAAATCAAGGAAGGTAGTGCACCCGTGGCTGACAAGAGAAATTAGGGATAGTATCAATTCCAAAGAAGAAGCATACAAATTAGCCAGAGAAAGTGGCTCACCTGAGGACTGGGAGAAATTCAGAGTTCAGCAGAGGAGGACAAAGGGCTTAATTAGGAAGGGGAAAAAAGATTATGAGAGAAAACTGGCAGGGAACATAAAAACTGACTGTAAAAGCTTTTATAGATATGTAAAAAGGAAAAGACTGGTAAAGACAAATGTAGGTCCCCTGCAGACAGAAACAGGTGAATTGATTATGGGGAGCAAGGACATGGCAGACCAATTGAATAATTACTTTGGTTCTGTCTTCACTAAGGAGGACATAAATAATCTTCCAGAAATAGTAAGGGACAGAGGGTCCAGTGAGATGGAGGAACTGAGCGAAATACATGTTAGTAGGGAAGTGGTGTTAGGTAAATTGAAGGGATTGAAGGCAGATAAATCCCCAGGGCCAGATGGTCTGCATCCTAGAGTGCTTAAGGAAGTAGCCCAAGAAATAGTGGATGCATTAGTGATAATTTTTCAAAACTCGTTAGATTCTGGGCTAGTTCCTGAGGATTGGAGGGTGGCTAATGTAACCCCACTTTTTAAAAAAGGAGGGAGAGAGAAACCGGGGAATTATAGACCAGTTAGCCTAACGTCGGTGGTGGGGAAACTGCTGGAGTCAGTTATCAAGGATGTGATAACAGCACATTTGGAAAGCGGTGAAATCATCGGACAAAGTCAGCATGGATTTGTGAAAGGAAAATCATGTCTGACGAATCTCATAGAATTTTTTGAGGATGTAACTAGTAGAGTGGATAGGGGAGAACCAGTGGATGTGGTATATTTGGATTTTCAAAAGGCTTTTGACAAGGTCCCACACAGGAGATTAGTGTGCAAACTTAAAGCACACGGTATTGGGGGTAAGGTATTGGTGTGGGTGGAGAATTGGTTAGCAGACAGGAAGCAAAGAGTGGGAATAAATGGGACCTTTTCAGAATGGCCGGCGGTGACTAGTGGGGTACCGCAAGGCTCAGTGCTGGGACCCCAGTTGTTTACAATATATATTAATGACTTGGATGAGGGAATTAAATGCAGCATCTCCAAGTTTGCGGATGACATGAAGCTGGATGGCAGTGTTAGCAGTGAGGAGGATGCTAAAAGGATGCAGGGTGACTTGGATAGGTTGGGTGAGTGGGCAAATTCATGGCAGATGCAATTTAATGTGGATAAATGTGAAGTTACCCACTTCGGTGGCAAAAATAGGAAAACAGATTTTTATCTGAATGGTGGCCGATTAGGAAAAGGGGAGGTGCAACGAGACCTGGGTGTCATTATACACCAGTCATTGAAAGTGGGCATGCAGGTACAGCAGGCGGTGAAAAAGGCGAATGGTATGCTGGCATTTATAGCGAGAGGATTCAAGTACAGGAGCAGGGAGGTACTACTGCAGTTGTACAAGGCCTTGGTGAGACCACACCTGGAGTATTGTGTGCAGTTTTGGTCCCCTAATCTGAGGAAAGACATCTTTGCCATAGAGGGAGCACAAAGAAGGTTCACCAGATTGATTCCTGGGATGGCAGGACTTTCATATGAAGAAAGACTGGATGAACTGGGCTTGTACTCGTTGGAATTTAGAAGATTGAGGGGGGGATCTGATTGAAACGTATAAGATCCTAAAGGGATTGGACAGGCTAGATGCAGGAAGGTTGTTCCCGATGTTGGGGAAGTCGAGAATGAGGGGTCACAGTTTGAGGATAGAGGGGAAGCCTTTTAGGACCGAGATTAGGAAAAACTTCTTCACACAGAGAGTGGTGAATCTGTGGAATTCTCTGCCACAGGAAACTGTTGAGGCCAGTTCATTGGCTATATTTAAGAGGGAGTTAGATATGGCCCTTGTGGCTACGGGGGTCAGGGGGTATGGAGGGAAGGCTGGGGCGGGGTTCTGAGTTGGATGATCAGCCATGATCATAATAAATGGCGGTGCAGGCTCGAAGGGCCGAATGGCCTACTCCTGCACCTATTTTCTATGTTTCTATGTTTCTATATAATTTGACCTTTAATATCTGATCTTGAAAGCATCCAAATACTAAGAATCATACCATATTTCATTATTTTTAAATTGTAACTACTTGGTTCCGGATCTGTCTCCACAGTGTACTAAATTATGAGCACACACCCTATTTCCTATGCTTGGGCAAGTACAGTATATAGGACTTTGAGGAACACATATAGGGTGTATGCATGCAGTGATTTTTTTTCCCAGGGTTGAGGAGTGAAAAAGCAGAAGGAATACATCTAATGAGAAAGGGGAGGTATTTAATAGGAACATGAAGGGCAGTTTTTTACACTCAGAGAGTAGACAGTATATGGATTAGCTGCTAGATGTTATGGTTAAGGCAGGTGCATTTACAATATTTAATAAAGAACTTTGACAGATACATGCATATGAGAAGTTTGGAGGGGTGTGGGCCAAACGCAGGCAAAAGGAGGTAGGTTAGATGGGAGCCTCAGTCAGCATGGACAAGTTGGGTCAGAGGGTCTGTTTCTATGCTGTGTGGCTCCATGTCCTTACTTTGTTCAGCCATAGGAATGTCATGTCGTAACTATGTTATCGACAACTCTATTTTCCTTTCTCCATATATCTCCCTTCATTTCTTTGTATCTGACTCTTTGGTCTCAATGCCAATTGCTCTCCTATGCTTTAAGCATTTCTCTCTCCATCTTGTCTGATGCTGAACACCATAAATGGTCTGGGTAAATTACAAATGCTGGAATCAGAAACAAAAACAGAGACGTTGTAAGAACTCAGCCAGTCCAAGCAACATCTGTGGAAAGGAAAACAGTCAACGTTTTGGGTTAGCAAACATTCCTCACGACCAGTGGTATTCCTATATGCCCTTCCTGTAATTACAGCTGTAACATCCAGTACTAACACTATTTTATCATCAGAAATCATTGAAACCAAGCACAGGGTCCTGCCTGCAGCTATCAGCCAATGTCCTGACACACATCAATCTGTTTCCTGACATCTTGCTGTGCTGCTGGGTTTGCTATAGAGCCTGGCGGGCTGGTGATATCTCTGTACAAGGACATACATGTTTCTCTCGGCCAGCTTCACTCTGAGATACCTTTCCTCAATACTTGTGTCTGTTGCCTCTTTTGAAAAAAAAAGCTACATAAGAGTCGCTTTATTGATTTTAGCTGCATCACAGAAGTCCAAGAGTTCAAGTGACAAAGTGAGGAACCTTTCTTTTCTGATAAATGCAACACCTAGACTCACGCCTGGAGGAAGAGTTTGGCCACCTTGAAACACCCTTAAAAGTGCAAGCATTGAAATAACATGCTTCCTGGCAACATTCTGCCCAAAAATGCCCTTTGTACAACTAAACCATCTTCTGTGTAATACTGTTCTTCTGAAAGCCTGTGTAGATTCCTCTGAACGCTCTCCCTCCAACGCCTTCATTGCAAAAGAGGACTTTGCCATTCCCACCCAGTGCTGTAATATAAATCCGTTCCTTGACAAATGGAGGTGTCCTTTGATGAATACGTGAACTTTATAGGATTGCTTTCTGAGGTCAGAACTTTGAGAAAATGTGGAGAAACGTTTTGGTACTCCCATCTACGCAGCATCAATATTAACCGGTGCATCATCTCTGATGAGTGGCAGGAGGCATATTTGTGGCTTTTCAGCTACAAACAGAGAGCAGTTGTTTCCCCAGCATTCCCAATTTCTGACTTTCTCCAGCCTTTACAAAGCATGCAACAAGTTCAGAACATGGCAGATAAAATACAATGTAGATATACAGTACAGAATGTGAAGTTATTCTCTTTAAAGTGTTGAGAGCTTGAAGGCCAACATGCATAGGGTACGTTGAACTTCATTGTGAGAGGATTTGAATACATAAGTGAGGAAATCTTATTGTGATTGCATAATACCTTGGAGACTCTGTAACTGGAGTATTATATACAGCTTTAATGTCCCTGCTTAAGAAAGGATATAACTATCATAGAAAGATTACAGTGAAGATTCCGTAGATGGATTCAGGGGTGGTAGGTCTGCCACGTGAGGGCCTTCTTTATATTTTCTAGAGTTAGGAGAATACAGAAAAATCTCATCAAAATATTCAGAATTGTTAAAGGAGTATCATTCCTTGAACCAAGTGTTGCAATTTTAGAGAAAGGCATAAGCTGTTAAAGGCTGAAATAAAGAGAAACTCAGAAGTTGAAGAACCTTATAAATCCTCTACCCATGAGAGCAGTGGAGTCTCAATTATTATATTCATTCAAGACAGAGATCAATGAATTACTAGACACTAAGAGAATCAAGACATATGTACCTAGTGCTGGAAAGTGAGATAGAACTTCATCTATCATCTTAATGAATAACAAAGAAGGCTCATAGGGTATTATGATCTACCCATTCTCTTTTCTTATCTTCTCCTCAATCGCCTTTCTCCTTTTCTATGTCCAGTTTCTCTCTTGCTACACCAAAGTTCTGTTCTGGTAACATTAGATTGAAATTGTGCGGAAATTGGTAAGATGCTCACTTGCTTATTCTCCAATTTTTAAATGAAACTAGGAAGGATTTCTATTCCAATCTTGAAAAGATCCTAGTGTGCATCACTCCACGTGATATCAAGAACTGGCTGAAAGCACTGTATAGGCTATGGCCCCAGACAAAATCCTGACAATAGTCCTCAAGACTTGTGCTCCAGAACTAGCCAAGCTCTTCCACTATACCTACAACACCAGTATCTACCCGGCAATATGGAAGGTTGCCCAGGTATCTCCCATACACAAGAAACTGGACAAGTCCAACCCAGCCAATTACCGCCCTGTCAGCCTACTCCTATCATCAGCAAACTAATGGAAGGGGTCATCAACAGTGCTATCTTGCAGCACCTACTCGGCAATTACCTGCTCACGGATGCCCAGTATGGATCCCGATCAAGACCACTTAGTTCCTGATCTCATCACCTCCTTAGTCCAAACATGGACCAAAGAGCTAAACGCCAGAGGTGAGTTGAGAGTGATAGCCCTCGACATCAAAGCATTATTTAACTGAGTATGGTGTCAAGGTGCCCTAGTTAAGGTGGAGCCAGTGGGAATTAGGGGGAAAACCCTCTGCTGCTTGGAATCAGACCTGACAAAAAGGAAGATGGCTGTGGTGGTTGGAAGTCAATCATTTCATCCACAGGACATCACTGCGGGAATCCCTCAGGGAAGCGGCCTAGGACCAACCATCTTCAGCTGCTTCATTAATGACATTCCTTCCGTCATAAGATCAGAAGTGGGGATATTCACAGATGACTGCACAATGTTCTGCACCATCCGTGACTCCTCAGATAGTGAAGCAGTTCACACCCAAATGCACCAGAACCTGGACAAAAATCCAGGCTTGGGCTGACAAGTGACAAATAACATTCGAGCCACGCAAGCGCCAGGCAATGACCATCTCCAACAAGGGAGGCTCTAACCATCGTCCCTTGACATTCATTGGCATCACTATCACTGAATCTGTCACAACCATGGATTCAGCAGTGCAGCAGATACGGCAATTGCGCTCGTGAATATACATGTGTCAGCTAATTATTATTTCATTGTGATAGACTTTAACTCTATTCATTCCGTCATAGTATTTGTCGAAATTTGGACACAGCAACGCTTCGCTGCCTGCTTGCATTCTGCCTTGCCTGAGAAATTGGATTGTCGTGTCAACTGACTATGAAGACTAGCGGTATTCATTTTATTCTTAGTTGTTCTTTTCAGCCAGTGTGTAGGCTTCGTTTTCCATTTGAGAGTTTTAGTTTACAGCCTTGTTTGGCCTAGCGTTTATTGTTTTCTTTTCCCTTTAACACTGTTCACATTAAAGTCTGAACTATCGACCTGCTACAATGTCTCTCACTCCGCACTTGGGCCATATCCAAACTCGGTGACAGAATCCCCTACTATCAACATCCTGAAGGTTACCATTGACAGGAAATTGAACTGGTCTAGCCATATAAACACCATTGCTACTAGAGCAGGTCAAAGACTAGGAATCCTATGGTGTGTAACTCACCTCCTGACTCCCCAAAACCTGAAAACCTGTCCACCATCTGCAAGGATCACGTCAGGAGTGTAATGGAATACTTGCCACTTGCCTGGATGAGTACAGTTCCATCAACACTCAAGAAGCTTAACTCTGTCAAGTGCAAGGCAGCCCTCTTGATTGGTACCCCTTCCAGAAGCATCCAATCCCTCTACCATCAACGAACAGTTGCAGCAGTGCGTACTATCTACAAGATACACTACATCAACACAGCAAAGTTCCTATGACAGCACCTTCCAGACCCACAACCACTACTGTCTAGAAGGATGAGAACAGCAGATACCTGGGAACACCACCACTTGGAAATCCCCCTCCAAGTCACTCAGCATCCTGACTTAGAAACATATCACCATTCCTTCATTGTCGCTGGGTCAGAGTCATGGAATTCCCTCCCTATCAGCACTGTGGGTGTACCTACACCTCAGGGACTGCAGTGGTTCATCACCACCTTCTCAAGGGCAACTAGGGATGGACAATAAATGCTGGCTTAGCTGGGGACGCCCACATCCCCTAAATGAATAATTAAAAAAGAAAAATCCAAAGGGAAAAAAATTGATTGCCTTGGGTGCTTCACTGCCACGGTAGAAAGGGAAGCAACCTCTTAACAAGGGTTACGGAATATTCTGAACTTACCGTCTGTGAATATTTTTTTTAATTTGTTTGTTTATTTATTTATTTGTTGACATACAGCATGGAATAGGCCCCTGCAGCTCTTTGAGCCACAACACCTAACATTCCTCCGACTTAATCCTAGCCTAACCACCGGAAAATTTTCAATGACCAATTAACCTACCAACCAGTATGTCTTTGGACTGTGGGAGGAAACTGGAGCACCGGGAGGAAACCCGTGTGGTCACAGGAGAACATACAAACTCTTTACAGACAGAGGCAGGAATTGAACCTGGTTCGCTGGTACTGTTAAGCAATGTGCATATGTCTGTACTGGTGTACTGCCGCAAGCAAGTATTAATTCAAGCAAGAACCAGGCTTCATTCCTAATTGTAAATTGCAAGCAGTAAAATGAAGGCAAATTGGGCCACAGGCTAAGAGATTACATACACATCAGGCAAACATTAAGACAATGGGAAACAAGAGAAAATCTGCTGATGCTGGAAATCTGAGCAACACACACAAAGTGCTGGAGGAACTCAGAAGGCCAGGCAGGATCTATGGAAAAGAGTACAGTCGATGTTTTGGGCCGAGACCGTTCATCAGGACTGGAGAAAATATAAGAGGAGTGGGGAGGGGGGGTGTGGGTTGGAGGAAGAAACACAAGATGATAGGTGAAACCGGTGGGGGGTGGGGGAGGAGTGAATAAAGAGCTGGGAAGTTGATCGGTGAAAGATACAGGGCAGGAGAAGGGGGAATCTGATAATGGAGGACAGAAGGCCATGGAAGAAAGGGAAGGGGGAGGAGCACCAGAAGGAGATGATGGCCAGGTAAGGAGATAAGGTGAGAGAGAGGAATGGGGATGGGGAGTGATGATGGAGTGGGGGGGAAGATTACTGGAAGTTCAAGAAATTGATGTTCACGCCATCAAATTGGAGGCTAAACAGAAGTTATATAAGGTGTTGATCCTCCAACCAGAATGTGGCCTTATCGCAACAGAAGAGGAAGCTGTGGACTTTCATGTCAGAATGGGAATGGGAAGTGTAGTTTAAATGGGTGATCACTGGCTGCCCTCACCCCATCCTCCCGCCACCCCACCAGGTAGAGGGTTATTCTTGTCCTCACTGACCATTTCACCAGCTTCCGCATCTGTGTCTAGCACATAATTCTCCTTAACTTCCGCCATCTCCAATGGGATCCCATCACCAAGCACATATTTCCTCTCCAACCACCCCCCTTCCTTTCTGCTTTCCACAGGGATTGCCCCCTCGGCAACTCCCTTGTTCATTTGTCCTACCCACTGATCTCACCTTCTGCCACTTATCCTTGCAAGCGGAGCAAGTGCTATGCCTGCCCTTATACCTCCTCCCTCACTACCATTCAGGGCCCCAAACAGTCCTTCCAGGTGAGGTGACACTTCACCTGTGACTCTATTGGGGTTATCTACTATGCCCGGTGCTCCCAGTGTGGCCTCCTGTATATCAGTGAGACCCGACGTAGACTGGGAGACCACTTCGCTGAGCACCTATGCTCCGCCCAGCAGTAAAATTGGAATCTCTCCATTGCCACCCATTTTAATTCCATTTCCTATTCCCATTCCGACATGTCAGTCGCTGGCCTCCTCTACTGTTGCGATGAGGCCACACTCAGGTTGGAGGAGCAATGCCTTATATTCCATCTGGGTAGCCTCCAACCTGATGGCATGAACATCGATTTCTCAAACTTTCAGTAACCCACCCTGCTTCACCATTTCCCTTTCCCATTTCCCTCTCACCTTATCTCCTTACCTGCCCATCACGTCTCTCTGGTGCTCCCGCCCCTCCCTCCTTTTCTTTCTTCCAAGGTCTTCTGTCTTCTCCTATCAGAGTCCCCCTTCTCCAGCCCTGTATCTCTTTCACCAATTTCCCAACATTTTACTTCACCCATCCCCTTCCCAGTTTCACCTATCATCTTGTGTTTCTTCCTCCCCTCCCCCCACCTTTTAAAAGTTACTCCTCGTTTTTTTTTTCTCCAGTACTGATGAAGGGTTTCGGCCTGAAATGTCGACTATACTCTTTTTCATAGATGCTGCCTGGTCTGCTGAGTTCCTCCAGCATTTTGGGTGTTATTAAGACAATTGGTTTGTCTTAATTGCCCTGCATAAACAGTGACAGTAATCAACAGCAATTTGCAACATAGTAACTAAGTTCATGAAGGTGTTTGAACATTCAGAGGCATCCGTCACTGTGGATATGTAATTCAAAGGAAGCATTGTCACCCCAAAGTATTTAAGTATTGTAACTATTGAAATTGTATTGTGTCAGCTACTGTCACCATTGATCTTAAGGGTATAAAAATGTGGTGTACTTTTGGGTTTGTGAGCCTCTACTGAGAACATCTTCAGAATAGCTGGAAGCTGCAGCAGCCGGATCTCTGGCACTGGGTCTGGCTCTGCAGTGCAGAAAGGAGGGTGGAAAAAGAGGAGAGCGGTAGTGATAGGGGACTCGATAGTTAGAGGTGCAGATAGGAGGTTCTGTGGTCGTGACAGAGAATCCAGGATGGTTTGTTGCCTCCCTGGTGCCAGGGTCAGGGACGTCTTTGATCACTTGCATGACATTCTGAAGTGGGAGGGTTGTGGTGCGCATCGGTACCAATGACATAGCAAGGAAGAGTGAGGAGGTCCTGGAGAGTGAGTATAGAGAGCTTGGTAGGAAGTTGAAAAGCAGGACCTCAAGGGTGGTAATCTCAGGATTGCTACCTGTGCTAGGTGCCAATGAGGGTAGGAATAGGATGCTCTGGAGGTGGGACAAGTGGCTGAGGAACTGGTGTAGGGGGCAGGGTTTCAGATTTCAGGATCATTGGGACCTCTTCTGGGGCAGATGGGACCTGTACAAGAGAGATGGGTTACACTTGAACCACAGGGGGACCAATATCCTTTCAGGGAGGTTTGTTAGTGCTGTTGGGGAGGCTTTAAACTAGATTTGCAGGGGGATGGGAACCAGAGTGCCAGAGCTGACAGTGTGGCTGGGGTGAAAATAAATGATGTTAGAAGTTCAAGCAAATCCGCTAATAGAAAGGTTGTGAGTGGTGGTAAAAATCTTCTGAGGTGTATATATTTCAATGCTAGGAGTATTGCGGGGAAGGCGGATGAGTTGAGGGCGTGGATTGACACATGGAATTATGACGTTATAGCAATTAGTGAAACTTGGCTACAGGAGGGGCAGGACTGGCAGCTTAATATTCCAGGGTTCCGATGTTTCAGATGTGATCGAGGCAGAGGAATGAAAGGTGGGGGAGTAGCATTGCTTGTTAGGGAAAATATTACAGCAGTGCTCAGGCAGGACAGATTAGAGGGGTTGTCTACTGAGTCCTTATGGGTGGAACTGTAAAACAGGAAAGGTATGGCCACATTAGTGGGATTGTATTACAGACCACCCAATAGTCAACGAGACTTGGAAGAGCAAATCTGCAGAGAGATAGCAGGCAACTGCAGGAAACATAAAGTTGTGGTGGTAGGGGATTTTAATTTTCCATATATTGATTGGGACTCCCATACTGTTAGGGGTCTAGATGGTTTAGAGTTTGTAAAATGTGTTCAGGAAAGTTTTCTAAATCAATATATAGAGGGACCAACTGGAGGGGATGCAATATTGGATCTCCTGTTAGGAAACGAGTTAGGACAAGTGACGGAAGTCTGTGTAGGGGAGCACTTTGGTTCCAGTGATCATAACACCATTAGTTTCAATTTGATCATGGACAACGATAGATCTGGTCCTAGGGCTGAGGTTCTGAACTGGAAGAAGGCCAAATTTGAAGAAATGAGAAAGGATCTAAAAAGCGTGGATTGGGACAGGTTGTTCTCTGGCAAAGATATGATTGGTAGGTGGGAAGCCTTCAAAGGAGAAATTTTGAGAGTGCAGAGTTTGTATGTTCCTGTCAGGATTAAAGGCAAAGTAAATAGGAATAAGGAACCTTGGTTCTCAAGGGATATTGCAACTCTGATAAAGAAGAAGAGGGAGTTGTATGAAATATATAGGAAACAGGGAGTAAATCAGGTGCTTGAAGAGTATAAGAAATGCAAGAAAATACTTAAGAAAATAATCAGGAGGGCTAAAAGAAGACATGAGGTTACCTTGGCAGTCAAAGTGAAGGATAATCCAAAGAGCTTTTACAAGTATATTAAGAGCAAAAGGATTGTAAGGGATAAAATTGGTCCTCTTGAAGATCAGAGTGGTCGGCTGTGTGCGGAACCAAAGGAAATGGGGGAGATCTTAAATAGGTTTTTTGCGTCTGTATTTACTAAGGAAACTGGCATGAAGTCTATGGAATTAAGGGAATCAAGTAGTGAGATCATGGAAACTGTACAGATTGAAAAGGAGGAGGTGCTTGCTGTCTTGAGGAAAATTAAAGTGGATAAATCCCCGGGACCTGACAGGGTGTTCCCTCGGACCTTGAAGGAGACTAGTGTTGAAATTGCGGGGGCCCTGGCAGAACTATTTAAAATGTCGCTGTCTACGGGTGAGGTGCCGGAGGATTGGAGAGTAGCTCATGTTGTTCCGTTGTTTAAAAAAGGATTGAAAAGTAATCTGGGAAATTATAGGCCGGTAAGTTTAACGTCGGTAGTAGGTAAGTTATTGGAGGGAGTTCTAAGAGACAGAATCTACAAGCATTTGGATAAACAGGGACTTATTAGGGAGAGTCAACATGGCTTTGTGCGTAGTAGGTCATGTTTGACCAATCTATTGGAGTTTTTTGAGGAGGTTACCAGGAAAGTGGATGAAAGGAAGGCAGTGGGTATTGTCTACATGGATTTCAGTAAGGCCTTTGACAAGGTCCCGCATGGGAGGTTAGTTAGGAAAATTCAGTCGCTAGGTATACATGGAGAGGTGGTAAATTGGATTAGACATTGGCTCAATGGAAGAAACCAAAGAGTGGTAGTAGAGAATTGCTTCTCTGAGTGGAGGCCTGTGACTAGTGGTGTGCCATAGGGATCACTGCTGGATCCATTGTTATTTGTCATCAATATCAATGATCTGGATGATAATGTGGTAAATTGGATCAGCAAATTTGCTGATGATACAAAGACTGGAGGTGTAGTAGACAGTGAGGAAGGTTTTCAGAGCCTGCAGAGGGACTTGGACCAGCTGGAAAAATGGGCTGAAAAATGGCAGATGGAGTTTAATACAGATGAGTGTGAGGTATTGCACGTTGGAAGGACAAACCAAGGTAGAACATACAGGGTTAATGGTAAGGCACTGAGGAGTGCAGTAGAACAGAGGGATCTGGGAATACAGATACAAAATTCCCTAAAAGTGGCGTCACAGATAGATAGGGTCGTAAAGAGAGCTTTTGGTACATTGGCCTTTATTAATCAAAGTATTGAGTATAAGAGCTGGAATGTTATGATGAGGTTGTATAAGGCATTGGTGAGGTCGGATCTGGAGTATTGTGTTCAGTTTTGGTCACCAAATTACAGGAAGGATATAAATAAGGTTGAAAGAGTGCAGAGAAGGTTTACAAGGATGTTGTCGGGACTTGAGAAACTCAGTTACAGAGAAAGGTTGAATAGGTTAGGACTTTATTCCCTGGAGCATAGAAGAATGAGGGGAGATTTGATAGAGGTATATAAAATTATGATGGGTATAGATAGAGTGAATGCAAGCAGGCTTTTTCCACTGAGGCAAAGGGAGAAAAAAACCAGAGGACATGGGTTAAGGGTGAGGGGGGAAAAGTTTAAAGGGAACATTAGTGGGGGCTTCTTCACACAGAGAGTGGTGGGAGTATGGAATGAGCTGCCAGATGAGGTGGTAAATGCGGGTTCTTTTTTAACATTTAAGAATAAATTGGACAGATACATGGATGGGAGGTGTATGGAGGGATATGGTCCGTGTGCAGGTCAGTGGGACTAGGCAGAAAATGGTTCGGCACAGCCAAGAAGGGCCAACAGGCCTGTTTCTGTGCTGTAGTTTCAATGGTTCTATGGTTCTAATAATACCTGTTTATTGTGACGAATAAAGACTTCTACATCAACAGCTTCAGTGCCTCTCCAGTGACTTCGATCACAGTCACAACAATCAGCCAGAATAGAGTAGAAGAGGTGAACTGCATTGGCACCTTCCTCATTACAAAATGCTAGGAGATGTTGCCATATCACAACAAGCATCCTGTTTCAGGTGAGGGACAACCACAATATGTCGTGGTATTAACCATAGCAGTCACAAGTTAGATGACACTGTCTTTTGAGTGAGGTACTGTAAGGATATCCATATCCTCCACACCATGGCAGGTAACAATAGCTGCTGGACTGACCACCGGCCCTTATTAATCTGCTCTAATGTCTTGATCATCATGGTCACAAAACATCTGTGTGTTGCCAGCAGAAAACCAATGTCAAAGATTTCTAGACCAGGGCAAGGCAGATTTTTCAGACAATGCCTCACAGCCAAGCTGTGAATTCCCAAATTACGGAAACCTCAAAGCATCCTCATCTTACAGGCTCCTTTGAGGCCCTGCATAATTGCACCTATAAAGAGACTCCTGACTCCTCAAGGAGTAACTCACACAAAATGCTGGAGGAACTCAGCAGCTCAGGCAGCATCTATTTTGGGCCAAGGCCTTTCATCAGGATTACTTCGATGAGAATGACTGGGAGAATGAGTACTGTATCTAATTAGCTGAAAATGTAACACAATCCTGGATTAAAGGCTGCACCTTTCCTCAGAAAGACCAGTAGAAAACCACAGACCTACTGAAGAGATGTTCGATGGAGAAGTTGCAGAAGGCCCAGATTTAGAGGAGCAATCATACTGAGAACCGCGAATCCATTCATCAGGAGCACATAGAAGCCCAGCATAAGTAGAAGTAGCACGCCAACAGATGAACCATGCATCCAGCCAAATGAGAACTAGTCTTCTATTTCAAATATAATGTACATATTAATTAGTTCTGAAAATAAAAGGGCTGTTCTCTGAAGAGAGCTAACTGCTAGCTCACAGCAGGAGGCCACTTAAAAGGTTTGCTTTGGAAACTGACATGAAACTAACATGACTGTGAGACACACTTGTTTACATTGGCCAGGAATACAGACCACGGAGCTATGTTAATTAGCTGTCACTGAAATCCCCAGGATGAGATCAAGGAAGGTTGCAGACTGGCTCCTTTGCCTTTAGCAAGTCAAATATAGACATAGTCAGATGTGCTCTGGGCTGCTGTCCCCAGAATCTTTTAGACCATCCACGTGAATTATTTTTATTTTTGAACAAAAGATGTTCTTGTCGGATATGGTGTGCTCCCATAGTAAGTATGTAATTCTATAGAACCATAATTTTTAATCTCCTGCTGTTATCCTAGCGCTTAAAGAATATAAAATCTAAGTGTGCTTTAAATTTAGGTATTGGTACCTAGAGATTCTTCCTACATGTCTGCATGTGTCAAATAAGGACCCGTTACATCAGCATCTATGTGGCTCATTCAAAAGCCGAAGGGCACCCATTTACAATAGAGACACAAGAGACGCTGGACTTCGCAGGAAAAAGCAAACTTCTGGAGGAACTCAACAGGTCAGGAAAGATCTGTGTAGTCCATCCTTTTGCCTACACAGATGCTGCCTGACATATTAGATTTTTCCAGCTATTTGCTTTTAGACCCATTGAAATTGTTCAACAAATCTCCTCAACTCTTCCACTAGGATCAATGTCCTCGCTGGGGCATTCAATTATGCATATTTACTCCCAGGAGTCACTGCACAAAGCTTATTAATAGGAGTGGAGTCTGAGTTGACTACCCTTCTCCACCACACAGTCATCATGTGAGCTGTAGATTTCCTGTTATATCAATTGATCAATATTAACTAATCAGCACAAAACCATGCCAGCTTTTTTAATAAGTTATTCTTATAATTGTTAAGAATTAGAGGAATGAAGGTTGAATGAAACAACAAATATGGGTCATCAAGGGAATGGCGGCGTAAGGAAAAGGTCTCTCGACAAAAAAGAAGGTAAACTGCCCCAAAATCGAATTTAGACAAATACTTAATATTGCATAACTATATTAATAAAAGGGGCAAGGATGATGTCTAAGAACAAGAATAAAAAGTCCGCTTCGAAGGCTGATAAACATAAAGAGATGCAGCAAGGTGACGGGCCTAGCTCCCCCACGGCAAGCCAGGACGGAGATAATGAGGGGGAATCGGTGACTCTGTCTTTGATTCTCGGAGAGATTCGCGAGTTCCGACAAGATAACAGCAAACAGCTGGAAGATATTAAAGGAGAAATAGTAAAAACTAACTCGCGGATAGATGAAGCCGAAGCGAGGATTGTTGGAATTGAAGAGAAGCTACAAAATACAGAGGCGGTGATAGCAGAAATGCTGAAGCTACAAGACCAACTCCAGTGGAAACTAATAGATCAAGAAGGCCGCTCGAGAAGGGAAAATGTGAGGATCTACGGAGTTCCCGAAGGAACCGAAGGTAAACCCGGATTGATGATTCCCTTCGTGGAGAAGCTGCTTAGAGAGAACCTTGATATACCGGCCGCAAAAGACCTACAGATAGAAAGGGCTCACCGCGCGTTGGCACCACAGCCCCCGGCAGGCACCCAGCCCAGATCGATTCTGGTCAGATTTCTCAGCTACAGAACGAAGGAAGAGGTGCTTAAAAGAGCATGGCAAAAGAAAGGTTTCGTGTGGAACAACTGTAAAATCAGTTTAGACCACGACTACGCACCGGGGATTCTTGCCAGACGGAAGGAATATACGGAAACACGGAGTGTCCTGAAGGAAAACAACATCAGATTCCAGACCCTGTATCCAGCTCGGCTGAGAGTCTTTTACGACGAAGGGACAAAAACTTACGCTACGGTGGAGGAGGCAACGTTGGACCTGGCGGACCGGGGACTACCTATTAAAGTTATCACCCAACCGGAGTCGCTACTGGAGAGGATTCGGCAGAAGTCGTGGCAGTTAGTGGGGCGAGGACGCTCCACTCGAACCAGAGTGTCAAACTACAAGGAAAAGCTGCAAATATTCAGACGCGAATGTACAGAGAATACAGATTAATTAAGAGAAATGACTGAAAAGAGTAAATCGGACTTAAAAGTAAAATGAAAACTGGTAACTGAAAATAATCTAGGCGGAATAACTTGAATGATAGCAATATGGTCGAGACATAAATAGGAGAAAATTCTCTATGATTATTCAAACTGCTGAGGGCCCTCTAACACAGGGTGAAAATAGAGGTTATCCCTCTGAACTGAGGCGGGTCGGTGCTCAGGCCTCACTGTGGGAAGTCGGGGAAAATTTTCAAATGTTATACGTTCAGAAATGTCTAGGGTGTGGTTATATGTCTTGGTTTACTGTTGAGAAGGGATTGCTTACTGTTTGGTTAGAAAAGGAGAGTACTTTTTTTCTACTAGAGCAAAATGCAAACTGAATTGGTAAAAATAATTTCCTATAATATTAATGGGGTTTTGAATCCAATTAAAAGAAATAAGATTATGTCTAAATTGAAAAAAGAGAGGGCACAAATAGTTTTCCTCCAGGAAACACATATGAGCCAATCTGAACATGGAATGGGCTTTAAGCATGTATTTTATTCATCATATAAATTGAGTCACAAAAGAGGGGTAGCTACTTTAATATCAAGTACTCTTAATTATGAACATATTTCAGAGACTAGAGACAAAGAAGGACGGTTTGTAAAAATCACAGGAAGAATAGAAGGTACAGAAATAACATTGCTGAATGTTTATGCTCCTCCAGGTAGTGAATGGTCATTTTATAGACACATTTTTGACCTAATGGTCAGTTCTCGAGGGGTAGTAATTTGTGGAGGGGATTTTAATATTAGATTAAATCCTATATTAGATTCTTCAAGAATAGTTACTCAGAATAAACCTCTGACTCGGAAAGTGAATTCATTGATGGAGGAGTTGGGAATTATAGATGTCTGGAGGGAATTACACCCTACTAGTAAAGATTATACATATTACTCTTTCCCTCATTCAGCCTATTCAAGGATAGACTATTTCTTTATCTTTTATACAGATAGACTCAGGATAAAAAACTGTAATATTGCAACAATTGATCTGTCGGATCATAGCCCAGTCTCTATGTCTCTAATCTTGGAAAGGAAAATGAGGAAAACACTATGGAGGCTAAACTCACATATACTTAATAACCCAAAAGTAATGGAGAGATTAAGGGGAGAAATCAAAGAATATCTAGACCTTAATGACATGGGAGAAACATCACCAGTGATTTTATGGGATACATTGAAAGCTGTACTGAGAGGGAAAATTATTTCCATTACTACTCACATGAAAAAAATCAATGCACAAAAATTAGCAGACCTTCAAGGAAAATTAAAACAACTTCAAGTTGGAGATAGCAACAAAAGTAATTCAAATCGAAAACAGGAAATTAGGAAATTGCAAAGTGAAATTGATGATATTTATACGTTGGAAACTCAAAGAAATTTTCTTTACCTGAGACAAAAGAATTATGAAGTAGGAGGTAAATCAGCTAGATTATTAGCATATAAATTACAAAAACAACAAGCAGACAATACAATTCATAAAATAAAGAATCCAAAGACAAAGCTTGTGGAGAGTACAATAGGGAAAATTCAAGAGAGTTTTGAAACGTATTATCGAGAGCTGTACTCCCAACCCCGGGCCCCCAATGAGCCCTATATAGACAGTGTATTGAATTTTTTAGATCTACCTAAACTTACAGATTTACAAAATGAAAGTTTATTAGAACCAGTAACTGTCAAAGAACTGAACGTGGCCATCTCTAGGTTAAAGGCTGGAAAGTCCCAAGGTTCTGATGGGTTTACCTCAGAGTGGTACAAGTCCCTGAAGACACAGTTAGCCCCATTACTACTTAACACCTTTAATTGGATCTTGCAGAGAGGAGAAACTCCACCTTCCTGGAGAGAAGCGATTATTTCAGTTATTCCTAAAGAGGGTAAAGATAAACTAGAATGTGGCAATTATCGGCCAATTAGTGTTCTTAATTTAGATTACAAACTATTTACATCTATATTAGCGCGCAGATTGGAAAAGCTTTTACCTGGCCTAATCCATTTAGACCAGACTGGATTTATTCAACAAAGACAAACACAGGACAACATAAGGAGAACTCTGCACATATTAGAACAGGTTAATAAGAACGAGACAGAGACAATGGTAGTAGGATTGGATGCTGAGAAAGCTTTTGATTCGGTTAGTTGGGCATTCCTATACAGAGTGTTAGGAAGATTCGGCTTTCAAGAAAGGTTTATTAAAGTAATTCAGACTCTGTATGACAGCCCAACAGCCCGAATTAAGATAAATGGGGACCTCTCTGACTCCTTCATTTTAGAGAGAGGCACTAGACAGGGATGCCCAATTTCTCCTCTCCTTTTTGCGCTATATATTGAATCACTTGCCCAACTAATAAGACAGAGCAAAATCGTAAAAGGTATCAAGGTGGCAGGGATTGAACAGAAAGTGGCGTTATTCGCAGATGATGTTTTGGTCTATCTGAGTGAACCAGAAAAATCATTTATAGGATTGTTTACACTGTTGGATGACTTTGGGAAAATATCAGGTTATAAAATAAATGTAAAGAAAACGCAGGTTATATCCCTAAATTATACACCATCCAAAAAATTGCAGGATACATACGATCTTAAGTGGGAAGCTAAATCATTAAAATATTTAGGAATAACCCTGCCGAAGGATCTTTCAACACTGTCACAGGTAAATTATGGGCCATTAATCTCAGAGATAAAAGCAGATATGCATAGATGGAATCTTATCCCCTTTTTAAGTTTAAATTCAAGGATAAATACTATAAAAATGAATATTCTTCCTCGGTTATTGTATCTTTTCCGTACTTTACCAGTGGAGGTGGATGATAATCAATTCAGGGAATGGGACAAATGGATTTCCCGCTTCTTTTGGCAAGGAAGGAAACCTAGAATTCGATATAACACCTTACAGTTAGGGAAGGAAAGAGGAGGTATGGTTCTTCCTTGCCTGAGAAATTATTTTTATGCCTCACAGATAACCCCTCTGTTATATTGGTGTAATAGGGAATATAAGGCTAGATGGAAGGAAATAGAATTTGGATTAGTTGACAGTTTTCCTCTTCAGGCCTCAATAGCTGACAAAAGATTGATGGCCCAGTTGGAAAAATTTAATAATGCTTGGATAAATCTTACATTAAAAGTATGGCAGAAGGTGGTTAACTCATGTGGAATTAATAACATGCTAAAACTCTTTAGATGGTGTGCATATGATACCGAATTCCTTCCCAACAGAGGAGATAAAAGATTTGAGCTATGGATAAAGAAAGGTCTTACAACCTACCTCTCATTTATAGATAAAAGAGTATTACAAAGTTTCCAAATCCTGCAGGACAAACATGGCCTAGAGCATAATGACTTTTTTAGGTACCTTCAAATACGAAACTATGTTAACCAGAGTTGTAGATATACAGACCTATCAACAGTAGAATTAGAATTTTTCAAGATTCTGAATTCGGCTTGCAGTTCAATACCTAGTAAATCAGTTTCTCGCCTATATAATGCACTCTCCCATGCTAAAAATGTAAATACACTGTATATTAAAGAGAAGTGGGAGAAAGAAGCGGGGTTGGTACTTTCAGAGGAGGCTTGGGGGAAAATCTGCAGCTTTCAATGGTCCTCGACTAATTCTTTGACTTGGAGAGAACATTGTTGGAAAAACATTATAAGATACTTCAAGACCCCATATCAGGAAAAATATAAAGATACAAATGTGATGTGTTGGAGAAGGTGCGGCTCCAAGGAGGCAAATCATTTTCATATTTTCTGGGATTGCCCTAAATTAAGTCTATTTTGGGAAGGTATTCATAGAACATTAGTTAAGGTACTTAGGTCCCAGATACCTCTGAACTTTGAGACGCTCTATTTGGGGCATGTATTGTTCCTTGAACAGAAGGAAGATATAAAGTTGCTGCAGGCCCTCTTAGCGGCAAGTAAGAAATCAATCACTAGAAAATGGCTAAATCCAATACCACCTACATTAGAAGATTGGTACGAAATTATCTTGGAAATATTTAAAATGGAAAAGTTGACCTACTCCCTGAGAACTCAAAAAGAAACATTTTATCAAATCTGGAATAAATGGATTGAATATATAACCCCAATGCGAGCAGACTTTAGATGACTCTCCTAATGATTTATATCGCTCTTCTCATCAACACAGTAATATTGCTAAGGTAAGCACCCCTAGTCTAAATGTTTGTTGTTTTTTTTTGGAAAATAGAGAATTAACACAAGTAAAGGGAAAGATTTGGGAAAGGGATTAAAAAAAAATGAAAAAATTAAGTAAATAAGTACATAGGGATTGGATAATTATGTCTGCGGGCAGGAACAAGCACGAACAAATTGGGATATAAACGCCTACAATGGTTGGTATATAGGCTTGTATGCAACATTTTGGACCAGTGGAAATGGTCCAGAAGGGTTGTATGGAAACTATTATTACCATTTTTCTTAACAACTAATTTCATTACTTAGCCTAATAGGTTAGATTTACCACAGTACATAATTATCTATTTAAATGTTTATTTTGCTTTTATATCATCTCAATGTGTACTTAAGAATGTATAAATAATTGTAGTTTTATACATATAAAAAAATGGAAAAGGTTATATGTGTGAAAAAGGTACATGATAATTGTGAACTCCTTATTCAAATAAAAATAAAATTAAAAAAAAAGAAACAACAAATATGTAGTATATTGCAAAATCAAGATAATGTGAATGCTGGAGATTTGAAATAAAAAGTATCAGAATCAGACTTATTATCACTAATTTATGCAATATAAAATTTGCTGTTTTGTGGCAGCAGTACAGTATAAAAGCATAAAATTATTATAAATTAGACGGGAGGAGAAGATGCGGCGTGACGCAGTGTGCGCAGCTCTCCGGTGAAATGATATCGTATTTGTAAGTAGGATGCCGTGCACAATTCTGCTTTGATGGAGACAGATGTGAGATGCACAGAGGAACATCTGGAGAAAACTTCTGAAATGCCCGGTTCGCTGCTGCTGCTACTGTGTGATCGAGAATCTCCGGAGGGAAGGCCCCAAAATCCCCGGCTTTGCTTGCTGCTGGTGACCAAGGCTGGGGTCGAAGCGTTCGGCAGAGATGGTGCTCGGTACTTGGTGTCGGAGGGTTGATCGGAGGCTTGAAGTTTTCAGACGACTCAGAGTTGGACTGTGGTCGGGCATAGCAGGGAGAGTTTTCTTCCTTCTCCCGTCTGCGTGAGATGTGGGATTTTCGAGAAACTTTGAACTTTTTTACTGTGACCATGGCCTGTTCTTCATTAAATTTTGGTATTGTTGCACTGTTGTAACTATATGTTATAATTATGTGGTTTTTGTTAGTTTAACTACTGGCACCCAAAATCTCCGGTGCCCTTGCGGTTGTCAAGGGTAAATGCTTCAGACATCGGTTGCAAAACAAACTGTACAACAACTTGACCTGCACCCTGGGGTCGAGGATGGCTTTAGCATCGCTTCCCTCTATCCGTAACGACACCCTGGGGCGTGGTCCCTCTAAGCCTTCAGGAATAGGGTCTTTTCCTTTCGGAAGTTCATTGGTACATTGCTGGGAACATGCTTCCCCAGAGACCCCAAGCCGTTCCCCCACTGGGCCTCCACTAAGTTTCCCGACACCTCTCTGATCAGCTGAACAACTGAAGGAGGGGCTGATCCCCTGAAATGATCCCCCTGGCACTGCAAGCAATTTAGCCCCCCTCCTAGCCAGAGAAGACACACTGAAAACTTTCCCCCTTCTTTCAAATAACTGACAGTTGTCACTACGGTGTAAGTGAACCTGACAGCTCTAACACCATCACCAGCCCGCCTACTCAAACTTTCAACCAATCCCTGCCGCTCTCCCTCACTGGAGCACTGTCACTCATCTAACAACTGAAAGGTCCGCACCGCCCACGTCTCGCACGCCTCCGCCCCTCTTGGCTAGAGCTAGAACATTTATTCGCAGACCCTACCTCCAAATCAGACCACTCTTTCCTCTGTCTCCCAACAGCATGGACAGCCCCGAATGCCACCTCCAACTCGTCAATGCTAGTCTGAACTTGAACAAAGACCACACCCACCACACATACAGCAATAACCAGCAAATAACCCACAGAGACACACATTACAGATTTAAAAAGGGCAACCACACAGCATAACAGTGGATCCAATTCCGGACGAAAGCCCACACACAATGTAGCCCCTCTGGCCACCCTCAGGGTCGCTCAGCTTGCTGTCGTCTATGGAAACAGCCCTCGGCCCTGCCAAACCGGGTAATTAGTTCATGTGGATGCTGTGTGATGTACCCCACCCCGCCCAAATAACAGACAATACACCAGATACGATTAAATGATTTATAGTTTATAGATATTACTGGAACTATATAATTAATAGAGAATAAAATATAAAAGGAAAATAAAAGGTGCCACACTTATCAAAGTTCAATCTCTTCGTGCACAAACAGCTGGAGCTCAGGACTCTTCTTCTTCACCCTGTGACCCCTTGGACCACCTCGACCAGCCGCCTGGGACCAACAACGGTGGTCAACCAGACGCTCCACACGAGTCCGTCTCCGTCTCCTCTCCTCGCCGAACACCCTCCTTGGGGTTCGACCCGGTTAGCGGACTCACAGCACCTGGTCCATCCTCTGTCTCTCTCTCCCGTCTTCTCCCCCAAAACCCCGCGCATACAATCTCTTACAGACACCCCACAGGCATAACAACTAACCCAATTGGTTCATTTGTCCTCTTACCAGTAGATAATCCAAAACAAACTACCAGCGCAAGAACTTTCTCAGCGTTTAACATAACAAAGAAGCATTCCCAAGTATAACATAACAAAGAAGCCATTTTAATTAGCCTACACAGTAACATAAAAGACAAAACCCCTTTACATCAGTCTTGGTCTGTCTTGTGTTTCTGTGACATCACATCGAAGGAATATTGTATCATTTCTTAATGCATGCATTATTAAATGACAATAAAAGAGGACTGCGTGTCCTCATAATCTAATCTAAAAAAAAAAATTATGAAAATAAATAAATAATGGGGAAAAAGGGAATAACAAGGTGGTGTTCATGGGCTCATGGGCTCATGGACCATTCAGAAATTGATGTTGGTGGGAAGAAGCTGTTTCAGGATCATTGAGTGTGGGTCTTCAGGCTCCTGTATGACGGTTGTACTGAAAAGAGTGCATGTCTCGGATGCTGAGGGTCTTTAGTGATGGATGCCCCCTTCCTGAGGCACTGCCTCTTGAAGATGTCCTCGATGGTAGGGAAGGTCACACCTGTAGTGGACCTGGCTGAGTTTACAGCCTCCTGCGATGCTGTGCTTCAGAGACTCCAGACCAGGCTGTAACGCAACCAGGCAGAACACGCTCCACTGAGCATCTATACAAATTCAAAAGTCATTTGTGACATACCAGATCTGAAAATGCTTTTAAGCAGAGTGAAAATCCTTAATGGAGAGGAGAATCAATCAACTTTTCCTTTTCATTATTTTCCCTCCAGGCTGAGTAGTTGAAGCACTTTCTTTTAATATGCTTGTGGAGTCTACCCACAAGAGCCTGTTCTGGTAATGGAGTGTCTGCTGAACCAACTCACTGTAACTGAGAGTGAATGAGCAGGAGGGTACCCTGAGAACATGCCCCTGCACATCCTCATAACACCCTAGCAAGGATATAAAGATTAGCTTTATTTGCCACATGTACATTGTATCATTGAAACTTTTAGTGAAATGCACCATTTGTGTCAACGACCAACACAGTCTGAGGATGTGCTGGGGGGCAGCCCGCAACTGTCGCCATGCTTCCAGCACCAACGTAGAATGCCCACAACTTACTAACACTAACCCGTACATCTCTGGAATCTGGGAGGAAACTGGAGCACCTGAAGGGAACCCACATGGTCTAGAGGAGAACACACAAGCTCCTTTTATAGAAGCAGCAGGAAATGAACCCCAATCACAGGCGCTTTAAAGCATTATGCTGATCGCTAAGCTACCACGCTGCCCTTAATAAAAGCCCTAATGGTCTTTTAACAAAGACTTTCAAATGAGACAATTAAACTTAATTTTAAATAGTTTAAAATAGAGAGAAGTAAAATGCTGTTTAATTTAAAGCATAGCATTAGAAATGAATTAAAACTATTAAGATAAAGTTACAATAAAAAAGTGAGCCATTTACATGCATGTACTCCCTTAAACAGTGTTACTGATCTCATTTGAATGATCAGGCTTACACTGCTTAGAGCAGCAGAATAACAACAATTGATAAGTTGGTAAATGGGTTTATTATTGTCACATGTACTGAGGTGCAATGAAACACCTAACTAGCATAGAGATTATTATTTCGATTATTTTATTACTACAGTGCATTCAGATAGAACATTGGTGAACAATAAGTGAGTGCAGAATAAAGTGTTACAGAGAAAGTAAAGGGCAGGCAGACAATAAGGTCATAATGAGGTAGATTGTGAGGTCGAGACTCCACCTTATCATACTAGGGAATCATCCAATAATGTTACAGCAGTGAGATAGAAGCTGTCTTTAGGCAGGGTGGTATATGCTTTCAGTCTTTTATATCTCTGCCCAGTGGGGGAAGAGGAGAGAGAATGTCCAGAATGGGTGGAATTTTTGATTATGTTGGCTGCTCTACTTAGACAGCGAAAGGTTTAGAGCAGAATCGGGTACACAGTCATGACTGTATAGGAAGTAGAAGAGGGGCTGAGGATTCCACCTTGTGGGGCACCACTGTTGAGAATAATTATGGCAGAGGTGTTGTTGTGTATCCTGACTGCAGCCTGTTGGTCAGGGTGCCAAGGATACAGTTTCAACAGGACGTAAGATCTAAGGGTTTGGAGAAAAGCTTGCTTGGAATTATAGTACCGAAGGAGCTATAGTCATTAAACAAAAGTCTAATATAGATGCCTTCACTGCCCAGATGTTCCAGAGGTGAGTATAGCGCGAGGGAGATGGTGTCCACCGTAAACCTATTTCGGCAGTAGGTGAATTACCATCAGTCAAGTTGCCTGGGAAACTGAAATTAATGTGTACCATGATAAGTCTCTCAAAACACCTCATGATGGAGGATGTAGGATGGGCTTTAATCATTAAAGCATGTTTCTTTGTTATTCTTAGGTACCAGGATGATAGTTCCAATCTTAAATCAGATGGGAACTACAGCCTGAAGCAGGGAGGGGGTAAAAATATCTGCAAATACCCTTGACAGCTGAGCTGTATTTGATCTAAGAACACAATCATGAACACCATCCGGGCCAGGTCCTTTGGACAGGTTCATACTCTGGAAGAGTGATCTTGTGTCTGCAGTGATGGCTGGGGGTTTTGTACTGGAGATTGTCAGAGTAGGTGGTGACATTTCAATCCTCTTCTGTCCAAGGTGTGCATAGAATGCATTAAGCTCAGCAGGAAGGGATGCGCTGTGGTCGGCAATGCTGCCTGACTTTGTCTCGTGGCCCATTATAGCAACATAAGCCCTGTCACGACTGATAGCTGGTCTGGGACTCACTCTGGGGTCTTGTCATCCCTGATCGCCTGATGGAGATTATATCTCAATTACTTCTCTATGTCAGTGTCACTTGATTTAAATACTGCATTCCTGAACTGCAGTAGGTAGTAAATCTGGTTCATTCACGTTTTCTGGCTTGGGAATACTTTTATTGTCTGCTTTGGTACACAGTCCTCAAAACACTTGCTGATGAAGGCCAGGTTGAAACCCCCTAATCAGATCCTTCCCTCTCTTCCTCCTGTCTGATCCAGAGTCTTCAACTCAAAATATTATTATTATTTATTTTATTTTTGCTTAGATTTACAGCGCAGTAAGATCCTCTTCCGGCCCAACGAGCCCATGCCACCCAATCACACCCATGTAACCAATTAACCTAGTAACCCATAAGCCTTTGGAACGGGGGAGAAAACTAGAGCAACCAGAGGAAATGCACGGAGTCACATGGAGAACATTCAACTCTGATTCTTTCCGAAGGGTGAAGGGTGCATCCAATATTTTCTGTTTTTATCGCAGAGCTTCGGGATCAGAGCAACCAGAGGAAATGCACGGGGTCACAGGGAGAACATTCAACTCTGATTCTTTCCAAAGGGTGATGGGTGCATCCAGTATTTTCTGTTTTTATCGCAGAGCTTTGGGATTTTTTGATGTTCAAAATGGGATAGGGAAAGGTTAACAATCAGAGTAGGCAAATGAATGGAAGTGATCAGTATAGGTAGGCTGAAGGTTATCTTACTTCAGAGGACCATGACCACACACCTTCTCTTTTTCCTGGCCCATAGTGACCTATTAAATCCACATACCTTCTCAAGGTAGAGGCTTTCACCCTGCTTTTATGTCAAGTTTCATGAGCAATGTGCACTGCAGGAACCTGATTTGATTAACTTACTGAAGTCTTACAATGTTTAACAAGACACTTGTAAGATTCAAACTCAAACACCATAAAAAAGGTTTGTTGCAAAATGGGATGAAAATAAATTTCCCAGTTATAAATTCTAAGGAAATTTAATATTACCCTTGGTGCACTGAATTGTCAGAGGTATCTTTTGTAGCTGAGCTCTTAAACAGAACTACACTAATTAGCTGTTTGCCAAATAGATTAACTACCAATGTTTGTTTGTGAATTAAGGTATGCTCATTTACAGATTCGGCATCTAGTTCTGCAAATTTCCATCATATCAGAGATTGGTGAATTATGCTTTAGTAAATAATATATACGAAAATCTAGTTTAAATTTACTTTTCACTAACAAATGATCTGATAAATTAGTATTCAATTAAGACCAGTTTCATGGTTGACAGCTGCTTCTCATGCGTAAGTCTAGATAATGATTGGCAACCTCCTTTTTGTTGTAAGATAGAGAGCATTTTTGTATTATTTATTCTTTCTTCCTTATTCCACATTTAGAGCAGTAGGTATGCCAGGCTGTATAGTGTAATGCTCCTCTTGTGGGATGTGGGATGTGGGATGTGGGAAGGTGGGGACATCTCCAGTGTTCGTGATGACATCAACTGCAAGAAGAGCTTCTAACAGACCGTATTGAGGTTTTGGAGCTGGAACTGAATGAAATCAAAAGATAGGCAGCCAGTGCAGAGTACCACTACGCCTGCTCCCCTCAACGTCAGGTACACCACTTTGGATACTGTTGGGGCGGTGAGGAAGATCTAGCAGAGCAAAACCACACCAGTCAGATCTCTGGTACTGAGTTTGACTCTGTGGCTCAGAAGGGAAGTGGGAGAAGAGGTGAGCTGTAGTGACAGGGTATTCATTGTTTAGGGGAACAGAAAGAAGGTTCTGTGGAAAAGAACGAGATCCCGGATGGTATGTTAAATCCCAGGTGCCAGGGTCACAGCATTCTTAAATGGGAGGCTGCAGTCCACATTGATACCAATGCCATGGGTGCCAAGGGTGATGAGGTTCTGCAAAGTGGGTTAAGGGAGTTAGATGCTAAGTTAAAAGACAGGACTTCCAGAGTTGTGACCTTGAGATTGCTAGCTATGCCAAGTGCTAGTGAGGCCAGAAATAGAAATATCAGTCATTTTACACAGGCTAAGGAGGGGTGCAGAAAAAGGAATATCACACATTTTACACAGGCTAAGGAGGGGGTGCAGAAAAAGGAATATCACACATTTTACACAGGCTAAGGAGGGGGTGCAGAAACAGGAATGTCATACCTTTTACACAGGCTAAGGAGGGATGCAGAAGGAAAGACATAAGATTTTTGGATCAATGGACTCTCTTCCAGGGAAGATGGGACCTGTAAAGAAGGGAGCGTTTACGCCTGAAATAGAGGGACTAATATCCTAGTGGGAAGGTTTGCTAGTGCCGCATGGCAGGGGTGGGGGAGGGGGGAGGATGTTTAAACTAGAGTGGCGGGGGGGGGAACCAAACGTTGAAATCGCGCTCTCATTGACCACTTGTCTAGTGAGGCATTATGGGTAGAACTGTGAAATAAGAAAGGTATGACCATGTTACAGACCACCCAACAATTCGCAGGATTTAGAGGAACAAATTTGTAGAAAGATCACAGACAATTAAAAGAAAGATAAGGTTATGATAGTAGTTGATTTTAACTTTCCACATATTGATTGGGACTCCCATACTGTATAAGGGCTGAATGGGAAAGAGTTGTCAAATGTGGTCAGGAAAGTTTCCATAACCAGTACATAGAAGTCCCAACTGGAGAGAGTGGGATTCTTGTGATCATAATGCCATTAGTTTCAAGGTAATTTTGGAAAAGGTTAGGTCGGGTCCTCAGGTTGAGATTTGGAATTGGAAAAAGGCCAATTTTGATGGTATCAGAAAGGATATTTCAAGTTGAAAGTTCAAACTAAATTAATTATCAAAGTGCATATAAGTTACCATATACAACTCTGAGATTCATTTTCTTGTGGGCATTCTCAATAAATCCACAATAGGATAAACCACGATAGAATCAAGGAAAGACTCCACCAACTTGAACATTCAACCAGTATGCAAAAGACACAAACTGTGCAAATATAAAAAGAACGAAATAATTATAAGGAATAAATAAGCAATAAATATTGAGAACATGAGATGAAGACTCACTGAAAGTGAGTCCATTGGTTGTGGGACCATTTCAATGATGGGGTAAGTGAAGATGAGTGAAGTTATCCCCTTGGTTCAAGAGCCTGATGGCTGAGGGGTAGTAATTATTCCTGAACTTGGTGGTGTGAGTCCTGAGGCTCCTGTACCTTCTTCCTGATGGCAGCGGTGAGAAAGGAGCAGGACGTGAGTGGCGTGGGTCCCTGATGATGATGATAAGTGTGGATTGGGACCAGTAAATTTCTGGCAAAAAGTGTACTTGGTAAGCGGAAGGCCTTCAAAAGTGATGTTTTGAGATCAGAGTTTGTATATTTCTGTCAGAATAAAAGGCAAAGAATCTTTATGAAACCTTCGTTTTAATAAATATTGAGGCCATGGTTATGAAGAAGAAGGAGATACATAGCAGATATAGGCAGGTAGGAAAAGGTACTTGAAGAGTAGAGAAATGCAAGAGAATACTTAAAGGAATCAGGAGGGCTAAAAGAAGACATGATATTGCTCTGGCAGACAAGGTGAAGGAGAATCCTAAGGGCTTCTACATGTAGATAAAGAGCAAAAGGATAACAGACAAAACTGTTCCTTTGGAAGATCAGAGTGCTAAACTATGCATGGAGCCAAAAAATATGGGGAGATCTTAAAAGGATTTTTCACATTTATATTTACTTGGGGGACAGACATAGTGTCTAGAGAAGTGAGAAAGCATCAGCAAGGCCATGGACCCAGAAGCAGATTACAGAGGAAGAGGTGTTTGCGGTCTTGGAGCAAATTGGGTGGATACCTTGAAAAAGTATTCAGCCCCTGCAGCTATTTGTACAGTTTACTGTCTCATTTTCTAAATTTAAAATATATTGAAGTAGGAATTTTTTAGCTAATCTACAAAACATTGTGCATCATGTCAAATCAAAAGAAAAAAAAATTCCAAAACCTGTCAACAATTTATTAAAACTTAAAAACCAAAATTCTGAGATTGGAAAAATATTCATCCCCTTTGTAATTACTATGCTAACTTTCCTTAGGTGCAATATATGGTATTACCTTACCAACTCACTCAATATGTTGCATCTGTTTTGAATGAATTCATAAAAACAAATACCCCCTTCTCCTCTGTAAGGTTCAACACTACGGTAGATTTTCAATAGACCAAACCAAAATGAAGACGAAAGAGCATTCAAGACAAGCCAGGGAAATGACAAAAGAGAAGCACAAATCTGGGGAAGGGTACAAGACCATTGCAAAGGCACCCAACATGCTCAATACAATCCACCATGAAAAAGAGGAAAAAAATCTGAAACCACAGCCACACTGCCCAGATCAGTCCTCCCCTCTAAACTTAGTCACCAGAGAAGAACAGCACTTGTAAGAGAGGGTACTGTGACCCCAACAGTCACTCTGAGTGAGCTGCTGCGGTCAGTGGCTGCAAATGGAGATGAAGTTCGTGGCTTCACAATCTCTAAGGCCTTGCACATAAAAGGTATTTACAGAAAGAGTGGCAAGGAAGAAGCCCTGGTAAAAAGAAAAGATAGGAGAGGAGGGTGGACCATGGGAGAAAGGAAAAAAGCAGGGACATTAGGGGGAGATGATAGGCAGGTAAGAGGCCAGAATGGGGAATAGAAGAAGAAAGTTGATGAGGGAACTTCTTTTTAATAGGAGAAATCGATATTCATTCCATCAGAATAGAGGATACGCAGACTGATTAGAAGGTGTCGCTCCCCCACCCTGATGGTGGCCTCATCATGGAGCCTATTTCTGTGCTGTAGTGTTTTATAACTGTATGACTCTACGTACATTAGTGTTTCCACGTGTGCTTGTGTGTGTGGGGTGGAGGGGTTCCCAAGCATAATTTGCCTTCATTTGACATCTATTATCACTGGATACTTTACAATTATCAGCACATCATCATTTACCCTCTTCTACTGTACAATAAAACATAACAACATTAGAACATAAAACATGGAAGCAAGATTAGGCCATTTAGCCCATGCTACTGTTCAAAAGAAGTTCTCGGATGATCTTTTCCCTTGGTATCACTTTCTTGTATTAACCCGGTTTGTTTTAATTTCTTTAATATCAAAAAATATGTTAATCTCTATCTGGAATATACTTAGGATATGATAACATTGGAGACAATGCAAAGGAAATTTATGGGGATATTGCCAGTGCTGAAGAATAATTGTTAGGAAGAGAGGCTTGCTCAGCTAGTGGTAAATTATTTATATTATGTAGACCGAGGAAAAGTTTAACTGAGATCTATTGAATTATATACACAAGAAAATCTGCAGATGCTGCAGATCCAAAGCCTCAGCCCGAAACATCAACTGTTTACTCTTTTCCATAGATGCTGCCTGGCCTGCTGAGTTCCTCCAGCATTTTGTGTGTGTTGCTTCGTATTGAATTATAATTCACTTAGAAAGACGGCAAAGTATGGATGTATTCTCCTTTGCAATGGCAAGATCTAGGGAGCCTAAGAAATGCTTACAAAAGGGAGAGGTTTTTTTTCACTCAACAAGAATTGGTGTCTGGAATTCATTTGCTGAGGTGGTAGATACAGGCCCACTCACTGCATTTGAAAACAGGGCGTGCACTTGAAATGCATTAACTACAAAGTGACGGTCTAGAGCTAGGAAGTGGGAGAACTCGAAATATTGGCCACAGTGGTGCCAACGGGCCAAGTGTCTTCTTCTTGTGCCATAATTTTACTTACTTCTTCATTTAAAGAAAATTGAAGATCTGAGGAATTTATGAGCTTATCGAGCTTAGACCAGCAACCAATTCAGACATCAGAAGTTTGAGAGGATGGGATTTCACTCAGGTCCACTGCCCAAGTAGAAAAAGGGAGCAGCAGTTGCAGCACCATAATAGAGCATTGACCAGCGACCAATCCATGTTTGAGATGGATTAGCAAGAGCAAATTAAAGGTAGATGGGGTGGGCACAGCGGCCACCGTCTGAGTGGACAGAGTTAGAACGGTGATCTTGAGGCTTCAGTGAAGAGAGGCTTCAATTAGAGAAAGCAACATTTTAGTCATTTTTTTTCCTTCCCTTCTTGATATCTGTTCAGCTAGGACAGTAGAGATGCCAAGCAGAATAGTTGAATGCTCCTCTTGCAGGATGTGGGAAGGTAGGGAGACCTCCTATGTCTCTGATGACTACAACTGCGAGAAGTGCATCCAGCTGCAGCTTCTAACAAACCGTGTTCAGGAGTTGGAGCTGGAACTGGATGAACTCTAGATCATTCGGGAGGCTGAAGGGGTGATAGTTAGTTACACGCAAGGAAACTGGGTGACAGTCCGGAAGGGGAAAGGGGTTAAGGAGCTAGTGCAGAGTATCTCTGTGGCATCCCCCTGAACATCACTTTGGATACTGTTGCGGGTGTTGACTTCACAGAGGAAAGTCACAGTGGTCAGGTCTCTGGCACTAAGTCTGCCTCTATGACTCAGAAAGGAAGTGGGGAAGAAGAGGAACACTGTGGTGATAGGGGATTCGTTAGTTACGGGAATGTATGGGAGATTCTGTGGGCGAGTACAAAATTTCTGGATGGTATGTTGCCTCCGGGTGCCAGAGCCTGGGACATCCTGGATCGAGTTCTCAGCATTCTCAAGTGGGAGGGTCCACATAGATACCAATGACATGGACAAGTGATGAAGTTCTGCAGAGAGAGTTCGGGAGTTAGGTGTTAAGTTAAAGGGCAGGTTCTCCAGGGTTGTGATCTCAGGATTGCTACTTGTGGCATGTGTTAATGAGGACAGAACTAGGGAGACTATACAGTTTAACATTTAGCTAAGGAGTTGGTGTAGAAGGAAGGGCATGAGATTTTTGGATCATTGGTCTCTCTTCCAGGGAAGGTGGGACATGTAGAAAAGAGACAGTTTGTATCTGAACTGGAGGGGGACTAATATCCTAGTGGGAAGGTTGGTTAATGTGTAATATTGATTCATTTGACTTTAGCTTCTCTCTCTCAAATTGCAGGATAAATTCTATCATGTTATGATCACTGTCTTCCAAGGATTCATTTACCTTAAGCTCCCTAATCAAATCTGGTTCATTACACACCCAATCCAGAATATCTGATCCCCTAGTGGGCTCAATCACAAGCTGCTCCAAAAGGCCATCTCATACGCATTCTACGTACTCTCTCTCAGGATCCGAGATCGGCACCAACCTGATTTTCCCAATCTACCTGCATATTCCCCTTTGAAAAGCCATGACAATCATAACATTGCCCTTTTGACATGCATTTTCTATCTCCCATTGTAATCTGTACCCCATATACTGGCTACTGTTTGGAGGTCTGTATACAATTCCTATCAGTGTCTTTTTATCCTTGCAGTTCCTTAACTCTATGCACAATGATTCTACATGTCCTGATCCTATGTTACCTCTTTCTACGGATTTTATTTCATTTTTTTACCAACAGAGCCACCCCACCACCTCTGCCTACCTGTCTGTCCTTTCGATATACTGTGTATCCTTAGATGTTTAGCTCCCAACTATAATCTTCTTTCACCCACAACTGAGTGATTCCCATAACGTCATACCTGCCAATCTCTAAATATGCTATGAGATCTTATTCCATGTACTGCGTGGATTCATGTATAACACCTTCAGTCCTGTATTCATGACCCTTTTCGATTTTGTCCCCATTATACTGCAACTCTTCCCACTGACAGCAGCTTTGCCCTTCCATCTACCTGTCATTCCTCGCAGTGTCATGACACATTGCATCTACTTGTATACCAACTGCCCCATCCTCAGCCCAGTCACTCAGTTTCCCATCCCACAGCCAAATTAATTTAAACAATCCCTGTTAGTCCTAGCAAACCTGCCCACAAGGATCCCTCAGGTTCAGATAGAACCTGTCCCTTTTGTACAGGTTATATGTTCCATATAACCATATAACAATTACAGCACGGAAACAGGCCATCTCGGCCCTTCTAGTCCGTGCTGAACTCTTACTCTCACCTAGTCCCACTGACCTGCACTCAGCCCATAACCCTCCATTCCTTTCCTGTCCATATAGCTATCCAATTTAACTTTAAATGACAACATCGAACCTGCCTCAACCACTTCTGCTGGAAGCTCGTTCCACACAGCTACCACTCTCTGAGTAAAGAAGTTCCCCCTCATGTTACCCCTAGACTTTTGCCCTTTAACTCTCAACTCATGTCCTCTTGTTTGAATCTCTCCTACTCTCCTCAACCTTCTATAGTTGTTATGGGGGATTTCAACATACAGGTAGACTGGGAAAATCAGGCTGGTACTGGACCCTAAGAAAGGGAGTTTGTGGATTGCCTCTGAGATGGATTCTTAGAGCAGCTTATACTAGAGCCTACCAGGGAGAAGGCAATTCTGGATTTAGTGTTGTGTAATGAACCGGATTTGATAAGGGAGCTCAAGGTAGAGGAGCCATTAGGAGGTAGTGACCATAATATGATAAGTTTTAATCTACAATTTGAGAGGGAGAAGGGAAAATTGGAAATGTCAATATTACGGTTGAACAAAGGGGACTATGGAGCCATGAGGGAGGAGCTGGCCAAAGTTGACTGGAAAGATACCCTAGCAGGGATTGCAGTGGAACAACAATGGCAGGTATTTCTGGGAAGAATACAGAAGATGCGGGATCAGTTCATTCCAAAGAGGAAGAAAGATTCTAAGGGGAGTAAGGGGCGACCGTAGCTGACAAGGGAAGTCAAGGACAGTATAAAAATAAAAGAGAAGGAGTATAACATAGCAAGCATGAGGGGGAAGACAGAGGATTGGGAAACTTTTAAAAAGCAGCAAAAGATAACTAAAAAGGCAATACGGGGGGGAAAAGATGAGGTATGAAGGTAAGCTAGCCAAGAATATAAAGGAGGATAGTAAAAGCTTCTTTAGGTATGGGAAGAGGAAAAAATTAGTTAAGACCAAAGTTGGGCCCTTGAAGACAGAAACGGGTGAAATTATTATGGGGAACAAGGAAATGGCAGATGAGTTGAACAGGTACTTTAAATCTGTCTTCACTAGGGAAAACACAAACAATCCCCCAGATGTAATAGTGGCCAGAGGACCGAAGGTAACGGAGTAACTGAAGTAAATTCATATTTGGCAGAAAATGGTGTTGGGTAGACTGATGAGACTGAAGGCCTGATGGTCTGCATCTCAGGTACATAAGGAGATGGCTCTAGAAATCATATAACCATATAACAATTACAGCACGGAAACAGGCTATCTCGGCCCTTCTAGTCCATGCCGAACTCTTACTCTCACCTAGTCCCACTGACCTGCACTCAGCCCATAACCCTCCATTCCTTTCCTGTCTATATAGCTGTCCAATTTAACTTTAAATGACAACATCAACCACTTCTGCTGGAAGCTCGTTCCACACAGCTACCACTCTCTGAGTAAAGAAGTTCTTCCTCATGTTACCCCTAAACTTTTGCCCTTTAAATCTCAACTCATGTCCTCTTGTTTGAATCTCCCCCACTATCAATGGAAAAAGCCTATCCATGTCAACTCTATCTATCCCCCTCATAATTTTAAATACCTCTATTAATTCCCCCCTCAACCTTCTTCGCTCCAAAGAAAAAAAGACCCAACTTGTTCATCCTTTCTCTGTAACTTAGGAGATGAAACCCAGGTAACATTTTTGTAAATCTTCTCTGTACTCTGTCAATTTTGTTGACATCTTTCCTGTAGTTCGGTGACCAGAACTGTACACAATACTCCAAATTTGGCCTGGTACAATTTCAACATTACATCCCAACTCCTATACTCAATGCTCTGATTTATAAAGGCCAGCATACCAAAAGCTTTCTCCACCACCCTATCCACATGAGATTCCACCTTCAGGGAACTATGCACCATTATTCCTAGATCGATCCAAGATGTCTCTAACCCTGGCACCCAGGGGGCAAGATACCAGCTAGGAATTTCTACTGTGTCCACAGAATCTCGTGTCTACTCTTCTAGCTATGGAATCCCCTAGCACTACTGCAGTCCTCTTCTTCCCCCTTCCTTTCTGAGCAACAGCACCAGACTCAGTCACTGCGGCTTCCCCCTGCTAGGCCATCCCCCCAACAGTATCCAAAGCGGTATACTTATTATTGAGGGGAACGGCACAGAGGGGCACTGCATTGGCTGCCCATTCCTTTCCCTCACCCTACAGTCACCCAAGTACCTGCCTCCTGCAAATTAGGGGTGACTACCTCCCAATAGTCTTATCTATCACCTGAAGGTCATCGAGCTGCAGCTCCAATTCCTTAACATATCCTCTGAGGAGCAGCAGCTCAGTGTACCTGGTGCAGATGTGTTTATCTAGGAACCTGGAGGTTTCCCTGAATTCCCACATCTCATATAAAGAATACAACACTGCCCCTGGAGCCATTCTCATTGCTTTAGCTATGTAATAACAGACGAAGAATGAAGAATGAAGAAGAAGAAAGCTACCAGAAACATACCTTGCCTAAGCCTATTGAGCCGAAGCCTCCCCACTCTGACACTGGTCCACTCACACAATGGCCACTCCATTTGTCCTTATTTTTTATTTGCCCTTACTAATGAATTGCTATTCAACTCTGACTATAGGAAACATCCTCTCCACTTCCACCGTATCTAAATTCGATAGGTTTCAATGATTTGGATATAACAACGAATAATTTGCTAAATTGGTGGTGTCTAACGTCACTATCCAGGTCAACCCTGCCCGACCTCACCACCCCTAACTCTGATTGTTCGGTCTGAGCGCTAATTGGGTAACATAGCGGTCGATCATAAAAGAATCCGGGAAAGGATGCTTACGTCAATGGAATGGAACTCAACCTCTTCTGTCAATCAGAAGTCAGCCCCGCCTCCTCCAATGCCGATTGGCAGAGAGTGAGAGTTGTCGGGCATTGTGATTGGGTTCAAACTATGTCAATTCGAAAAGAGGTCCAGAGGCTGGGCGGGGAGGGAAGGAAATCCTATATTTTATTGGCTGGTTGCATTGTCAATCTAGGGGAGGGATGGGGTGCAGTGGGAGTGACGGTTGGGGCCTAGGTGATATTTTTGTTGTGAGGGGAAACGGTAGTTTGGAGAGAGAAAAAAAACACCGGAGGAAAAAAAGGTCAAACGAAAGACAGAGGCGGATCGCAGAACAGATGGACGGGATCAGACAACTGGCAGCGTAAAATAAAGTTACAGCATTTAGTATTTATTTAAGTTGACAGTGCTTACTGGTGGAAGGAAGGGAGCGAGCGGCTGACGAATGCCGACCCCGGCGGCAGTCGTACGACAGGCCGCCACTTCAGCAGGGGCCTTCGCTTGAGACCGAGTCAATGTTTCAGTGACCTCCGTGGTGGCGGAGTTCGCTGTAACTAAACCCCTGTCTGCTGGGGAGAAAGAACTGCTAAATTTCTGTCTAGTATCCGCTGAGGTTCATCCCGAATTTGTGTGTTTAATTCCATCTTTTTCTTTTGCTTGAATAAACGGTAATCACGGTAATTCACAAATATTTTAGTGCAAATTTGTTTTAAAGCAAATAATTGAACTATATGAATATAAAGTAGATTCGGTGCACTTCTATTTATTTTAAGATGAATATATTAGTTTGTTAAAGTTTTGTTTAAATATTTACTTTCTCGGCTGTCCAAAAGTTATTTTATGTTTCACTGATCAAAGGGTGAGGTCTTTTCTTCTGGAATTTCCATTTTGTTTGTTGTGAAATGTCAACTGGTTGTCATTAGCAGAGATTTTCTAAGTCTGCCCTTCGTCCATATTTTTAGCACAATTTTGCTACCTCTTTTTCTCCCCCCGTGCTGCCGTTAAAGCATATATCAGGATGCATTTTGATTTTTGACTGGCGGGTGGTTCTTCACTTTCTGGCACTTGGATTTAATACTAGTAACATTTGGTATTTCTTGATTTCAGAGTATGACAGCTTGGGTTCTATTCCTTTAAAATGTTACTTAGCAGTTGCCGATGGGGAATTCCTAGTAGTTACATCCTGAGATCAATTTGATAGGGTAGGAATTTCCTTTCCTTTTCCCAGGAAGGCAGGTTACCTGACAGAGAGCGAAAAAAAACAAGAAATGATTTAGTAAGTATGTTCCCTTTTGCCATTTAGATTTGAGCTGTTCACTTCTGATTTAAATGTTTACAGTCTAGTGTTTTAAACAAGCTTGTGTTTCGCTACATTGCCGGTGCAATTCGAATGAAAGGAGTGGTTGCTCTGAGGCCAAACTGTCTAATTGTTGAGTAAACAACCTTGGATCAATTGGTTAATTATCTTGTCTGAAAACTTTGGAGACTGGAAATTACGTATAACGTTTAGGCTATTAGTAGCTGTTATAACTACAGAAGAGAACAGTGTCACGGCATGTCTGTTGATTATTGAATATATTTGCACAATTATCTTTACAAATACAATGGGTAATGCATTTGAGATTTATTTATGGTTTTTAAACATATTAACTGTGGAAAATAATAGGGTGATTTTCAAAATCTTGGCAACAACCTAGAGTTATCTTGTTGTGTATGCAGGCAATTTGAATAGGCATAGAACTCTGAAGAGGGGGAAAAAAGTAACATTTAGTGTTGAAATTTTCACACTTGAGACATTTTTCCCATCTTTCAGAAAGTATCTTAATTCTTGCATCCTGTTTGTCCTGACTTGAATCCATGGTGTAATGATCATCTGACCCTAGAAGTCTGTTGGTTCAATCTACACTCTATTGATTTAAGTATGTACTCTGGGTTGAATTGATTGAGGTCTTATTTTTCAGACCGTTTTTAAACCAATGCTTTGGGTGTAGGCAAAAAAAATCCTATCGCTCATCAAAAAGGTTAAGGAAGTTTTCCTGAAGTCCTAGTGAATATTTATTGCTCCAATGAGCATTGCAAAGGAACACTTCATTTGGCCATGTACACCACTTTGCTTATGGAATTTTCCTTTGTGGAATTTGCCTGCCCACAATTAATATATTTTAACTGTGAGATCCTTCGGTGTGACTACAGATCATGATGATACAGCACTTTCAGAACAATTCTTCCCTGCCAATTAAAAATTTTATATTTTTAAATTTGTGGCAGAGATTTAGGGAAATCTTGGGACAACAAAGTTTACCTTAAACCATCTTGAGGTGAAACAGTGATTAAGTTCGAATACAACTCCTATTTTTTTTTCTAATAAGGAATAATGTGATTGTAAAATTTTCCTCGTTTATTTACCTTCCTTGGTTAATGTATTTCCCTCAAAAGTTAGTTACTCATACATAGTATAGTTAAAATAAAACCCTGAGAAGTTTATGCGAGGAAGTATTTTTTTTTAACCAAAAGAATCCTCATTTGAACAGGTTGAACATGGCAAATGTCAAGAAAATGGTATGCAGTTATGGGGGGGGGGGGAGAGCGAAGGAGACCATTAAGGTAATATGGAGTCAGTGTTCAACCACTGCAGAATCACCTTCCTAAAATAGTTTATTCAGTGGCAATCGTGATATTTTCTGAAGTAGGGATTCCATGAAACTTCCTTTGGGGAAGTGGAATGAAGGGTTCAAAACTTCTAGCATTACAGTAGGAATACAAGACAGTTGATGAGAATTTTCCAAATAGTTGGTGGAAAGGGAATCCCCTGTTTTTTTTTTAAATGGATGTTTAATAATTCTAAAGTTCTCATAGTATAGTTAAATTGTATATTGTTAACAGAATGAGGTAGTATTTTCTGACACCAGTGAAAATTTGCAATTGTTACCCAATTTTAATAAGGCTCTGAAAGTGATGGTTATCTGCTGGTGAGGATGTATTGGTGCAGGTGAATTGAGGTTTCCACAAAAGTTTTCATCTGTGATGAAGAAGAAATTAATATCTTAATAAATTTGTTTTGGAATAAATAATTTGTTCTTTTCCCTTGGTCATCTACACAGGGGTCCCCAACCTTTTTTGCACCGCGGACCAGTTTAATATTGACAATATTCTTGCGGACTGGCCGACGGGAGGTGGGGGGTGTTCAAATAGGGTTGCCAACTTTCTCACTCCTAAATAAGGGACAAAAGTAGCAGTCAAATATGGGACACTTGTGTTTACCCTGAGAAAGACTACCATGACCATGAAGCCTTGCGCGGGCACCTGTGTGCGCATGCATGACATACGCATACATTGACGTGTGCATGCATGTACGTGCCAATTTTTTTCTCTATAAATCAGTTTTGGTTTAATCTTCCCGATTTCGTTAAGTGAAAGTACACTGTACATACATTATTTCTACTTTATATAGGCTGTGTATTTATCATATAATTCCTGCTTTTACTATATGTTAGTGCTATTTTAGGTTTTGTGTGTTATTTGTTATGATTTGGTAGGTTATTTCAAGTTCAACAGTGTGTGACAGGGAATGAGGAAAGGTGCAGCTGACTCGTATCGTTTCATATCGCCAAATCATATCGTTTCCTCACGGCCCAGTAGCACATGCTTTGCGGTCCGGTGGTTGGGGACCACTGATCTATAATGACATGTCTGGAACGCGTATGCAATTTCTATGCATCAGTCCATACTCCAAAATTGTTCTCCCTGTCTTTAAAATCCCTGGTTGTTTTTCCATACTGACAAATAAATAATAACACACATCATGAGAACCCTTTTTATTGTCACTGCAAACATCTTAATTTTCATCTTCACTATAAGCTTTTGACTGAGTTCATGAATGTCCATCCTCTAAGTTCCCATGCAGGTAGCATATTGTTTTGCTTATTTCGGGAAATACAGTCAAAACCTTTGCTATAAATGGTTTTAAAACAATTCTGTAAATACTTCCTATTCTATTTAGGTCAAACCTTCTAAAGGTGAAAGATATGCCATCTAATTTAGTTTTACACTAACAAAATAAGCCTATTTGGTCGGGTTTGTAATTTATCCAGGGTGGAAGAAGAAGAAGAAATAGGAGTGAAATGAGTACAGTGGTTCTATTCCTTGGCCTTTCACTTTTGGCATGTGAACTACAAATAAGTGCTGTTTCTCCCTTGTTTGCTGTTTTATATTGGAATCAGATGCTATTTGCGTGCAGATCAATAACGTAAAATGTGTATGTAATATCAGAGGAAGAGATAGACAAGTAGTTTGAGGATGCTCTTGGATTCCAAATTTCATAACTGGGTTATAATCTTCCAACATCAGAAAACTGTTTTCTGTCAGCATTAACTCACTATGTTCCTTACGGAGGAAAAAGAATATACAATGCTAACAATAGACAATAGGTGCAGGAGTAGGCCATTTGGCCCTTCGAGCCAGTACCGCCATTCACTGTGATCATGACTGATCATCCACAATCAGTATCCAGTTCCTGCCTTATCCCCATAACCTTTGATTCCACTATCTTTAAGAGCTCTATCCATCTCTTTCTTGAAAGCATCCAGAAACACATGCAGAAGATATATTTACTTTGTATTTGTGTAGAATTATTTGCAAAATTGCAGTCAATTCTGGAGTACATGGAATCTGGAGCTATTTGCTTCAGTGACCCAGATAGTATTTAGTATCTTTCTTGGCATCATAGGGGGCACCTAAATTTGTAGGTAAGCACAAGTTAAACAATAACAGAAGAGATCAAGTATATTATCCAAAGCTTATAGCACTGTAGAAAGGAGCTTGCATTTTATAGAATCTTGTATGATCTCTTGATTGTTTCCCAGCTGATTATTGTTGGTAAATATACCAACTAATTTGTGTAAAACAAGGTTGCTAAATAATAGGGCTAGCAGTTCATCTACACAATATGTATCCAAAAGAAGTTATGTGGATGAAATGTTATTAAGTCATTTAAACACATCTGAGTGACTAAATGCCATTTGTTATTAAGAAAAAGACTTGCAAGAATTTTTGCAACAGATGCTGACAATCAGATTTGAATATTCAAATGACATTGACAATGATACAGGGCTCAATTATATTTTGGCAAAATCTTTAGCCTCATTAGTTTGCTGTTTACTTACCGTATAACTACCCAGCTTTTTACTAACATTGAAGGTGCAAGCTGAATTTCATTTCAAGGGTTGGATACCTGCAACTTGCATTTATAGATTGAATCCTGTGCAACAAATCTCAAAGAATGTGATCCAAACAGATTATTTTCTCAGGACTGCTGCAATCTGTCTCTTCTGAGATCTATCATATACAGTACTGTGCAAAAGTCTTGGTCACATATATGTAGCGAGAGTGCCGAACACTTTTACACAGTACTGTATTTTTCAATGAGTGGAAAGCAAGTTTGTAAATCTGGCGGGGCAAAGGACGTTGAGAGTGGTGAGGGTGAAGCACTGTGGGAGAGGTGAGGGACAGGTGACAGTAGGAGCGCCGGGGCAGGATGTGGCATGGGTGACACCAGGCAAGGTCCTTTAATTCCAAACAACTGGTTTATTGATCATTACAGAATGTCTCTCTGGTGCTTCCCACTCCCCTCACCCTTCTTTTCCCAGCCATGATTCCTCTCTCGCTGCCTCCTTCCCACACTCAGTCCACAATAGAGACCCATATCAGAATTGGGTTTATCATCACTTACATATGTCATGAAATTTTTTTTACGGCGGCAGTACGGTGCAATATATAAAATTTCTGCAGTACCAAGCAAAAGTCTTGGGCACCCTAGATATATCCTTTAATATGATTTAATCCCTTAATTTATCAAATAATTCCTTTCAATATCCAAAAGTCTGTATCTATTTGCAGTACACTCTAACTCTTCCTCCACAGCCCTCTTGGGTAGATAGTTCCAAACTTCATATCATGGATACTCCTGTACTCTTTTATCAAAAACCTACATTGCCTTCCCCTCCCTATTATTGATGCATTTCTTGTGTGCACGCTCACTTGCTGAAAAAGTACAGATTAAATTTTGATTGGATCCTTCAAGGAGCAATTCCTAAGATCAGAATTGTGAGGAACAGTGCAACTTATGATGGAAATTTGCCTGCTGTTTCTTAGAACAGTGTTATGAGGTTTCCTGCTGGTGCTGTTTATCAACAGGTATTTTAAGAATTTTGTATTTTGTTTCAGATAGCATAAGGGAGATGGCTGACACTAATATCAGAAAAATTGCAAAGGCATGTCTTTGCAATTACAGAGAAGGCATGACAGGCTATATTTCATTAATCCTGAAGAGACTTGATTTGTCACCAATGACACTCTTAAATTTCTACAGATGTACTGTGGAGAGCATTCTAACTGGTTGCATCACCATCTGGTATGGAGAGGCTACTACACAGCATTGGAAAAAGCTGCAGAAAGGCATAAACTCAGCCGGCTTCACAATGGACACTTGCCTTGCCAGCGTTCAGGGTACCTTCAAAAGATGGATCACCCACGACATGCCCTCTTCTCTTTGCTACCATCAAGGAGGAGGTACAGGAGCTTGAATACACACACTAAGCGTTCTAGGAACAGATTCTTCCATTGCATCATCAGACTGCTGAATGGACAGTGAACCCATGAACACTTCCTCACTATTTTTGCATGACTTAGTTAATTATAGTAATTTATAGTTTTGTATTATTATGTATTGCAATGTACTGCTGCTGCAAAACAACAAATTTCACAACATAGACCAGTGATATTAAACCTGATTCTGATTGTTTATAGTTGAAATCTGGAATCGAGGTGTCAAGGTAGGACATAAACATATAAGTGATGGTGAACAACTAGCTGTTAGTGAAAACTTCCATCATTCAGGGAAAGATAATCTGTAAGACTTGTTCTGCCTTTTATATTTTAAAAAAGACCAGGTTTGTTTTCCATTTTGTTGAGTAGTTGCCAGTGTTGGATAACAGCTGTACTTGAGTTGGATGAATATATAGGAAATATAATCTGTTAAATTAGAACTAAAAAGACTGAAGAAGGAAGAATTACTATACAGTATTTGGGGATGAGCCTAGTACATGTTGTATCCACACATTGTACAATTATTTGTTAGTTTAGAATTGCAAAAGCTTCACTGCACTGTTTTGCAAATATTCTATAGCTTAAGTGACTACCTGTTGTTCTGCTATGAAGTCCCTGCCTGCTATGCATAGAGTTAGGTCTTGTCTGTAGTGGTAGACTATCAGATTGTCAGGAATGGGCTAAAATGTTTCAAATTAAACTTTGAAGGACAATTGATGAGGGTGAACTTTTTGCAATTTCTGAAACTTAACTGCAAAGATCTGTCACCCAGTAATAAAGAAAATTCTATTAAGTATTAATGGGGTATTGAATGCTCAGAGAAGGCTGTTAAACATTGTAAACTCTCACCTCTCGTTTGTTTGCAGGCTGCGAGATCTGCATGGAAAAAACAATGCAAATTAATCTTGTCTGATTACTAAATTGACAATTTGTCCTTTCATCTTGAAGCATTACGGACATGAATCTCTCACCTAGAATTTGAATACCTTTAAAAGTTCAATTGCTGCCTATTAAATTTGCTAACATTCTTTCCATCAAGCTGCTAACATAGGTTTTTAAAAATGCTTTATCCACGTAAACTGCTTCAAATGTTTTCTTCTAATCTTTTTTTCACAGTACAGAGAGCAATTTGGCATATAAGACCACAGTGAAGTGCAATTTATGTAGGTATATTCAAGAGATCACATTTATTTTTTAATATTAGTACAGAGCCAGTTTCGGCCCAAATCATCAACTGTACTTTTTTTTTCATCGATGTTGCCTGGCCTGCTGAGTTCCTCCGGTGTTTTGTGTGTGTTGCTCGGATTTCCATAATCTGCCGATTTTTCTCTTATTTGTGATTTTTCCTTTTTTTTAAGATTGTGTTCTTATCAGAACAAATGTTGTGCAACAAGTCTTAAAATGCATTAATTTTTTGCTTCTGTTTTCTGTGCCAACCAGAAGAATTTGGGTTTGTATTCATTGTAATGAGTTATTAGATCAAATTGTTCTTTTGCATTAGCTTATGAGTACAATGGAACTAATTTTTTGGAGTATATTTTTTCCTCAACTCATTTTGGACAAATGTTAAATGTTTTCTAAAAGAATATGAGAAACAGAAGCCGGAATAGACCATTAAGTATCTTGCCCTAGCTTTACCATTCATTACGATCCTGGCTGACTTCTTACCTCAGCATTGCATTCCTGCATGAATTCCACTTTCAAATCCCTTACTCACTCTTCCTTCAGTTAGTCCTGACGAAGGGTCTCGGCCTGAAACTTCGACTGCACCTCTTCCTAGAGATGCTGCCTGGCCTGCTGCGTTCACCAGCAACTTTTATGTGTGTTGCTTGAATTCCACTTTCTTTTGATTCCCAAAACATCTGAACTCTAAATAACCTTGTCTGTCTCTTTAGTTTCCAATCATTGGCCTTTGTATTAAGAGCATTGGAGGTAAAAATGGAGCTATTATGTGCGATGCTGCATCTTTAGGGTGAGTTATATGTACATCATGAAATTGTCTCATGCCTAGCACATAAGTAGCTGTGTGTAACTCAAATCATAAGTCACTTTTATCATGACTATTTTATCATGTTATCTTGCAAACCTCTTGCGTAATTGCATTCTCCTGACAAGGACATTGTTTTGTTTCTGGTGCATGTATTTTTATATACCTCCTAACCTTTACGTACTAGTGGCACTTAAGATCTAGCATTACTTGTCTCTGGTAGTATATTCACAAGTAAGTAGAAGTTATGGTTTCAAAGTCCATGGCATCTGAGGCTCATTGTCTAGACCTGAAGTTCAGTGCTTTATTCAAGTATGTTTCATAGATGGTGTTTCTTTTTATTTAGTTTTAATCTGAGCCCTATTTACCTCTTCAGGTATTGCAAAAGATCTTGAGCCATTTCTGAAGAAGATCTCGAAGTTTCTGTGATGTCCTTGCTAATTTTATTCTCCAGTCTACGTCAATTAAGGTAAGTTTACGGGTGATTTATTTGTTCTTCTCAAATTGGCCGTTGCAATCTAGAAATCATTTATTTATCTTCAAATACATTGATAACATGAAGGGCAATATGCCATTGTGTTCTTTTTGAAATTTGCTTTCTCTACTTTACTGGCAACTAAATCTTGGGTCATCATTCCAGTTTAAAAAAAAATCCACTTGTATGATGATCCAGATTTCTTGCCTTAACTTAAGTGAGTACTTTTCGTTCAATAGTTAAAAGTATTTGCAGTTCGTTTTATGCTTCCTGTCATTCAGTGGTTCCCATCCTGGGGTCCATGGACCCCTCGGTTACTGGTAAGGCTCTGTGGCATAAAAAAGGTTGGGAACCCTTGTTCTATCCGTTATGTTTGACTTGTTTCTGGTCAAGTGTGAGCTACTTGTGTATTTCTACTGTTGCATACCATTGTTAATCTATTGCATAATTATCAGAACTTGGAAATGTTCTTGAAATTTAATGTCTGTGATATATGTGTGCAAACTTTGTCTTTTCTATGCACTTTACATGCTAATATTGTAAGATCTAGTTTGTTTTTAAACCACTGTTGCTGTTTTGACTGTGTAGCCTGCATGCTTTTTTTTGATATGGGGGAAAACTAGCCTTGAAATCTGAAGAGCAGTTAATTTAACACTCCACAAATTCCAAAGCTAACTAGGGAACAGGGTTTATTCCCAAAGAAGTAAAGGAAAGGAAAGGTACATCGCATCTGGAGTTTCTCCGGTTAGCGGACGATTTCCCTCCACGCCTCTCTGACGTAGTGGGGAACCGTGTACGAGGCAAGTTACAGCAGTGGTTTGCCATTGCCTTCTGCTGGGTGAGTTTCCAAAGAGATCACCAGCTCGTAACCCAACACGGATAGAAAGCGCGTAGGGGAGCCGGCTGGATTAACATTGAAGAAAATGTAAGATTCAGAAATAAATGAAAACTAATAATCATTGGACCAATTGATCACAAAGTATTTTGTTTTAATTAAATGTCCACTGACTTGTTACCTACATTATTGCACCTAGCCATACAATCTTCATCAGCTGCATTAGCTGATCTCTCTAATGGCCTATTCATCCCCGTTTGCATGCAAGCCAAGATTTTGGATACAAGGGACTTCTTCATGGCATAATTTCCATTACACTGTACCAGTGCAGAGATTATGGAAAACATAGTCCACTATGCAACTTGCCTCTTAGGCAATGTATCTTGTGGCAGGGGTCCCCAACCATTTTTGCACCGCGGACTGGTTTAATATTGACAATATTCTTGCGGACCGGCTGACTGGGGGGTGGGGGGGGTGTTAATTACGACAGGAATATAGTGAAACTATAAGTTACTTATAAGTGGCTAATAATACACGCAATTTTGTTTCTGAAAGGGTTTATCTAACGAATTTAATATTAAACACACAGTGCCTATTTTCCTCCCATGAATATAGTGATAAGTCAATTATAAGCATTATAACATTTTAAGTAACGTTTGGATATTAGAGACACAGCGCATATTTTCCTCGTATGAACATATAAAATCATTGCAACACACCAATATCGGTGAATCAGTGGGAGCCCTGGGCTTGTTTCCCTGCAGCAAGCTGGTCTCATCGAGGGTGATGGGAGACAGCGATACTCTAAAGGGGTTCCTTATGTCCAATCTATTCCGCAGTTTAGTTTTCGTTGCATTCACAGAGATTATCGCAGAGATATGATGTTGGAAATGGAAGCAACGTTTTCAGTGCTTTTGTGGCTATCTCAGGATATTCAGCCTTGACTTTGATCCAGAATGCCGGCAGAGATGTTATGTCAAACATACTTTTCAGCCCACGGTCATTTGCAAGCTCGACGAGTTGATCTTCTTCCTGCACTGACATGGATGATTCACCGGGGACATTCACAAATGGGTCACGGAACCATTCCTTTGCACGTCCTGGGTCATTTGCGGTTGGGAAGTAACACTCAAATTCTGCCGATAACGAAGTTAGGTGATCGCGCACCAGCTGTGAGAAAGACGGTGCAGCCTCAGTCTCTCCCAAAATCCCAGTTAATATTGGGAACAAGTCAAAATGCCCCTGTCCACTCGTCGTCCCCACAGTTCCAGTTTGGCTTTGAAAGCAGACACTATCTGCCAACTTGAAGGCAGTTGTCATTCTCCCCTGAAGTGACAAACTGAGTTCATTGAGCATGTTGAAGATGTCACACAGATAGCCACTAAGTACGACGCTCTCGAGCAGCAGCATTTGTGGAGGTGGTTGATCTCAGCACTTGCTTCTGTCCCGCTTGCTCATGTTTTTTCCCCCTCAAAAAACTCAACAGGTTTGTCTTTAAGTGCAGGGTGCTTTGACTCAAGTTGCCGAAGCAGTTTTGAGGGCTTCATTGCCTCATTAGACAGCTTGTCTCCACATATCACACACGGGGCTTGGAGGGTGCGAGTTAACGGTTGCAATAAAGCCATATTTTATGTACGACTTGTCATATTTTCTGTTGAAGGAAGCTTTTTTTTCGCAGTCTCTGCCTCAGCTCTCTGCGTTACCATCAATCATTAGGCCTTTTATGTCCCCTTCCACCTCTTCCAAAGAAACACTCGAGCGACATTTGTTTTTTACTCATACTGACTGATGACCTCGCGTACGTTCAAGTTCAGCAGTGGACATGACAGGGAATGAGGAAAGGTACAGCTGACTCATATCGCTTCATACCGCCAAATAATAATGTTTCCTCGCGGCCCGGTAGCACATGCTTTGCGGCCCAGTGGTTGGGGACCACTGTCTTGTGTCTTATGAGAGCTGTAATGGAAAACTAACAACTGAGCTGAGTTAAAAGCTCAATTATAGTAAGAGTGGAGCAGTTGATTGATTGGAGTTGCTGCCAGAGGCTCTCCCATATCAGCATACCATCTTGATTTGAGCACATTGCTGTATCTTTATTTCAAGCAAATTCTTGCCTAACTCATTATAGAATATGATTGCCTCAAGAAATCAAGGGAATTCAAGAGTGCCGTCAGTAGTAAATCATGTCAAGGTTGCTGTTAAATCGAGAAATATTATGTTGGCTTCTGTATCTTTCAAGGTGGCGGAAGGAAAAATTAACAATAAAACAATTCTAATTATTATTCAATTTCTTTTATTAGATACACAGTATAGCCATCTGGTACAAACTGGACTGAGTTTGATTATAATGTCACGGAATGTTAAAATGTAGATTAAAATGACCATTTGGTTTCTCATTCAAATACCATCAACTCTTAGGTGTGCCATGTGTTTTAAAGTATGCTACCTTTAAATAAGATTCCAATAAATTTTAGATGACAGCTTTTCAATTCTTTGAATTTTGCTATCTTTGGACTTCTGATTGCAGCATTTACACAGTTGCTAAAGGACATGCATTTAAGCTATCTTTAATATGCGGGTTGAAGACCCCTTATCCGAAATGCATGGGGCCAGAAGCGTCACATTTTTTCAGACATTGGAATAAATAATAAAATAGTTGGGGATTGCCATCATTTCTGACTGAATTCTTATACTACCGGGAAGCACTCTTTGTCTTGCTGTCGTTCATCAGACATACTGATGCGGCAATTCAGTGTGTTAGATTTTAATCGTCGATGATCTTGGCGAACTCATCAATGAATTTCTCTGCTGCTTTGCGATCAGCAGACACTTTATCGCCACAGATGTTTAAAACTTTAATGCCATACCTTTACTTAAGTTTCTGCAACCAGCCTTCTGAATATTCACACTTGCCTTCAGTTTTCAGTTTGCGGTGATAGAACTTTGCTTGCTTCATGATCAGCATACCGTTAACAGCACATGTTCACTGTGACACTGACGAATACACGATCGGGATCTTTATTTTTTGCTTCATGCAGTGTATTCTATTTTTCATTAACTTCTGTTCATTACATATGTAAGGTCAATTCTCAACTGTCTGTGGTGCACAGAGACATCTGCATCAGCTGGGAACCTTCCCTGCACCTGGTAGAATTTTCCATTTGTGACTTCATGTCAGCAAAAAAAAAGAATTCGTCTGGATTTCAGATTTTGTAATTTTGGATAAGGGGACTCGACCTGTCTCATCCTTTTGCTTAAATTATTTTCTCTTGAAGGCTGCAATTGAAACCTCTTTAGCCTTGCATCTTCTATCAGATAAAATCCCTGTTATTTGTTTTTCTGTTCCTAAGATTAGGTTCCTATCTTTCCTTTTAATAAAGGAGATTTCAAAGACTGAATATTTTACTAAAATGGGCCATTTGGTTCATTTTCTGTGACAGATTTTGGAGTTGTGCCTTTCATTCCATCGCTGCGTCCTAATTTTTTTGAATAAACTAATTTATGTACTTTCCTATCAATGTCATTAGGTACAGGCTTCAACTGATTCTAGTAGGAATACCTTAACACTCTTTCCTAATGTTTCATTCATTCTTTCGCCTCAAACATGTATTTAAGCCCTATAGAGTAAGGTTTATTAATTTATAAAATGTTTATTTTCTGACTTTTGCATCTCTACTGAGGCTTGAGTAGTCTTGGTTCTGGAGTTGAGACTCTGTGTTGAACAGTTTCCCATCAGTTCTGAAGATTAGCTTCACTTGCACAGGAAATGTGGTCGAGATGAGAAACAGTACTGTTAAGAAAGATTCGGCAATGTGATGAGGCAATTATGTAGTTTTGCTTGGCACATACATTAGGAATGGTTCTGTTATAGATCAATCAGTAAATATCAGGCTGATGGCTGCTGCACTCTGCATTTTTACTGCATTTGTTACTGGGTGAAGATCTTGTCTACTGCACTTTTGGAGGGATGGAATCTATACTTGAAGAGCAGCTCTTCAGCTACAGGTAGTAGATGTTGAGGAAGATGCTGTTAATGACTTTCTCTGCAGAAAGAGCAGGGAGCCCCCTCTGCAGTTACCAAGGTCTGATATCTACTTGGTCATGGTTATAGCATTTCAGAAGGTCCCTTGGAACATAATTTTCTTCCCACACCACATGTTGTCAGAGAGGCAGTGGCTTTGTGACTAATGATTTTCACTACTGAGTTTTAAGATTTCAGCAGGAATATAATTTCCTGAAATCTTTGTAATATTTTGTTCGAAATTGGTCTAGAGTGGTAGCAAAGGTCACCTGAATAAGCTGTTGTGGGATAGAGTTCATGATTTCTCATGAGATTGAGGAAGTCTTTGAAGCTATCCTTATGGCAAGCATTAATTGCTTCTTTGACACTATGCATCAACCGGAAAGAACTTTGGAATGCTATGCTTGCTCCATGGTAGCATGCAAATTGCAACATTAACCATTGGGTACGTTGGACAGGAAGAGATTATCAAGTGGGCAAAGGTAATCACTGTATTTATCCTGGTATTATGTACTAGTAAGAATGGAAATAGGTCAGTCAGATGAATGTTTAGGTAAAGACCTGGTGCAGGAGGGAGAGCTTTTGTTTTTTATAGTACCCTAGCACACTTTAACATTGTAGGTTGTTGTGCAGATGGATGAGCTGCATTTTAAAAGTAAAGTTGTCTGATTTCAGAGTGTTAAATTAAACTGGCTGAGAATAGATGCCAACATACTTCAGGTTTAAAAGGAACAAGGTGCACAAAAGGATGGGACTGTTACATGACAATGGGGAAGGAAGCAGTGCAGTATTAGGAACAGATTACACCGAATGTGAAAATAGATTGCATGTGTTTATATATGTGCAGTATAGTGAATAAAGTTGAGTTACAAATGCATAGGCTTAGTGGAATTATACAAGTCAAAAGATATAACTGAGCATTTAATTTGTCACAAGGCTTTTACAGAAGGTAGGGAAGGAGTGATAAGGGTGGTGATACTAATCAAGGAGGATGTTGTACTGCTGAACGTGGTAAATTCTTGAAATGTTAGAATGAAGCTGTCAAGCTATGTATATTCTATAAGGCATCAAGTAATGGGAAAAGTAGAGATGAGTAAATTTATTGAAAATGCCAGAGCTAAGGAGTAGTGATATTGGGTAATTTCAGTTACCCTATGTTAATTGGAATAATTTTAGAGGAAAATGACTTAAGGCGGACTTTCTTGATCAGTATGAAAATGGAGGCTTTGTTGGATCTTATTTTCAGGCCTGTGGTGGGTTAAATTAACCACATGTATGTGGGGGTAGAAAATGCACTTGAGCAGTAGTAGTCATCAGTTGATGAGGTTTGGTTGGGGGGGGGAAGGAAAGTAAGTGAGAAATCTAAAGTAGAAATTGAAGATGGGCAAATTGGATGGGATGAAGTGGGACAGCTAAGATGAAGTAGTATCAAATATTTAATTGGATGTGATATAAAAGATTGTGACTACAAATTTAGCCAACAGAGGGAAGAGTGAAGCTGTTCCACTGGCTGATGGTTCAAGGAACAGGGAAACAAGTTAAATGATGCAAAGAGAATGTGAGAATGATGATGTGGTACAATATCTGCTATCTGTTAGAGCAGTGGAAATGGAGTCAACAAATTAAAGAGATTCAATAGAACTTTAGAACAAATTCCAGGGCTGTAGGAAACGAGTCGGGAAATGGGACTGATGAAATCGTCCACATGGAGATGTGCCTGGCTGTATGACTCTCTTCCATATTATGGTTCTTTTGATTGTGTTTTGTTCACTACAGATTCAACTTCCAGTTTAGTGTAGGGTGGGGTCAGAAGGAAATGCCAGACAAGTATACTTTTTTTTGCAGCATACCGATAAAGATAAGACATCTCCCCTCCAGTGTTGGAAAACTAACTAGGGTCTTTGTTTCCTGCATCTGTGCTTACAGTTTCACAAGCAGGTTCACAAAATGTGTGTGTTACCCATTTGGATTGCCATCATAAATTCATTAGAAAACTTGAATTTAAATGTATCCTACTTTTTAAAGACCATTGTGCTGTTTGAGAGAACCTGCTATAGAAAAAGACTCTTGTTACAGCTATAATGCTCTATTTGTTTGTGCTTCAATGAGTATATTTATTCCTGTTTATTGAGTTATTTGTTGAAGCTTAGTGGAATTCTGAAGTTGATTAAATCTGTGAGGATGATTGCAGTTTGTATGCTAGTAGAATGGTGTAAACTATGATGATTGTTAGTGGAGTCAAATACACTTTAATCATGTTTATTTTCATAATAAATACAAAATAGTCATTACCCAAGAAAATATTTTCTGTTTGCTCTGTCATTGTTCCAGGTCTTATCTATACCTTAGTTGAAAGGTTCATGAAGTCATTGCTTGAAAAGGGAAATGTATGAAATAGTTGGGCCACTGAGATGATAAAATTGTGGCTCATGGAATAATGACTAGTAAAAACTTCATAGGCTGTGCCCACATTCTGCTGTAGTACTGTTCCTTTGTGTGAGCAACAACAAAAGGCCATCACTACTTTGTTGGAATAACTATTGCTACACATTGTAATGACTGTTCAGTTGGTGTTAAAGACTTATTGAAGGATCATCGAAGGCCCAAGAAACCCTCTCTGGGGATTTCTACTGTGTGTTTTGAGATTAGTCTAATTGAAATTCAGCAAATGTACATTTTCATTAAGTAGATAAACTGACTCTGCCCTAAAAACTCTCTTGGAAAGACAGATATGGCTCAGAAACAGTTACATGCCTAGCTTTCAAACAGTCATGATTATTTGTAATATTTTGAAGAAATGGAACACTAGGAGTTCACTACTTGTGAGGAAACCTTTATTTGAATTTACTATCAAATAAAGATTTTGAAAATGCCAAGAAGTGCCTTCCTGTTATGTATTTTATTTCCATCCAGACTTTGCTTTAGCATTTCACTGTATTACACGTTGTATGTGGATAGTTTTGGGCATCTTAGTGGTGTGATTCAAAGAGCTGCTGTCTCACTGTGCTAGTGATCCAAGCAATTATTACCTTTGATGTTCATGTGGAGTATGTATGTTTTTTTTTCCGGTGATCATAGATTTCCTCTGGGTGCTGTGGTTTCCTCCATATCCTAAAGATATGGGTTGGTAAGTTAATTAGCCACTGTAAATTGTCTCTAGTAAGTGGATAACTGGCAGGATCTAGGGGTACTTGATGGGAACATGGGTAGGGTGGTAAATGGATGTTTGATTGTTGGTGTGAATATGGTGGGGCAAATTGCATGTTTCTGTACCATATGATTTTGATTCTCTTACTAATTTACAGGAGAAAGTTACAATTCTTGAGTATGTACAATGAATGTTCTTAGAATATTCTCAATACCATTCCAAATACTACAAATTCACTTTGAGCAGCCATGAGCCAGAGGTCAGTGGGGATATTGCACATCTTCAAGGAAGGTTTGAGCACATCCCTGAATCATTTTGCTTAAAGGCCTAGTCATCTCCCACAACAAAATTCAAATAGTGTTTGTTTCAGGAGTGGCACGGCTTGCTAAATGTAGCAACTGAGAGTAACTAAGACCTTAATATGTGCAAGCAAGCTCTGCCTGCCATTGTCACAGTGAAAAGCGCCACTGTTTTTAAGGACATAAAATTTAGCATTGCAGTAATAAATTCTGTTCTGGAGAAGTTGCTATATGTAGTAACAATGAGCTTTGGATACAGGAAAGGAGCATGTAAGCTGATGGAAGTTTTAACAGACAACATACATCAAAGTTGCTGGTGAACGCAGCAGGCCAAGCAGCATCTATAGGAAGAGGCGCAGTCGACGTTTCAGGCCGAGACCCTTCGTCCGAAGGGTCTCGGTCTGAAACGTCGACTGCGCCTCTTCCTATAGATGCTGCTTGGCCTGCTGCGTTCACCAGCAACTTTGGTGTATGTTGCTTGAATTTCCAGCATCTGCAGAATTCCTGTTGTTTGGAAGTTTTAACAGGTTAACTCTTGAAATGATGAACACTTGAATGGTCATGGCATTTGTGCTAATATGTATTGCATAAAATAGCTAATTATAGTATAGTTTCCGTTGGGCTTGGATTTGGTTTTTATATTGACTTAAAAGTGCTTTAGATGTTTTTGCAACATTATGAACAAGATCAAAATGGTTTCCTAGGAAATGGTATGTAATTTTATTAACCCATTGTTGTAATATTGGGTAATGACAAGGCCTTGGGACTGGACTTGCATTTTCTTTTATATTACACTTCTCAGAATAGAAAATCTATTACCACCTCTGGTTGGAATACTGGTGCACTTTGACCTCCAGAATCAACATAACTAGTGAAAATGGCCATGGGAGAATGGGAGGTAGTGTGTCAACTGCTGATCAGAAGCTGAGGTGGGAGTTAAACACTAGTGGGTGGACATTTTGAGGTGATAATCAGTTGATGATTGGGGTGTCAGAATTTAATATGGACCTGTTGGGGTATAATCTGGAGTATCATCTATGTTTAGGACAGGTATACCAGATGTCTAGTGTTAATGGTGATTGGTTAAAGTGTGGTCACGCTTGGGTACAAAGATAATAGATGGACTTGTTTTATATTGGAATTTCTTCCAACAATGTTAATGAAGATTCTTGTAGGAGTGATTAAAACTGCTGATTAAGAGTCAATTAGAGCTTGCAATGATGTCATTAAAATATCAATCATGTGATTGGTGCAAGAGTGAAACACTTAGAAATTTGTTTGAAATTCTGCTACAGCATTAAATGTACAAAAACATTTCATTGTCATTTTGTTATTTACCCATCTGTTTAGGATCCTATCATATTGGGGAAAAATACAGAATCCAATACCTTAACATAATATGTTTATATAAATAGCATAAGATTAGTTGAACCTGTCCAACCATTATAACATACTGGAAAAACTTCAATAATCCAGCATTCAGTTGTTTAGAAATGCTGTTGGTTCAACATCTGGCTCGTTCATTAGTCCAGAATGTGAGCTGGGATTTCAAGGTTGTGGCTTAGTTATGTGGCAGGAGTCATGGTTGAGGTCCAGAAAATCAGAGTTTGACAGCCAAATTACATAGTAAAACCTTAACAGTGGTGCTTTTACAAATAAGTTTTAGATTTTTTACTGCAATTGATAATACCTATCTAATAACCATTACCTACATTTTTGCTTAAAAGATTATAGCACCCTTCATTTACTTAACCCTGTCACTTGTGGTTTGCAAATCTTTGAAGTTAATATTGTCCAGGTGACATCGTTAAGTTGACTATTTATGGACGTCTGGCATAGATTTAAAATCCTTCAATTCTGCAAGATGCATTGCAGCAAATTGCCAAGGATTCCTTGACAATATCTGGCAAGTTAGTAATCTCTCACACCTAAAAAGATGAGGATAGCAAGCTTCGGGGCAAACATAACATCTTCCAGACACATTTCTGTTTTGATTTGGAAATATGTCACAGTTCCTATATCATTGTTGGAAGAAAATTCTGAAACTGCATGTAATAGTACAGGTTATTTCAGCTCCACAGCAAATGGCACCACTTCAGAAACTGGACAATAAATGTTGACCGTACCAGAAATCGTCTGCATCTTGTGAATGATTTAAGAAAAAATTCTATGCAAAGCTTGCTAGAAGTCAATGTTTAACGCTTGAGATTTTATCGTTGTTGGGAATAGACTTTTTTTAAATTAAAAGTATAAAAGCGAACTCAATAGAATGACCTAAAGCCATTGAACAGATGAAATGCCCAATATCAGTAATGGAGTTTTGTGGTCTTCACCTTCGTCTTTTGCTGGGTAACTAATAAAATATAGAAGTTAAGCAATAGAATAAAAATACGGAAAGAAGAGAGTAGAAATTTGATAAAGGGCATACTTGAACACTCCTTTTTAAAGAAACAACAAGTACAATGAAGTCCATTAAATTGGGACAATTGGGAGAGAGGCAGAAGAAAGAAAATTATAGGCTAGTTAGTCTTATGTCAGCAGTTAGGAAGAGATTGGAGTCGATCATTAAGGATGAGGTCTCGGGGCAGTTGGAGGCATATTTAACTGAGTAACAATTATGTATTTAAATGAAATACAGAACAAATTAGTATACTATCAATGCTAATAAAGTACTATAAAACTGTATTGTTGGTTCCTAATGGTTACCAACAGAGTAATTCATCCAACATATGCTGCTGTACTCACAACACGAAGGGTTCCGGCCTGAAACGTCGACCAATCTTTTCCAGGATGCTGCCCGACCTGCTGAGTTCCTCCAGCATGTTGTGAGTGTTGCTTTGACCCCAGCATCTGCAGATTATTTTGTGTATACAGGGTGTTCAAGAAGGGTTGCACCTCTGGAGTAGCTCATTCACCTATGGTACTCACTGGATACTCAGCTTTCACCTGTGTTTCCAAGTAGTGACAGCGGCCTCATCCTGGGACACTACTTCGACAGGCGGGCTAACCAGCTGAGGTTAGCTGGTGGGCCTCATACCCCCGGTGAAGTTGGGACATACCTGTCCTGGCATGCAAAGTCAGCTTCGGGTGAGATCAACAGTGAGGTCCAACAGTCCAGAAAGCAGTTCTGCAACACTTGAAGAGCAGAAGGCATGATAAGGTGCAGAAGAAGTCATGGTTATCTACGATTACTCATTCCACTGGACCCAGACATCCAAGGTCGAGAGTAGAACTGTCCCAGCGCAATGGCTTTTCCACTTTTAAAAACCTTTGTGCACAGATTTCACTGTCATCGTCAGATACAATGGGCAATTAACACGCTGTTGTGTTCTTTTGATTGACTATAAATGAACAAAATTAGCACAGACTTCTAATGCAGATAATGGACTGCCTTCATTCAAGGATTCAAAGTACATTTATTATCAAAGTATGTACGTGGTGTACAACCCTGAGATTTGTTTTCCCCTTAGACGGCCACAAAACAAAGAAAACCGTGGAATCCATTTGAAGAAAAACAACTCTTTACTTATATATATATATATATATATATATATACACACACACACACACACACACACACACACACACACACACACACACACCAACAAAAAAATGGGCAAAAAAACCCGGAAACTTGAAAGGTTCCAGGCATATTCAGTTCAGTTCAGTGTTCCTTATCAGCGGGTCAGCCTGATTCAAAGTCACCCAAAATAGAAACATAAAAATGAAGTGATCAGAAACACATCATAACATGAACTACATAGTCCAATCCACAAACCACAGACCCAGAACTTTGGCATCGTCCTCTGTTAGCATCAAGGAGGAGGGAGAGACTATTTGAATGCAGGGACCTTCTATTGGGAGCAGCAAGAGAGAGACCGTCATATGCAGATATCTTCCTCTGGCAGCAGCAAGCGAGAGGCTGCGAGATGGTGCTGAATGTCTGCCTTCTACTCTGGTCCTTGATGGTTTCAATCTTCAGAGCTTTAGTTGGCGAGCTTGGTGAGAAATAGAGTTTATCATGGGCTTGTGTCCTGTCTTCAGGCTTCTTGGCCTGCAGGCCGCATACTTCGCTCGAAGCCTCATGGAACCCTCTCGGAGACAGCAAAGCACCAGATTGTTCATTCGACCTGAAAACACACCACCAAAATGTAGACCACAGGCTCCAACAGTAGCAGAACCACATTTGAAAGAAAAAGATGTGAAAGAAGTAGTTTTGTGAACCGTTTGGAGGATGCCGCCTGTGGTCACGTTGTTCACTGGTGACAATTTTCCTATGCAGTGCTTTCAAGATTGCATCTTTCAAATCTTCATTCACATTTTAACATTTAAGATGATTGTCATAACGTCTAATTCTTCTTCGTGCCTAACTCGTTGAAGTAATGAAATACACCCTATCCCCGTTATGTGTCTTCAAACAATGCGTTTTCACAGTTGTGCGTTGAATCTATTTCTACCAACTTCTCCTTAAATACGTCCAAAACTCTTAGTTATGCATGCGAGTGCGGTGGAGTCTGCGAGGCTGTTGGCCAACCAGTATTGTGTGGGACCGTTTTCCCGCCAAAGCAAGCCACGCACGCCGCCTCACAGTCTCATTCCCGCCAGTCTCGTATTGGTGGTGGCAGCGTGTGGATGTGCGATCTTGCACTCTTAACCTTTTGTTGTTATTACCTACAGCGCAGTGATTTTGTGCTTGAAATATTTAACCATGCCTCCTAAGCATCCTATGTCAAGTCCTGGGCCATCACCTAAGTGGCAGAGAACCGCTTTAACACTTGAAAAAGAGCTGGAAATTATAAACAGGGCCGCGTCAGGTGAAGGTAACACAGCTCTGGGATGCTACTTCGGCCTGGGTAAGTCCACGATCAGGAACATAAAGAAGAATGCTGAGAAAATAAAGTGCAGTGATTGATTCATCTCAAGTGTCTTCAAAGATTGTTACCAAAGTGCATCACCTGATTATGACAAAAATGAGGAAAATGTTGAGCTTGTACATTGAGCATGAAACAAAGGAAAAAACAAAACTCAGTGCCGATCATCTTCATGTGAAAGCTTTGGAAATTTATGGTCACCTTTGTTCAGAGGCTAGTGAGGAAGTGTCAAGTGATACTGTTAACTTTAATGCAAGTAGGGGATGGTTTTCTAATTTTTGTTAATCGCCAGAGGCTTCACAACTTAGCTGTGCGTGGTGAGCAGGCTAGTGCTGACCACGAAGCTGCTGGATGCTACCCTGTTCAGTTGCCGGCTATGATAGCTGAGTTGGGCATCAGTTCTGAGAGTTCCACTAACTTGCCAGAGAGTTCTGTGAGTCTTCCTTCACCCCTTGCTGTCCTTGATGATCCTGATGACCCACAACCATCCACCTCATCCATGTAAAGCTCCCCAACATCACTGCACAACCACTCATCTCCTGGAGCCAACAGACCTGCTGCTGTTGGTGAGTACTGTACACCCTAGTATGTTAACCTTCTATGATTTATTATGTTGAATATTACCTTAAATTGATGAAATGTAATACAAATGTTGCCTTGTGGTACTGCTTTTGTATCATATTGGTATGAAAATGTGAATAAATTACAGATAGGAAGCCCTCCAGAATGCATCCCTATTTTCTCCATTTAAATAATTATTCACGTAATGCGTTTTCCATACTATGCGTCGACTGCGAGGAACGTATCCCTCACATATAACAGGGATAGGGTGTAGTTTCATTTTCTCACCTGGTTGTTCCAGGCATGTCAGGCCTGAATGCTTAAAACCACACTGAGCAAAACAATTCTAAATCATCCTTCAGCTTTTTTCTTGTCAACAATCACTGCTTTTTGAACACAAACACACGCCATTGAACACAAACTGATGCTATTTAAATGATCACTCTTAAGCATGGTGTAGTGTTTAATGGCCTCACAAGTTCACATGATGGGCACTAGTTAGAAACTGTTTGGCAAGTCTTTTGTCCAAATTAAGCAGCATACTGTCCCAAATAAAACTAATTGAATCCCAGCTATTTTCTCGATGAGTTTTTGTTCTTTAAGAATTGTTCCAAGTAAGTGGCTGCCCCGATTAACCAGTTGGCTGATTAACCAGAATCCACTGTATCTAGATGTATTGCCAAGTAATGTAGTACCACTGTTGGTGGGAGGTTAAAAATATCTCTCAGTTGCAAACAGTTAAGAATGAACTAATATGTGATGTTAAATAGATTTTGAATATTCATTTGACTTTTGAGAAACTTTGGTATTTTCTTATAAATTATCCTTGGTTTTGTATCTCATTATTTCAAATGAGAATTGGAGGGAAAAATTTTGAATTTAAACCAAATTATTTCTATGCATTTTGTCAGATTCTTTTAGTATTTTCTGCAATTATGATTTATTTTAAAAGTTGATCATATAAAATTTGATAGGAAAATGCACTGTGGGAGAACTTGAGAATATAGACAGAATTTCAATAAGTTTCAATAGGTACATTGAATGTCAGAGAAATGTATACAATATACATCCTGAAAATCTTTTTTCCACAATCATCCACGAAAACAAGAGTACCCCAAAGAATAAATGGCAGTTAAATGTTAGAACCCCAAGCCCCGCCCCCCAGCTCCCCCTCCCATGCATAAGCAGCAGCAGGGCAACAACCTCCCCCAACCCCCACCAGCAAAAAAGCATCAGCATCCTCCACCGAGCAATCAAGGATGCAGCAAGCATCAATAAAGGCACAGACTTACAGTACCCAAAACACTGTTTGTTCACCTGGTAATTTGATATGCTACAGGTGCTCTCTCCCTAATAAGAGAAAAAGAGGTGTCCCATTTCACAGCGAGAGGGGAGACATAACAAACAACTCACTGATTTACGGTTAAAGTCTGTTGTGTCGCTTTTTCCCAGCTCTGCACCCAGAGAGTTGGCCCCAGAAAGGTGCAGCTCTCTGGATGCACAATCAACGGCAGCTAAGCCGCTGCTCCCGATGTTCCGTGTTCTCCTGTGATGCTTCAGTCAGGGGCACCGCCCTAGAATTGGCCTGTCTCCAGAGCCACGAAAATCCGGCACCCTGAAGGCATACTAGTCTTCCAGGCTGCATCCTTGGGATATCAAAAGCGGCCAGTTGTGAGGCCCTGAGAGTGGGTCCCTTTCCCGCAAAGAACCAAAGTCAGAGTGTAACTCCAGGTCAGGGTCTTCAAAAGAACCTTGAAAAGGAAAAAAAAAAGAGATATCATAGATAGAATAATTGGCCATAAGGTTTTTGGAATTGAGCATAATGTGGGAAAATGAGGTTGTTCAATTGGTATGAAGGATAGAAAACAAAATGCTTTCCAAATGTTAAGAGATCACTTGGTGTTTGGTGAGTTGGTTCTGAGAGCAAATGTGCAGGTACAGCAAGCAATTGGAAAGGTATATAATATATTGAGAACAAAAGTTAGGAAGTGTTTTTGAAGTTGTACCAACCTTTGTTGAGACTTTAAAGTATTGTGCAATTTTGACCTTTATTCTTGAAGAGTTGTACACTTTGAATAAGTCCCAAGACTGACTGACTACTAAGATGAGGGGAATCTTGAGAAAGATGAGAGTAAGGTTGGCCTATATAATGAAGAATCATTTACTGAATGTTCAATGTATCTCTTTCTCCACAGATGCTGTCTGACATGCAGTATTTTCCCTGTTTTTATTCTTTATACTCACTGGAAATTAGAAGAATGGGAGGTGATTTCACTGGGAGCACACAGGAGTTTTGCAAGTGGCATGATAGATGATAAAAATCAGTTTCAATTGTTTCCACCAACTTGGGAGTATAGAACTGAAATACATAATTTCAGGATGAGTGATAAACTGTTCAGGACTGAGATGAGAAATATCTTCTCACAGAGGGTTGTAAACGTTAAGGATTTTTTTATCTTACATGGCTGCAGATTATTAAGTCATTGAGTATGGTTGAGACTAAACTAATACATTTTTAGACATTAACAAATTTAGTAGATGAGAATCAGCCAGAAAAATGAGCTTGAGAAGCCAGATCAGCTATGGTGTTTGAATGAATAGAGATCATACCTTATAGCCTTTCCTTATTTCTGTGTTTTAAGACCGTGATATTTACCTGTATTGCTTATAAATCTAGGAATTACTAGATATTTATATTTTTCTAAGAAGGTAGAAAATGAAGACAACGGAATTTCACTTAAAGAAATGGGGTATATATATTTTTCTCGAACTGGTTGCAAATTTTTTTCTGCTCCCCATTCCGGATCTCTATGTGCTTTAATTTTTTATTCTGAAATAACAAAAATAAGGTGCCCTGGTACTGATGTTACTCAACAATGAGGGGAAAATTGTGTTCTTATTTAGTCTTATCCATAAAACAGACATATTTGACCCAGCTATTCTCAATCTTCAAATAAAAGGTTATCAATTATATAATGAAAAAAATGGCAAATCAGCAACATTTACTTTTGAGCTTTCAGTTCTAAATACAAACTTGAGACAAAATTGAGTGCAATCTGAATGCAAGAATACTGGTAGGATTTGCTACCCTTGATGTCAGGGTAGCATCCGTCCAAATGTTGCACCAAGGAAGCAAAATTAATTGCTGAATATTTCCACAGTTTAACAAGGTATTCTTGTATTGTTCTGCTTTACATAATTGTAATGTTCTTGGGTCTTCTGTAATACAGTTGTGGTCTGTTGCTGTAAACATCCCCGACTGGAAGCTGTAAAAGATTTCTCTAGCTTTCAGTCAGATGTTTACGACCACCGGCTGCAGATTCTTTAAATGACAGGAGTTGCTCGGCATTCTCAATTGACCTTCAAGCGGAATGATTTCTTTTGGAAACGTAATTGATTTGATTCTCTCTGTGATAACTTTCTTTGAATTCTCTGTACAAGTTTTAAAAATAAAGTTCTGATTTATGGAAGCATTGTGGGCCAGTAGGTCAACTCCACTAGATGTTGCAATTTGCCATCATTATGAAGGGATAAAATGGACAAACTTCTTACTGCAAGGGATCAACTGCTCTGATGCCATTCAAGGTGTGTAAGATGCATTATTTCCAATTCAGTCAGTGGGATTTTGAGTATTAATCACTGCTATTGCTCCCAACTTTTGCAGTTTCCACCTCTGATTTATTTGATTCGATATTACACCAAAAATCTGGAGTTATGAGAGCAAACATCCTTACTGTTATGATTTGATGATAATAAGCATTTGCAGTGCTTTGGTACATGAATGTCATCTTTTCTTGTCTTTTTGGTCAGCAATTCAAAAGCATTTAAAGCTGGGCTAAAGATTTGGAAAAGAATCAGAGCTGTACAGCATTGAAACAGGCCATTCATTCCACCACATCTCTGTTCACCATCATGCCTATCTATACTAATCTCACTTGCTTGCATTAGTTCCTTCTGTGTCCTGCTTATTCAAGTACTTTAAATGCTGTTACAGTTTATTCCATCACCTCTGACAGCTCATTCCAGATACTAACTACATTGTGTGGAGAAACTTACTGCTTGGATCTCCTTTAAACTTCTTTGCTCTTGCCTTAAACCTTAGTCCTCTATTTTCAGACATCCCTACCATGGGAAACAAATTGGCTATATACCCTATCTCTACCTTTCATAATTTTATATGTCTCTGTCTAGTCACCGCTCGGCTAGCTTTGCTCTAGGATTGGGAAAAAAAGTCCGAGCCTATCCAAACTCTATTTTGAAATCAAGAACACCAGTCCAGGCAATATCCTAGAGTATCTTTTTTTTTGTATCCTCCACATCTGAATCGTATCCTTTCTTTAGTGTGGTGACCAGAAATGCACACGTTATTCCAAGTGCAGCTAGTTTTAAGCATCAAAATATTGTTCACTTTCTCTCAAGGTTATAATATCGTAATTTTATTTAATAGTAGATGCAAATTTCATGTGAATGTAATTTGAGTATGTGCATGAATTATTTAATTTGAACATACTTGAACTTTTTGGTGGAAGCCTGAAAAATAAGACTTCCTTCGCAGTTTCTGAAAGTATTCTTTTGACTGCTTTTGCAGCTGCAATATTAAATTGGAGATGCTCAGCAATTTTAACACAAAACAGTTACTCTAGAAATACCTGGAACATTGTAAGATGTTGCCCTTTATGTCATAATGTTTATAGTAATTTTAGAAAATAAATGCTGTTTTTAAAAAGAAAATCACTAAATTTGAGGAGGTACTTGGTGCAAAGATAATAAATGTGATTCAGTGTGTTTGTTCTGGATTATTTGATCAATATATATAATGTATTTGTGTGTGTGTGTGTATGTGTATATATATAAAAAATATATACATACACATATACATATGCGCGCGTGCACCGGCTGGTGGTGTAGTGGCATCAGTGCCAGGCTTCGGAGCCAAGGCTCCCGAGTTCGAATGCAGCCAGCTCCCTTGCACGCTTTCCATCTGTACTGAGTTGAGTGTCGAGCTAGCAACTGGGCCTCGTAAAAATAAGAGAGCCTGCTTAAAAAAAAACACCGTAGGTGAAAAGTTATTGGGGATAGGTGGGAATGTGGAGCTGAGATTACAATCAGATCACTCTTTATCTTAATTGAATAGCAGAGTGAATTGAAGTGGCTAAGTTGCCGTTTTCTTGTCTCAATTTGTATATCGACTATCCAGTGGATATATTCTTTCATCAGCAAGCAGATGAAAAGTTGTGGAGGTAGCTGGGAATGTGGAGTTGCGATTACGATCAGATCAGTCTTCATCTTAATTTGAATTACAGAAAGAACTGAGGAGGGTAAGTTGCTTGTTTCTTGTCACAGTCTATCGTTCACAGAGTGGTGTCTAAGTCATTTGCAGTATCCCACCCTGTGTTGTTAAATCTCTTGGAAACTCTTGATGAGCCTGGATTTTTCTCCTTGCCACTTCAATCCTGATTCCTCAATACCTATCACAAGTTATTTGTTGGCAGAGAAACTGCAGAAGCTGAACTTAGTACTTGCTATCTTATATGTGCCTTGTGCTGTGCATGACTGTTGGTACTGTGTTTTGCACCTTGGCTCCAGAGTAACGCTGTTGAGTTTAGCTGTATGCTTGGGTATTCATGTATGGTTGAATGACAAACTTGAACTCTACGCCAGTCCTTTGTGTTCCCACCTTCAAATTGGCTGCCAGCAACAGCCATATCCTGTCAGAAATATAGGACTCAATACGTAAGTACTTCCTTTGTGTGGGTTTCCTCCAGGTGTTCGGGTTTCCTCCCACAATACAAAGATGTACTTGTTAGTAGGTTAATTGGTCACTGTAAATTGTCTTGTGATTATCTAGCATAAAATAGGTTGCTAGTGGTGCAGCTAGTAGGGCCAGAAGAACCTGTTTCACACTGTATCTCTAAATAAAATAATGAGCAATTGTATAAATGAGATTCTTATTTATCTAAGCTGTAGAGGTCCCAGATCCACTAACAAACAGATCTGGTTCAACTGATGCATGTCATTTGTACCTTCAATGTGTTTAACTTCAGTAATATCTTCCACAGGAGCAGAAAGAGATGCTGTCATCGAATGACCCTGTTAGTCAGGGTCTGTAGAACACTTGGGGGACCATTATTAAAACAAGATACTTTTCCACTCAGATTTTCATGATGGAAGAAGTCAGGAGGCCTGTGCTGGGCTCCGGGATGAGGATTTGTCATCTGGAAAGTAAGGAAAGTTCTGATAGTGGAGAAAACTATAAAACAGAGTGAAGTGAAAAGGAGAGAGAGCTGAGTAATTTATCCAGAGAAGAAAGGAGATGACCAAGCAGTTGGGTGAAGGAGAAGCATGGTTGGATAGAAGTGGAAGGTGTTGGGAAGTGTTTTAGGGACAGTGGGGAGTAAAGAAGAGGTTTGGGAATAGGACAGATCTAAAGGGTGGGAAATCTATGGGAAGATTGGATGCAAGAAAGGAGAGTACAGGACATTGTGATAAAGCCACCTGTTTAGTGTTTGCTGGTGCGTGTGTGCATTGGGACATGTATGCATTTTTATATTGTTTTATTCATACAGAAAAACTTGGTCTCCTCTTATCATGGATCTTGTTGCCCTTGGATTATGACCTAATTTTGCCAAATCTATGGGATAGCTAGTTATCAAAAAAAAAGTCATGCTCAAGTATTTTTTGACTCTTCACTAGGATGTTTAGAACCTAGGAAAAAGAACCACAGGGACAGCCACAGTCGTGTCTCCAAATCAGAATCGGGTTTATTGTCACTGGCATGTGTCATGAAATTTGTTAACTTGGCAGTAGCAGTTCAATGCAATACATAATATAGAAGAGGAAAAAATAAAATAGTAATAATAAATAAGTAAATCAATTACAGTATATGTATATTAATAGATTAAAAATTATGCCAAAAGAATTTTTTTTAAGTGAGGTAGTGTTCATGGGTTCAATGTCCGTTTAGGAATTGGATGGCAGAGGGGAAGAAGCTGCTCCTGAATCGCTGGTCTGCACAGTGCTCTGCTATAGCTCAGCAACATGGACATTCTGATATTGGCATTGCCTTTAGCACAATATGATGATAAACTGAAAGAACTAGGTGCTGAATACCTTGTCTTCTGGAAGAGAAAACTGGATTAAAAGTGCAGTCTGCTTAGAGTGAACTTTGTTTACCCCACAGAAGAGGAGTTATTGAGACACCACATCATCTTGATGGCAAACATTGTAACTTCTGTTCACATTCCTATGAAGCTAGTGTGCTCAGTCATACATCAAGCTCTTCAAATCAAGAAGTTATGGATATAGCCAAGGAAGATAATACTCTGACTTGGGAGGAAAGTTGACTCACATCATTGAAGACAAAATTATGCTCTTGTGAAACTTTACAGCCAGGGTTGGAAGCAGTGCAATCCTCTGAAAAGTATAGTAGAGATAGGAAACTAATTTGAATAGAGTCCTTCTGACAAAGCACTTGGGAGTATGGTTTTGTCATAAGCAACACCTATTTTGCCAAAAGGATGAACACAAGTCTTCGACACTTGTATCTAGACACCTTTTAGATTGTTATTGAGTGTGTGAGACCTCAAGCCTGAAGTCCAACAGAAAACCTGTGACCTAAAGAACAGATGGTATGTGAAAAGACTACAAGAGCTGTAGAAATTTATTGGTAATCTTGACATATGAATATTTCTGTGATGTTAATGTCGAACACTTGGGGATCTCCTCCAGGTAATCAAACATCTGTTCCCCGAATTACATGATGGAGGTGAGCTCTGCTGAGTGCCAACTCCAAGAGAAATGAAGCTGCTCTATGGGTTTTGATTATACAAAAGACTGAATCCAGAAATAAAGAGGTATTATGGAGCTTCATTTCAAATTTAGCTGTTTGCAGAAATATGTCACCACTAAACATCTGCATATATGATGACATACAAGCTATCACCTTAAGCTGTGGGTCCATTACAGGCTGGTATTTAGGAAGATTTTTCCCACAACAATGCTGCCCCTCATTTCCCACAAGTTCAACACTGGACCAATGTGAAATTGTTCAACCTACACTCCAGAGTCAGTGTTACCCCAACTTGGAACTGGAATTGGTTTATTATTGTCACAGGTACTGAGATACAGTGGAAGGCTTGTCTTGCATAATGTTCATGCACATCAAATCATTACACAATGCAAGGTAAAACTATACAGAGAAAATGCAGGTAAATAAGGTAGATTGAGGTCAAGAATCTGTCTTGGCATACTTGGGGATTGTTCAGAAGTTTTATAACAGTGGCTTTCCTTGTGTCTGGTGGTATGTGCTTTTGGACTTTTAAATCTTCTGCCTGATGGGAGAAGGGAGAAAAGAGAATGTCTAGGGTGAGTGGTGTGTTTGATTATGCTGGCTACTTTACTGAGGCAGCATGAAGTGTAGACAGAGTCCGTGGAAAGAAGTTTGGTTTGTGTGATGCCTCTGCAGTTGTGGATTTCATTTACCAAGCTGAACTACACAGATAATACTTGTATCTGTGCATAGGCAGAAGCTGACTTCCACATTACCATTGACTCATTCATTGTATCATGCAAGAGAATGCTAAAGTTAGCAAAACAAGGAGCATAACATCTTGCAAGCTGACCAATTCCCTGCTCCACTAAGTAAAAACTTCTTTCCTTTGGCAGATTCTGCAGATCCTATATTGGCCCCACCAATCACCTCTGAACCTATAGAGCCAATGTAGAAGAAAGTGAACTTGATTATGCGGGATTCATTATTTTCCAATTGCTTTCTTTCTACAGATTGGCAGAATATTATACAATCCTGGCCTCTGGTGCTGTCAGTGCGAAGATTGCATTTTCTGTCTTTGACCAGGGCTCTGATTTCATCTAAAAATGTGTGAATTACTAGGTTAATTGGCCATTGTAAATTGCTTCTATTGTGTATGTGTTGTGGAATCTAAAGAGTTGGAATTGTGGGAAGGATAAAGCAGGATGGAGTAGAACTAAAGTGCGTTGTTGGTGTGGATACAGTGGCCGAAGGCCCATTTCTGCACTGTATCTCTCTCAGACTCTTGAGGTTTTTTTTAAAAAAGAGCATTTTCCTATTTCTGAAGAAGGATCATCTACCTAAAACATCAACATCTTGTGGTCACATGTTGTCTTCATTTCCAACATTTTCTCTTTATTTATATGGCTCGAGTAAGTCTTTTAATAAAACAATTTAGTTCCAGTCTTTCTTTTTTAAGTTATGTTCTTGTCATTTCAGTAATAATGAGACCTAGACAGTGTATAACTGAGCTACAGCCATTGTAAACATCCTACACTCAGCTGTAACGAGGAAAAGGGGCTGAGGGAAGGTTGTTTACCTTGACTGGCTTGGAACAGCAACATTTTAAATGAAGAATGTCTGAAGAGAAAGTATCTGGAGGAGGTTTGTAAAAGTTGTCACATTTTTATAATTTCCTAGTCTGCAACAAGTATGGAGACATGAGAGACTGCAGCTGCTGGAATATTGAGCAAAAAAAAAACGGCTGACCCCACTAAGCACTACATCCAGCATTTCTGCCAGCTGTAAGAGAATCCCATCACCTGTGCCATTTTCCCTTCTGCCACCAAAATTTCTGCTCTGCAGGGACCACTCTCTCGTGATCCTGCTTCACTCATCCCTCCCTCTCCTCTGGCATTTGTCCCTGTAGCCATAAAGGTGTAACAATTGTTCCTATACACCTCTCTTACTACCATCCATGGACTTAAACATTCCTTCCACATAAGGCAGAGATTCAGTGCATCTCCTCTGACCTTGTTTATTGCACTTGTATCTTTTTCATCAATGTGATCAAGCTTTTAGTAGGTGATCAGTTTGTGCATCATCTGCCCTGTCTGTAATGAGTATCTTGAGCTTCTGGTTGCACGTCATTTCAACTCCCATTACCCACACCTACACCAAACTGTCTGCCCTCAACCTCCATTGCCACAGTGTGATCAAATACAAGCTAAAAGAACAACACCTCATATTCCACTTGGATAGCCAACAACCATGGGACATTAACAAATGAATCTTCCAAGTTCTGGTGGTTCACAACCTCTGTGTTTCTTTCCCACTTTCACTGGTTGCCTGTGTTCCCTTTTCCTTTACCTTTTCCATTCCCCTCCCTCATGTTAGCAAGATTTGTTACCTTCCCCTTCTATCTGGCTCTATCTGCCCAATTTTTTCAGTATCTATTTCCACCAATCACCCTCCCATCTCATTATTCCTTACCTCATCTGGGTCCACCCATCACCGAACAGCCCTGAACATCCTTCACTCATACCTCTATATTCTGGCTGCCTTCCTACTATAGTCTGTCTGGATGCAGTGCCTTGACCCGAAACATCAATCATACCTTTGCCTCGTTAGATTCTGCTTGACATGTTTTTTGCAGCACTGGGTATTGTAATTGGAAAACATTGCATTTCTAAAACTTTTTTTTTACAGAATTAAGAGCAATAATGCAGTGTATTGCCACTGAGAAGATCTTGTACAACACTTTTTCATTCTTTCACCTTTCTACCCAAACAAGAGTTAACATTGGCTGTTCAATTGTTTTGAGCCTGTATTGTGTGTAGTAACACAATAATATACATTTTTTTAAAACAAAAATAAAACTTATTGAGTTAATGGAATTCCTCATGCACATATTTCCAACTGTGTTCTGGATAGGGAGATGGAAGTTCCTGGAAATAACAGGAATGTAAATAATATATCATGACCCTCAGAATGTTGACTTCTGGATTTCTGTATTTGGCCTTGAACATATGGTTTCTGAAAATTCACGAAAAAATTCAACATTCTTAAAACTTGATTTCTAGTGGCACTGATCAGTTAACATGGATTAAACTTATAGTGGTATTAAATAAATGAATTGCTCTGGAGATGTCGGGAATGTGTCCTGAGCAGGCATTCCTGTGTATGTGACTGACAGGAACTTGGGCTTCTTATGGAATATAGAAGCAAGCAATATAGTTTGCACGACAGACTCAGCTGAAAGTATTGGATTTCCTGAGATTTGTTTGTTATTGGTTAATATTTCTAATGAGAGACAGTCATTTGTCACTGTCTGATTACAATTTATATCACCTTGCTGACTACCAAATTTTACTCTTTTTAATGGTCCCTGGTTTAAAATTGGTTTATGTTAATATAACTGATTGCCACTGATGAGTTGAATTTCTTTTAGTTAGATGTTGTCATGTGGAAGAGAAAATCCTTTTGCAATCCTTATTCTGTGAGCATTTTATTCCTGGCATTCAAGAAGGGCCTCTAGCCTACCCAATGTTTCTGCTCCTCATTTGCCATCATGAGGTAAAACAGTGAAGGCTGGACGAAGGGAAGCAACAATATTAAAATACAACTGTCAGGGTTCAACTTCCATGATTTTAATGTTACATTTGAGTTTGGATGTGGAACTCTCCTACATAATTGTGCTTTGGTCTGAATCGATCTACAGGTATGTTTTCCTCCTCCTCTCAAAATCTTAGTTTGAATTTTGTTTGTTGCAAAATTTGTGCTTCTAACTTTTTATATAGTTGCTAATTCCTGGTAATGGAGCAGATTATGTTGCTATTGGTTATTTAATAAATACAAAGTGAAGAGTCAGAAAGTAGGATTTTTTGTTAACATCCCAGCTTTTATGAAATGAAAGCTTGAATGTTGTACTTCATTAAGGGTGCAACATAATGCAAGTTGTTATTCTGCAGTATATACCATCAAGTGAGTTCTCTTCCGGTTTCTCAAGATGTTCCAATTAGATGCTGTCTCACAACTTGTGTGATCCAGGTCCATTCTTGACCTTTCTGTCGTTTGCACATTCCAAGATTGGGCGGGACTGTTCCAGTTCCCCTCCCCATCCGAAAGATCTGTGAGGTGTTAGTTAATTGGTTACTATAAATTGCCCTTGGTGTGTAGATGAGTCGTAGAATCTGGGGGATTTAATGGGAATATGGAGAGATTAGAGTACAGGGAAAAATATATTAGAATGGGATTGCTCTCGGAGCCAAAATGGTCTCCTGTGCAGTAAGGAGGTAGTGAAATACGGTATCTCAAACCCGAGAAAACCTGCAGATACTGGAAATCCAAATCAACACACACAAAATGCTGGAGGGACAGCAGCTCAGGCAACATCTATGGAAGAGTAAATAGTTGACATTTTAGGGTGAGAACCTTCATCAGGACTGATGACTGCTGTGATGAAGCGTCTCTGCCTGAAACATCAGCTGTTTACACTCTTCCATAGACACTCCCTGGCTTGTTGAGTTCCTCCAGCATTTTGTGTGTGCTGCAGTAAAATGTAATACATTTTCGTTTTTGATATGGGATTCCAAATAAATCTTGATGTATATATTCACAAACACACCTAAGATTTCATTTAACCAGATGAAGTTAGAAGCATGCTGTTCAGCTGATTATTATAAGATACAAGATTAAAATACAAACTGTAAGATTCACCCTTATCATGTTTGTTATCTTATGGAAAGTTTCATTGTATTACTGAAATAGTTCTTTCCCACAGGATTGTGGATTAACAGAAATTTTAAAATTCCAGCTAGTTTGAGTTAAACACCTATAATGGTGCTAGCATGCTTTTTTTTTTAACTTGCTATAGAAGCCTGATTAATGCAGGATTTATTTTTTTTTAAAATAAATGGTACTTAGCAATTTCAATTTTAACTTGTGATGTTTTTAACCCGATCAAATATTAATTGTCCTGTTAATCTGAAATGGCATGAGGTTGACTTCATCTGAACGATCATAACAAATGCATTTCTTCATTACTCATGTCCATGCTGATTGGTTGCCACATGTTCTTGTAGAAGTGGTGTTGTTTTTCATGCTTTATATCCAGACAAGCCTGAGTTCTTTTACTTTGGAGTTTCTATCAAGCAGTCTCCTCAGCCAGTCAATTTTTCTGTTCACAGAGCTGCTGACTACATTCTATTTCATATTAAAAGCCATTGTTTGTCAAAAAAAAGCAGCAAATCAACATCTATCCACTCATAAGTTGTTCACTTGGCATATGAGGGCCTTGCAACAACACAGTGATTACTTGATACATGCATCAAGCTGGAGCAAGAGGGTTCATTCCAGTGTTGGATTAAAGTACTGCTAATAACACAATTGCCCTATCAATTCCAGAGGCTGTAAATGAACTGCTGTTGGTGGTTAGACTAGAAGCCCTCTGTGGCATTGTGTTCTGAATACTTTGTTTGGTCAGTTGATGAAATGACCCTCAGGCTTCCAGCAGAGGTGTAGAAAAATGTATAGATTTGTATTTAATCCAAGGAGCCCTGGAAAAGAGTGATAGATGTTGCAATAAATAACAATTTGTATTGCAATTTATATTAGAACACCAACCTATTAAAATAGTTTTAATTTCTAAAGTTATTAAATAATTGTTGATTAAGAAGCAGTGCAGGCTTGTATTGAGTCAACATATCTGATGCAAGCATTAAAATCATTTCAAGTAAATTGGTTACATACATACACAAACACCGGGCATAGTTTGCTGCTCTTTGAGACGATTATTGTTCTGAACAGAAAATAGGCCATTCAACTATCATTTATGTTTTCATATTTATGACTAAAAATGTCAGTTCTGTTACGTGTGATTAAATAAAACTTGTGTATGGCCCCTGTGATTTATTTATTTATTTATTTATTTATTTTGGGGAGTTTCACTTGGCCCTTGCCACAAAAGGTTGAATAATATTTAGAGAAGTTCTATGCCTGAAGTATTAACCTGTTCTATCTGCAAGCATTATTACTACATGAATATTTTCAACAATTTCTGTTTTGATTTCACTGTAAAAATAACAAATTTGGAAGATTTTCTATAGGATATTTTTTCTATTACTGCATGATGCATTGATTATTTAATCTATGTTGTGCTGTAAACTTTCAGACTAGTACATGAAACTGTGTACTGTATGTTGCAAGCAGTAGCTTGAATGTCTTTTTTCCCCCCTGTATTCAGTTGGATTGCACAAATAAACATGTTCTGGTATGATTATACTGTTTTTCTTTTGGTTGTTGACATTGTCTTCAAGATTTAGGATAAGAGTTATCCTGGTGCATGTCAGCATATGCAGTGGGAGGCCAGACATGGGAAACTTCCAGAATTTTAACGTGAATTATAACATTCCTAACTCTATAGGCACGCCCAGGTTGTTACAGTAATCAACATTCTATATGAAAAGGAAAACACTTTGAAGTCAATAAATTATGCCATTGTTAAACTTGCAGATGCCACAAAGAGGGGAAACCTTTTATGTAAATTTTAGAATAACTAACATACATCAAAGTTGCTGGTGAACGCAGCAGGCCAAGCAGCATCTATAGGAAGAGGCGCAGTCGACGTTTCAGGCCGAGACCCTTCGTCAGGACTAACTGAAGGAAGAGAGTCCTGACGAAGGGTCTCGGCCTGAAACGTCGACTGCGCCTCTTCCTATAGATGCTGCTTGGCCTGCTGCGTTCACCAGCAACTTTGATGTATGTTGCTTGAATTTCCAGCATCTGCAGAATTCCTGTTGTTTTAGAATAACTAATTGGTTCTTCCAAATATGTATAGATTTGTGGGTGGTGCCAGAGGATTGGAAAGTTGCAGCTGTTTTGTTTTAATAGAAAGGTAAAAGTTTAAATGCCATTTGCCTCTTTAGAGCACATTTATCCACTCCCCTGTAAATATTTCAGATTTCTTCTGAATAACTATAAGAAACACAGACACACACTTTTGATAAGATATAATAGAATTCAATCTGCTGGTATTTGTTTCCATAATGCTTTGGGAATGGGCAACAGTTTTTTTTAAATTTCTGGTAGTTCTTTTGCTCATTTCTCCTATTTGAAAGGGCAATGAAGGACGAAGGGAAAATGTGATATATGCTGTTTTTGTTTTCAGTACCCCCCTGAGAGTAATGAACACAAATAGAAGAATCCTGTGTTGATACTTAACTGCTGCCCTTTTCCACCACTGAACTTTTGATGGCAATAGAGAAAATATTCAATGTTTAGTGATGCACGCTACCCATATTGTCAAAAAGCAGCATCTTTGGAAAGAGAGTTGAGACTTCATGTTCAAGAATATGGAGAGTTTTGTATTTTCTTGTTGCCTGGTTTTTAAGAAATGAAAGAGGCGAAAGGAAGAATTATAGGCTAGTTAGCCTGACCTCAATGGTCTGTAAGATTGTAAAGTCCTTTATTAAGGATGAAGCTTCAAAGTACTTGGAAATACATGATAAAAGGGGGCAAAGTCAGCTCAGTTTTTGTTAAGGGGGAGATCTTCCCTGACAAATCTGTTAAATTCTGAGGCAAACAGATTAGATAACAGGGGAGTCAGTGGATGTTTACTAGGACTTTTTATACACAAGATTGCTAAACTAAGTAAGAACCCGTAGTATTGGAGACAAGATACTAGCATTGATAGAACATTGGTTGACTGGTAGAACTAAAGACAATAGGTACAGGAGTAGGCCATTTGGCCCTTCGAGCCAGCACCGCCATTCACTGTGATCATGGCTGATCATCCACAATCAGTATCTAGTTCCTCCCTTATCCCCGTAACCTTTGATTCCGCTATCTTTAAGAGCTCTATCCATCTCTTTCTTGAAAGCATCTAGAGATTTGGCCTCCACAGCCTTCTGGGGCAGACTATGCATCCACCACTCTCTGGGTGAAAAAGTTTTTGCTCAACTCCATTCTAAATGGCCTACCCCTTATTCTTAAACTATGGCCTCTGGTTCTGAGTAAAGAACCAGATTCTGGTAAAGACTGGAGCACAAAGGTGCCTTTTTTAAGGATGGTTGCTAGTTGCTGTTAACTACTGGAAGTCCGCATGGGTCAATTTCAGGACAACTTTTCACTTTATAATTAATGATCTGGATGAACGAACTGATGGCATTGTGGCCACATTTACAGATGATATCAAGATAGAGGGACAGGTAATATTGTGAAGGACTTGGATAGATAAATAAGTGGCAAATGGAATACAGTGTAGGGAAGTGTAAAGTTATGCACATTGCTAGGAAGAATAAAGGCATAGATTATATTCTAAATGGGTATGGAATTTGTAATTCAGACATGCAAATGGTCTTAAGTTGTAGTTCAGGATTCCCTCAAGATTAACTTGGAAGTTGTGCCAATAGATCCCTTAAAGTTGTCATGCAAGTTGATAGAGTGGTTGAAAAGGCACTTGTGTTGTTTTTCATTGGTGTTGGTTTTCATTAGTTGGAGGATTGAGTTCAAGAGCCATGAGGTAATGTTGGTGATACCACTTGGTGTATTGTCGTTCGTTCTGGTCGCCTCATTATAAGAACAATATGGAAACTTTTGAAATGGCACAGAGGAGTTTTACCTGAATTGGTGAGCATAGCTTGTAAGAATAGGTTGAGTGAGCTAGGGATTTTGTCTTTGGAGTGAAGGACCATGAGGGGCAACTTGATAAGAGATGTACAAGATGAAAAGAGGCATAGATGAGTGGACAGCCAGAGACTTTTTCCTAGAGTGGAAATGAGATGGCATAATTTTCAGGAGATTGGAGGAAAATATAGGGGGATGTCTGAGAGTTTTTTTATACATACAGAGTGGTTGGCATGTAGAATGCACCGCCTAGAGTGGTGGTAAAGGCAGATACTTCCATAGATGGGCACATGAATGAAAGAAAAATGGAGGGCTATGTGGGAGAGAAGTGTTAGATTGACCTTGGAGTAGTTTAAAAGATTGGCACAAGATTCTGGGCCAGAGGGTCTGTAATTGTTGTATGTACACATAGTGGGAACTTTATTAGGTACCGGAGTGGAACCTGGTGTGGTCTTCTGCTGCAGCAGCCCTTCCACATCAAGGTTTTGTATATTGTGCACTCAAAGATGCTTTTCTAAATAGCACTGTTGTAACATATGGTTATTTTAGTTACTGTTGCCTTCCTGTAGCTTGAACCATTTTGGCCATTCTCCTGTGATCTTTTGTGTGTGGAAATCTCAGGAGAGCAGCAGTTTCTGAGATGCTCAAACCACCCTGTCTGGCACCAACAATCACTCCACAGTCAAAGTCAATTAGGTCACACTTCTTCCCCATTCTGATATTTGGTCTGAACAACAACTAAATCTGTTGACCATGCCTGTTGTGTGTTTTAGCCATTGATTTGCTACTACACGATTGGCTGATTAGATATTTACATTAACAAGCAGGTGTACCTAATAGTGGCCACTGAATGGATGCTCTATGTTCAATGTTAGTGTTCGTTTAATCAAGACTAAAACATAGAGTAAGGATATACTGCTGAGAGGTTGGTTAGATTGCATTAGGAATATTGTGAGCAATTTTTAACCATGGAAAGATGTGCTGGAGAGGGTCCAGAGGTGCTTCACTGGAATGAAAGCTTAACCTAAATGGAGCATTTGTCCCTGAACTTGTTAGAGTTCGGCAGGATAAAGGGGAAATCTACTGGATATTGAAAAGTTGAGATAGTGGACACTCCATCCATTCTGGCTGATACTTCCTCAAAGAATTCCAATCAATTTGTTAGACATTATTTTTCTTCATGAAACCATGTGACATTTTTCCAATTATAGTTGTTAAACTAACCACTCTGATGGATTTTTGCCCCCGCCCCACACATTTTTTAATAAATGTCAGTTTTCCAGTCACTTGTACCTGTAGATTCTAAGTAGTTACGGAACATTACAATTGCTGCATTCAAAGTTCAAAGCATATTTATTATAAATGTATGTATATGTCACCTCATACTATTTTGAGATTCATTTTCTTGTAAGCATTTACAGCAAAATAAATACAATAGCATTTACGAAAAGCTGTACATGGAGTGACAAACAAGCAATGTGCAAAAGGAGACAAATTGAGCAAAAGTAAATACATAAGTAATACTGAAACCATAAATTGTAATTCATTGAAAGTGAGACTATTGCTTGTGGAATCCGTTCATTGTTGAAGTGAGAGAAATTATCCATGCTCGTTCAGGAGCTGATTGTTTGAAGGGCAACAACTGTTCCTGAACCTGCTGATGTGGGAGGTAACATTCTGAATATGCGCAAATTTCTAAGACAATAGAGGCATTGTTATGTCATCTTATGTGCTAGGAGCCGCACATAAGAAATAGCATTCACTATCTTTTCAGCCATTTTCTTCATGATTGTAGAATGCAAACCAAGTCTGGGGGCCTTTAGTCTTACTAGTTTATCTAATATTAACTTTCTAATAACAATATTTAATTCTTCCCTTGTATTTTTTCATATTAATGGTGTCACTAATCATTGACTATAAAGATTAATGCTAAATATATAGTTAACTCCTTTGTGATCTCTTTGCTTTTAATAATTTTCCAGCATCATCCTGTAAGGGACCTACAATTAGACCATAAGATAAAGGAGCAGAATTAGACCATTTGGCCCATCAAGTCTGCACTGCCACTTCATAATGCTTGATCCATTTTCCCTCTCAGCCCCAATCTCCTTCCTTCTCCCTGTATCCCTTCATGCCTGACTTTTTAAACATACCCAATGATTTGGTCTTCACAACCACCTGTAACAATGAATTCCACAGATTTGCCAGTCTGGCTGAAGGAATTCTTCCTCTTCTCTGTTCTGAAAGTACACCCCTCTATTCTGAGGCTGTATCCTGGTCTTGGGCTCCCTTACCATAGGAAACATCCTCTCCATATCCATCCTATCAAGGTCTTTCAGCATTTGATAGGTTTGAATGAGGTCAATGTACATTGCTTTGTACATCTCCTTTGCTGGTTTCTGAATTTCTTCCAGACTTTTGTTCTACTGCTAACCTTTGCTTCTTTTCCTGTTTCCTCATTCTTTTATTTATTTATTTATGGCTTCTCTTGTCTGGTTTGTTCATCTCCTTAGAATTCTTTTCCTTAGTATGTTCCTTGTTAAGGAGTTAGAGCTGGACTTAGGTGAACGCCTGAGACTGAGGGCATGATAGAACATATACAGGGGTAGTTGCACCAAGGTGGAGGATACAGGAGAGTGGTGATAGTCAGGAAGGGGAAAGGAGTTAAACAGCCAGTGCAGAGAAGCCCCTGTGGCCATTCCCCTCAACCACAGAAACAAACAGCAGTCAGGTCTCTGGCACTGAGTCTGATTCTGTGACTCAGAAGTGAAGGGGGCAGAAGAGGTGAGCTGTGGTGATACGGGATTCCTTGGTGAACAGAAAGGTGCTGTGGATGAGAACAAGATTCCCGGACGGTATGTTGCCTCCCGGGTGTCAGAGCCTACGACATCTCAGATCAAGTCCTCAACATTCTTTGGTGGGAGGGTGAGCAGCCAGAGGTCGTGGTCCATGAAGGTAGCAATGGTATAGATAGTAAGAGTGACAAGGTTCTACAAAGTAAGTTCAGAGAACTAGGTGCTAAGTCAAAGGACAGGACCTCCAGGGTTGTGATCGCAGTATCACCATCCATGTCACCTGCTAGTGAGGCCAGAAATCAGAAGATAGAAACATAGAAAATAGGTGCAGGAGTAGGCCATTCGGCCCTTCGAGCCTGCACCACCATTTATTATGATCATGGCTGATCATCCAACTCAGAACCCCGCCCCAGCCTTCCCTACATACCCCCTGACCCCCGTAGCCACAAGGGCCATATCTAACTCCCTCTTAAATATAGCTAATGAACTGGCCTCAACTGTTTCCTGTGGCAGAGAATTCCACAGATTCACCACTCTCTGTGTGAAGAAGTTTTTCCTAATCTTGGTCCTAAAAGGCTTCCCCTCTATCCTCAAACTGTGGCCCCTCGTTCTGGACTTCCCCAACATCGGGAACAACCTTCCTGCATCTAGCCTGTCCAATCCCTTTAGGATCTTATACGTTTCAATCAGATCCCCCCTCAATCTTCTAAATTCCAACGAGTACAAGCCCAGTTCATCCAGTCTTTCTTCATATGAAAGTTCAGCCATCCCAGGAATCAATCTGCTGAACCTTCTTTGTACTCCCTCTATGGCAAGGATGTCTTTCCTCAGATTAGGGGACCAAAACTGCACACAATACTCCAGGTGTGGTCTCACCAAGGCCTTGTACAACTGCAGTAGTACCTCCTGCTCCTATACTCGAATCCTCTCGCTATAAATGCCAGCATACCATTCGCCTTTTTCACCGCCTGCTGTACCTGCATGCCCACTTTCAATGACTGGTGTATAACGACACCCAGGTCTCGTTGCACCTCCCCTTTTCCTAATCGGCCACCATTCAGATAATAATCTGTTTTCCTAATTTTTGCCACCAAAGTGGATAACTTCACATTTATCCACATTAAATTGCATCTGCCATGAATTTGCCCACTCACCCAACCTACCCAAGTCACCCTGCATCCTCTTAGCATCCTCCTCACAGCTAACACTGCCACCCAGCTTCATGTCATCCACAAACTTGGAGATGCTGCATTTAATTCCCTCATCCAAGTCATTAATATATATTGTAAACAACTGGGGTCCCAGCACTGAGCCTTGTGGTACCCCACTCGTCACTGCCTGCCATTCTGAAAAGGTCCCGTTTATTCCCACTCTTTGCTTCCTGTCTGCTAACCAATTCTCCCCCACACCAATACCTTACCCCCAATACCGTGTGCTTTATACAGTAAAGATCATACAGCTTAACATGTGGTTAAGGAGTTGGTGTAGGAGGGCAGGTGTCAGATTTTGGATCACTAGGCTCTCTTCAAGTGAAGGTGGGACCTGTACAAAAGAATCTGCACTGACCAAAGGGGGACTGATCAAGTCAAGTCACTTTTTATTATCATTTCAACCATAATTGCTGGTACAGTACACAGTAAAAACAAGACAATGTTTTTCAGGACCATGGTGCTACATGAACAATACAAAAACTACACTGAACTATGTAAAACAACACAAAACTACACTAGACTACAGACCTAGCCAGGACTGCATAAAGCACACAAAACAGTGCAGGCATTACAATAAATAATAAACAAGACAATAGGCACAGTAGAGGGCAGTAGGTTGGTGTCAGTCCAGGCTCTGGGTATTGAGGAGTCTGATGACTTGGGGGAAGAAATTGTTACATAGTCTAAACGTGAGAGCCCGAATACGTCAGTGCCTTTTGCTTGATGGCAGGAGGGAGAAGAGTTTGTATGAGGGGTGCATGGGGTCCTTTATAATGCTGTTTGCTTTATGGATGCAGCATGTGGTGTAAATGTCTGTAATGGTGGGAAGAGAGACCCCAATGATCTTCTCAGCTGCCCTCACTATCCGCTGCAGGCTCTTGCTATCTGAGATGGTGCAATTCCCGGACCAGGCAATGATGCAGCTGCTCAGGATGTTCTCAATACACCCTCTGTAGAATGTGGTGAGGATGGGGGTGGGAGATGGATTTTTTCTCAGCCTTCGCAGAAAGTAGACACTGCTGGGCTTTCTTTGCTATGGAGCTGGTGTTGAGGGACCAGGTGAGATTCTCCACCAGGTGAACACCAAGAAATTTGGTGCTCTTAATGATCTCTATGGAGGAGTCGTCGATGTTCAGTGGAGAATGGTCGTTCTGTGTCCTTCTGAAGTCAACAACCATCTCTTTTGTTTTGTTCACATTCAGTGACAGGTTGTTGGCTCTGCACCAGTTCATTAGCCGCTGCACCTCCTCTCTGTATGCTGACTCATCGTTCTTGCTGATGAGACCCACCACAGTCGTGTCATCGGTGAACTTGATGATGTGGTTTGAGCTGTGTGTTGCAGCACAGTCGTGGGTCAGCAGAGTGAACAGCAGTGGACTGAGCACACAGCCCTGGGGAGCCCCCGTGCTCAGTGTGATGGTGTTGGAGATGCTGCTTCCAATCCGGACTGACAGGTCTCCCAATCAGGAAGCCGAGGATCCAGTTGCAGAGGAAGGTGTTCAGGCCCAGTAGGCTTAGCTTTCCAATCAGTTTCTGAGGAATGATTGTGTTGAATGCTGAACTGAAGTCTACGAACAGCATTCAAACGTACGTGTCTTTTTTGTCCAGGTGGGTTAGGGCCAGCTGGAGAGTGATGGCAATGGCATCGTCTGTTGAACGGTTGGGACGGTACGCGAACTGCAGGGTGTCCAGTGAGGGGGGCAGCAGGGTCTTGATGTGCCTCATGACAAGCCTCTCGAAACACTTCATGATGATAATATCCTATTGGGAAGGTTTGCTTGTGTTGCATGGGGGGAGGGGGTAAACTAGAGTTGCAGGGGGTTAGGAATCAGAGTAGCAGAAGAGATAGAGGAGAGGTTGAGGCCTCAAAGTCAGGAATCAAAAGTTTGAGCATAGTACAACTAATGTTCTGAGCTGCATATATTTCAATGCAAGTAGGGAAGGCAGATGAGTTCAGGGCATGGAGGTGTTTGCTGTCTTGGGGCAAATTAGGGTGGATAAAAACCCCAGGGCCTGACAACAGTAGTGGGAAAATGATTGGAAGATATTCTAAGGGATTGGATATATGAGCATTTGGATTGATAGGGACTGATTAGGGAGAGTTAGTATTGCTTTTCCATGGTAGGTTGTCTAACTGAATAAGTTTTTTGAGGAAGTTACCAGGAAAGTTGATGAATGCAAAGCGGTGGATGTTGTCTACTTGGAATTGGGTGGTTGGTCAGGGAAGTCCAGTTGCTTGGTATTCAAGATGAAGTAGTAAACTAGATTAAGCATTGACTTTGTGGGAGAATCTAGAGAGTAAGTAGTAGACGCTTGCCTCTTTGGGAGGCCTGTGACTAGTGGAGTGCACAGAGATCGGTGCTGGGTGAGTTGCTGTTTATCATCTATATCAGTGATGTGGATGACGATGTGGGTAACTGGATCAACAAATTTGCAGATGACATCAGATTGGGGGTGTAGTGGACATCTAGGAAGACTATTAAAGGTTGTAGCAAGATCTGTACCAGCTGGTAAAATGGGCTGTAAAATAGCAAGTGGAATGTATTACGGACAAGTGCGAGGTTTTGCACTTTGGTAGGATCAATCAGGGTAGGTCTTGTACAGTGAACGGTAGGGCACTGAGGAATGTGGTAGGACAAAGGGATCTGGGAAAACAGGTCCAAGCAGGTAGGGTTGTTAGGAAAGTTTTCGGCACATTGGCCTTCATAAATTAAAGTATTGAATACAGGAGATGAGATGCTATGTTGAAGTTGTATAAGACACTGGTGAGGTCTAATTTGGAGTATTGTGTGTGCTTTTGTTCATCTACCTACAGGAAAGATTTCTATGTACTCCTTCAATCTTGTTTACAAGGATGTTGTTGGGACTGAAGGACCTAAGTTATAAGCAAAGATTTACTAGATTAAGATTTTATTCCTTGGAATGTAGAAGATTGAGGGGAGATTTGATAGAGGTATAAAATTATGGGGGGGGGGGTATAGATAAGGTAAGCGCAAGCAGGCTTTTTCCACTGAGGATGTGGAACTACAAGTAGAGATCATGTGTTAAAGGTGAAATGTTTAATGGGAACACGAAGGGAAACTTCACTCAGAGGGTCATGACAGTGTCGATAAGCTGCCAGCGTAAATGGTGCATGCAAGCTCAATTTCAGTGTTTAAGAGAAGTTTGGATAGGTACATGGATGGCAGGGGTATGGAGGATCATTGTCAGCATGCTGGTCGATGGGACTAGGCAGCTTAAATGGTTCGGTGTGGACTTGATGAGCCAAAAGGTCTGTTTTGTGCCCTACTTTTCATGACTCTATGATTCTAAGATGTATTTTTGATTTGAGTCATGGACCATCTACCACTGACTAGTTATTGACTTACCAATGTACTTGCCCACTTCAATTTAGCCAACTACGTTCTCATTCTTTTCCAATTCTCCCATTTAAATTTCCTGCAGTTGTTCAAACCCAATCTTTTCACTCAGTTTAAATACTAAATTCTGTCATATTTGTAAAGGTACTTACAAGGCAATCTATTACTCTGAAATAATTTATTAAACCTGTCTTGTTACACATTACCAGATGCAATAGCCCATAACCTGGTTTGTTCCATAACATTGTTTTAGGAAATTATCCTGGAGGTACACTGTAAATTCGCTTGTCGTAATTATTTCCAATTTGATTGCTCCAAGTCACCCATGAAACTTAATCTCTTAATGTTATTCCTAAATTATTGACCTCTTGTTGCAGGATTTCTCTTTTTCAAAACCCTTAAGAATCTTAAAAATCTCAGCTGTAATGGAAATGGCTAAAGTGCACTTGCTTTAATATTACTTTGTCCTTTTCATGACCTTCATATACTTAACACTGCTTAGCAAATCCAAATCCATTTCTTCTGCATGTGATTAAAGTCTGAAGTCCTTCATGCACCCAAATTAATGTGTAACAAATGAAGCAGTCATCCGTTAAGGCATGTGCTTTGCTGTTAATCTAGGTACTAGAAACTACACCAGATATAAAGTGAGGAAGGTTCTATGCCATGCATTATAGTTGCCTGTTACTTCTAGTTGTTCTCTTTGCCCTATTCTTACAACTAGTTTAGAACAGAACATCTAGGCAATGTTTTCTTTTATTCATTAGTTACTTTTTCACATTATGGTTTTGATTCTCACATTTTCCCTCCAAAGCTTGGTATACACAGATTATCGCAGGTGAGATGTTGGTTACTGCTTTCTTGAACAACTAAAAAGAAATTCATCAAGATTGGTAATCCTTACAGTTCTGAGGCACTGCAGTATTGAGGGCAGGACTTTGCAGCTTCCATAATCAAAAGACTAACCAACATTTCAAATCCAGGCTCACCAATTACATCAACAACCTCTGCTTGCATAATTTATTTAATAGAATAGAACTATAGTAAGAATCTGTGCACAAATAATATCAACTAAGGAAAAGCTAAACACGAGAGGTTCTACAGATGCTCAAATGCCAGAGAAACACATACAAAATGCTGGAGGAACTCAGCAGGTCAAGCAGCATCTATGGAAGTGAATAAACAGTTGACATTTCGGGATAAGATCTTTCATTGGAACTGGAAAGGAAGGACGGAAACATCAGAATTAAAAAGATGATAGAGAAGAAGGACAAGCTAGAAGATGATAGGGGAAGCTAGGTGGGTGGGAAAGGTTAAGGACTGGAGAAGAAGGAATCTGATAGAGGAGAGTGGACCATGGGAGAAAGGAAAGAACGGGCACTGGGGGAGGTGATAGGCAGGTGAGAAGTAGTAAGAGGCCAGAATGGGGAATAGAAGAGGATGGGGGAGGGGAATGGAAAATAAATGAGAAAAAAATTACCAGAAGGAGAAATTGATGTTCATGCCATCAGGTTGGAGGCTACCAACACAGAATACGAGGTGGTGTTCCTCTACCCTGAGAATAGCTTCATTGTGCTAAAAGAGGATGCCATGGACTGGCATGTCAGAAAGGGAACCGGAATGGAGATTAGAATTAAAATGGTCACCAGGAATTTCTGCACTTGGGAATGGAGCGGAGGCGTTTAACAAAGCGGTCACCCAATTTGCGTTGGGTCTCTCCAAAGCAGAGGGGTCCACATCGGGAGCACCGGATACAACAGATGACTCGCAGCAGATTCACAGGTGAAGTGTTGCTTCAGCTGGAAGGACTATTTGGAGCCCTGAATGGAGGTGAGGGAGGAGACGAATAGGCAGGTATAGCATTTCTGTCACTCGCAGGTATATGTGCCTGGAGGGAGATTAGTGGGCAGAGACGAATGGAGAAGGGAATCATGGAGGGAGCAATCCCTGCAGAAAGTTGGGGGAGGGGAAGTAAAGATGTGTTTGATGGTGGGATCCTGTTGAAGATGGTGGAAGTTGTGGAGAATGTTGTGTTGGATGTGGAGGTCCATGGAGTGGTAGGTGAGCACAAGAAGAACTTTATCCCTGTTAAGACGGAAAGATGGGGTGAATGCAGATGTCTGGGAAATGGAGGAGATGCAGGTGAGGGCAGTATCAATGGTGGGGGAATAGAAATTCTGTTCTCTGAAGAAGGAGGACATCTCTGATATCCTGGAATTGGAAATGGAAGCCTTATCCTGGGAACGGATGCAGCAGAGATAAAGGAAATGAGAAAAGAGAGTAGCATTTTTACATAAGGCAGGGTAGGAAGAGGTATAGTCGAGATAGCCATGGGAATTGGTAGGTTTATAAAAGACGTTAGTAGATGGTTTGTCTCCAGAGATGGAGACAGAGAGATCGAGAAAGGGGAAAGAGGTGTCAGAAGTGGACAAAATGAATTTTAGAGCAGCATGGAAATTGGAGGCAAAGTTGATGAAATTGACAAACTCAGCATGAGTGCATGAAGCAGCACCAATGCAGTTGTCAATGTAGCACCAAGACAGTTGGGGAGAATTACCAGGGAAGGCTTGGAACATGGACTGTTCCACATAGCCAACAAAAAGGCAGACATAGTTGGGGGCCCAAGTAGGTGCCTCTGGCCAACCCTTGAGTTTGGAGAAAGTGGGAGGAGCCAAAGGAGATATTGTTGAGGGTGAGGACCAGTTCTGCCAGACGGAGGAAGGTGATGGAAGAGGGGAACTGGCTGGGTCTTTTGTTGAGAAAGAAGTGGGGAGCTTTAAGAGCTTGTTGGGGTATAGGAGTGTATAGTGACTAGACATCCCTGGTGGAAATGAGACAGTCAGGGCCAGGGAGTTAAAATTTGCTTAGGAGATCGAAGTGCATGTGAAGTGTCACAGATGTAGGTGGGAAGGGATTGAACCAAGGGAGATAGAATGGAGTCAAATGTATGTGGACAGGAGCAGGAAGAGGCAATGGGACTACCCAGATATTAATATTTGTGGATCTTGGATAGGAAGTACAAATGAGCAGTGCCGGGTAAGGGAACTGTGAATGCTTGGCCTTAATATACTTATCAATCAGCTTCTTGGTGTCATTATAGAAACTCAATTGTGATGTAGGGAGGAGGTCTCATCACTGATTAGATGTGTGGTGAACTCTGCATTACGGTCTGGGATTTAGCCTGCATTGGCTTATAAATCAGATTGAGGTCTATATGTCCGTTTACAGAATTTTTGCAGAAAACCATGCTTGTTGGAATTCACATCAAAGTTGCTGGTGAACGCAGCAGGCCAGGCAGCATCTCTAGGAAGAGGTACAGTCGACGGTTCAGGCCGAAACTCTTCGTCGAGCCGGTTGGTGTCCCATCAGCAATTCCAGATCAGGAGCAGACAGAGAAGTTGAGTGGGATGTCCAGGAAGAGAAGGAGGGTTGGAGATGGGAGAGGAATCATCAGTGCAGAGTGGGGAATTCTTGCCGAAGGAGGGGGCTCAGAGATGGAGATGCTGGAAGAACTCGGCAAAGGGGACCAAAGGTAAGGCCATTGCTGAGGACAGAACATTCTGCGTCAGAGAGGGGAAGGTCAGAGGGAATGATAAATACAACGCAGGGATTAGATCAAAGGGGGAAAGACCTGCTTAAAAGGTAACTACTGATGAGTTGCTGGAGCCCTGCTAAATGCCAAGATATACCGCACAAACTCAAGTCAGTAACTGTGGAGAGATGTCAGCATCAGGTAATAATTCAGTGTTCAGCTTGTTAAGATTAACATTCCCAGACAGATCAATATGTATACCATTCAAATGCCAAGTAAAGTTATATACAAGGACAGGATATTAAACTTAGTGAATCACCGATACTGAATACCCCACCATTGACATTGTGGGGGGCCCACCACTGAGTAGGATAGCTAGACTATATTGTATGGCTACTAGAGCAGGTTAGGGGTTGTGTATTCTATGCTGAGTGATGTCCCCTGGCTCTCTTAGTCTCAGGTTTACAGGACACAATTCAGATATGTGATTGAGGACTTTTCACCTGTCTACATAATTAAAATACCACAACACTCAAGAGGCTTGAGACCATCGCAGCAAAGCAGGCTATTTGATTTGCACCCTATGCACCAACCTAAACATTTACTTTCTTCACCTCCAGGGCACACTGCCTGCAAAGTGTAGCATCGACTGACTGTGGGTGCAATCTAACACCTGGACAAACAAAGCTTTCTCAAAAGCACCTCCCAAATCTGCAAACTTCAGTACCTGGAATGATGAAGGCAGCAGGAGGATGGGAATTCTTATCACCTCTAGTTCGCATATGACTCTGAATTGTAATTGAATGGTGATGTATTTCTCAAGCTGATTAGATGGAAATACATTACCACTGTGAGAGTCTTGATGAAAGGTCATCAACCTAATATGTTAATTCTGCTTCACAGATGCTGGTTGACCTTCTGAGTACCTCCAGCATTCTCTTTTATTTACAAACGTTTGATTCTTGTTTGATTCTTTACTGGTATTGAGTTACATGAACTCTGTGTGTATGTTAGTTCAATAATCACCTGGGCATCACCAGGTTTCGAAAAGGAATCTGCAGTATATGCATTTACTGTTGGACACAGAGCAGTTATCACAGAAACATTAAATATAGGAACAGCAGCAGCTGCTGTGGTCTCCTGTGTCTGGCTTGATACTCAAAAATTCATAACTCCTCCTTCCTGCCTGTTCCTCATAACCCCTGATTTGCCTAAAGGTCATGGCTGATCACGTGAAGGCTGTTTCAGGCTGAATAAATTTTCTTTGTGACTTTGTCAGATGATCAAACACCCTGCAAGCACCTTTTCTAATTGAATAAACTGTTGCACAAATACAGCAGAGAAATATGGCACCCCATGTCAGTAATGACTCAACCACCTTGAAAGAGAAAAAACATTGTTTAAATAAAATATTAACAATCATCAGATCCCACTTTGCCCATATAAAGAATGTTAATAGATCTAACATGCGATTAAGTATTCACTTGAGAGAATACATGCAGTGATAATAGTACCTTTTGTTTTGCCAGTGAGTGAACATAGAACATACAGACCTACAGCACATTACAGGCCCTTCAACCCACAATGCTGTGCCGACCATGTAACCTACTCTAGAAACTGCCTAGTATTTCCCTACCACTTTTCTGAGCTCCATGTACCTATCAAAGAATGGGTATAATAGATTTTACATTTTACTGCATTGACCAGATGGCTGAATTGGACTCTATCAGATGTTCTTCTGGGATTGTGGAAAAAAATGCCATACTCTTTTCCCCACAAAACATTAATCCAAAAATACTGAAAGAAAGTAGATAGATTAAGAAAAACCTGAAAAGGGACATATGGCTGGAACAACACATTGCTGAATATGGCATTCAGTCACCAACTTACAGTTTAGTGAGCCAGTTGTAAGCTGAGAAGTGACATCCAATATTTGCTGTGGTAAAGACAAATTTTTCTTCCTCTCATTTTTATTCTATCTACATGGTTTTATGGGGTTGAGCACAAGGTCCTCCATCAATGCCACTGATTGAGAACTACATTCATCTGGCTCCATGCATTCATTTGCAGCCAGAGAATATCTGTGATGGCAACCCCTATCACTTCCATACCATTAATTCCACATCACCTCTTCCTTCACATCTTTATGCTGCCTCCTGCACATGGTATCCAAACACTCTAAACTGATGTCACTGCTCTATTTTAGCACTCCGTCTCTCTGAACTCCCACACTGTTTACCAACCGTCTGACAACTGGCAGAAATTACCTCCAAGTAAACAGGAGGGGGTGGAGGAGATTGATTATGTTCATTCCTCACCAGTGATTTCATTCCCTAGACACCAACTCTATTCCTCTTCTCGAGAACTGACTGAGACTGAACCAGGCGGTTTGCAATTTTATCAAACTACGTATCCACGTACCACTTAGACCACACAGCTATCGCTTGAATTCAAAACGTTTTCAGCTTATCTATTACTGAAACCCTCGTCCTTGCAATTATTATCTCCTGACATAGACAGCCTCCCTTCTCCCAAACTTTCGATCAACTAAATTTCTATTGCCCAAGCCCACACTAAGTCCTGGCCACATTGAGTCCCACTTAGCTTTTCTCATCCTTCTTTACAAAACCTTTGCTCCTGTTTCATAATCTTATCCAGCTCAACAACAGTCAGAGCCACTTGATTTCTCAAATTCAGACAAGATGGTAAAGTAAAAGTATAAACTATCCATTATTAAAAGGGTAGCCAACTGGATACTAAGCTGTAGAATACTCTTCCCTGGCCTCTCTTCCTCTCTCTCTTCCTTTAAAATGCTCAATTAGAAAGCTCCTTGACCAAGCTTTTTTAATCTCCACCATAATATCTCCTTATCTGGTTTGGTAGTTTTTTTTGTCCAACAGTGAATCACCTTTAACTGTAAAACTTAAGTTCTTATGCTAATAAATATTAAATATTGTTTGGCTATTATCCTTGGAGAATGGTTTTGTTTTTCTCATTAGATACTAAATGTTAGTAGGTTGATAAACTTCTCTAGATGTGTGGTGGAGAGTGTAATGTATGGATCTATTTCTTTTAGAGCAATGACTCCCCATAAGGACACAAAGAGGAGGAAATCCGCAGATGCTGGAATTTCAAGCAACACACATCAAAGTTGCTGGTGAATGCAGCAGGCCAGGCAGCATTTCTAGGAAGAGGTACAGTCGACGTTTTGGGCCGAGACCCTTCGTCAGCACGGCTTATATAAATCACAGAAGAAGACTGAAGCCGTGCCACAGGCATCCAAACCAGAAAATGTGTCACAACTCAGGTCATACCTGGGCCTTGTAAACTGCTACCACCGGTTTCTCCCAAACATTGTTACAGTGCTGCGTCCATTCAACGCACTGTTACAGACAGGAGCAAAGTGGGAATGGTCAGAAAGATGCAAAAGAGCATTGAAGGAAACAAAATGACTAATAACATCAGGTGAACTACTCACCATTATGATCCATCGCTGCCCATCAGAATGGCGTGCGATGCATCCCCTTATGGCATTGGAGCTGTTTTGTTACACACCATGAAATATCTGATAGCCTTTGCTTCAAGATCACTGATGAGCACAGAATGCAAATATGCACAGATTGACCAAGAGGCCCTCAGTCTAGTATTGGGAATAAAGAAGTTCCACCACTACCTCTATGGACAAAAGTTTACACTAGTGACAGATCTCCAGCCTCTTGTGTCCATTTTCAATCCCAGGAAGGGAATCCCAGTGATGGCTGCTATCCGGTTACAACACTGAGCAGTTTTCCTAGGAGCCCACTCTTATGACATAGAGTTCAAGGGTACCAAGCAACACAGCAACACTGGCAGATTGTCATGTCTTCCACTATTGGCAACTGAAGAAGAAAAGTCTTCATACTCTTACCCAGCAGTAGTGTTTCACACTGCCTCAGTGGACCAATTGCCAGTAACAAATTTTGAAATACGAAGAAAAACAAGGAATGACCTGACATTGTCAAAAGTCTATGACATCACCATACAACATGGCCAGCTCAGGGTAATCCTATGTTTTCAGAGTTCTCCGTGAGATGAGACCAACTGTCTGTACGTCAAAGAATGCTTATGTGTGGATCTCGTGTTGTGGTTCCCTTTAGACTGCACACCAGAGTGTTAGAGAATCTGCATAAAGGACACTTGGGTACAGTCAAGATGAAGAAGCTCGCCCAGAGCTATGTGTGGTGTCTGGGAATAGACAAACAAATTGAAGATTTGACCTAAAACTGTTCAAGCACTGTTACACCTGCGGAGAGGCCATTTTCACCATGGCAAAGAGTGCATATTGACTTCACTAGGCCATTCATGGACTCCATGTTTCTGATTGCTGTGAATGCTCATCTGAAGTGGCCAGAGGTTATCCCAATGAAGTCAACCACCTCAGCAAAGACTCTCTCTGCTCTGAGGACTATCTTCACCAGAAACTGCTTACCTGACCAAATTGTGAGTGACAATGGACCACAGTACATGACAGAAGAGTTCAGACTATTCATGATGAAAAATGGCATCAAATATTTCAAATCAGCTCCTCACCACCCAGCAACATACAGATTAGCTGAAAGGTTTATCCAAGAAGTCCATTAAAGCAATGGGTAAGGAGGACGCCTGTCAACTGCACAAGGTGGACAATTTCCTTTTTGTGTATCAGAACTCTGTTCATGCAATGACAAATCAAACACCTGCAATGCTGTTCATGAGCAGGAATCTTAGATCTTGTATAGACTTCCTGAAACCAGATCAACAGAGGGAAGTGCAGAATCAACAGTTCAGCCAGTGGCCAAGTGAATCAGCAAGGAGCTTTGAGGTTGGACAGGATGTCCTAGTGTGTGGTTACCGAGAAGACAAGTGGACACCCACTAGGATAGCTACAAGAACCGGACCATGATGTACACAGTGGATGTTGGAGATCATACATGGAGGCGTCATGTGGACCAGATACAGGATGCTCAGCTGAGGAACACACCCAAGTTGACTGCATCCAACAACACGGATACGTTACAGTCACCAGACTTACCTCTCAGTGATGATCATGTCATTAACAGCAACGTGACATGGGAAACTGAGAAAGTGGCCTTTGGCAAGACACCTGCCAAACCTGAAGCCACTCCATAGGTCCAGAGGTGCTATCCTGAAAGAAACAGAGTGCCACCCAAAAGACTGAATCTTTAGTATAGTGTAGTTATGGACTGTTAATTGTAGAAGTATGTTTATTTGTATATGGGTTGTTGAAGGGACATTGAATGTTTTGTTACATATACAGTTCTATGTTACAGTACATTAATCTAAAGGGGGAGGAAGTGTAATGTATGGCTCTATTTCTTTTAAAGCAATGACTCCCCTTAGCACTACATATGGACTGATAACTTACCTATGTGCTTTTCTCTCTCTTGCTCGCTGCAATGTGAAAACACCAGTTAACTTCACTTCCCATGTGCATGCTTTTATTTATTTGATATGTAGTTGTACAGACACAACATATAGAGTACAGTATATTAACTGGTTGCATCACAGCCTGGTATGGAAGCACCAATGCCCTTGAATGGAAAATTCTACAAAAAGTTGTGGTTATGTCTGAGTTCATCACAGGTGAAGCCCTCCCCTTAACTGAGCACCTCTACATGGAGCACTGTCGCAGGAAAGCAACACGCATCATCAGTGACCCCTGCCACCCAAGTCAAGCTCTCTTCTCGCTGCTGCCATCAGGAAGAAGGTAGAGAAGCCTTAGCACACTCAGCACAGGTTCACTGCACTCAACCTCACTCGCCCCATAACTGAACTGTTCTCACAACCTATGGACTCGCTTTCAAGGACTCTTATCTCATATTCTCGATTTTTATTGTTTCTTTATTGTGATTATTTTTTTCTTTTATATGTGCACAGTTTGTCGTGTTTTGCACATTGATTGTTTGTCTGCCCTGTCGGGTGTAGTCTTGCATTGATTCTATTATGGTTCTCGGATGTACTGAGTATGCCCGCAAAAAAACGAATCTCAGGATGTATATGGTGACATATATGCAGTTTGATAATAAATTTACTTTGAACTTAGAGATTGATTCAGAAATGCCTTATAAATGATCTTTCTACCAAGCAGTCTTGAAAGTAATGGCTGGAAGGTACCCCCGCCCCAACAATTGTATTTTCTTTTATCTCGGGGTCAGAATACATTGACCTGAATTGTCACTTAAAAGCTCAAAGCTATAATAAGCCCATAGTTCAACCTTTCCCAAATGTAGTCCACATGGACATTAAACATAAAGGTTAATGCAATTATGTTAAGCAGACGATCAAATCCTGCAGCATTACATTTGAACTTTCTGTAATACAGCACCACTCAGATAATGCTTGTTCTGTCAATATTTTATCACACTCCTCAAAAAGACACAAAGCTTTACGTATAGTGGCTCTGTGGTTGGAACTCGAAACTTGAACCAAGTGCTTTGGAAAATTGATTGCAAATATCTTTGTGATTCCTTTAGATGCCTATCATGATATCTACTCATGTTTTATGTGCCATCAGTGGCGTAAGTGTAAGATGCTTAACATTTATCACAGTTCAAAGTAAATTTAATATCAAAGTATGCCTACCAAATACAACCTTGAGATTTATTTTCTTGCAGGCAGCCACAGGAAAATAGAGAACTATTAGAATCCATAAAAAACTATACATAACAAAGTCAGAGTCCCTGAAATTGATTCTATGGGCTGTGTAGTCAATCCAGTGCAGAGGTGAGGGAAGCCATCCATGGAGGTCCAAAAGCCCAAAGCTTGTAGGGTAATAATTGTTCATGAACATGATTCCATTGCTCCAAGACTCCTGCACCTTCCAATAGATGGTACTAGTGAGAAGAGAGGGAAACTGACCAAATGCAGGCAGATGGTTCATCTTCTGCTCTCGAATTTGATGCTTTAATCTGGCTTGAAGTCCATCCCCGCGATGGATAACCTTCATGGCTTCGAGAAAGTCCAGTTTGTGTGCATTCCTGAAAGTCAACTTTGCCTGGTCCTTCAAGAGACGTAGAATTGATGGTTTGTGCAGACAGTTCAAAAGTACATTTCTTAAAGGGAAATTAAAGGTTATGGGTTGTAGGGAATCTAATAGAATATTAGGTCTGCGAGCTGCCCACAAAAGAGCAATTATGAGAAGCAATTAAGAGCAATTATGAGAAGAGCAAGAAGGGGGCATGAGAAGGCCTTGGCGAGTAGGGTAAAGGAAAACCCCAAGGCATTCTTCAATTATGTGAAGGAGAAAAGGATGACAGGAATGAAGGTAGGACTGATTAGAGATAAAGGTGGGAAGATGTGCCTGGAGGCTGTGGAAGTGAGCGAGGTCCTCAATGAATACTTCTCTTCGGTATTCACCAATGAGAGGAAACTTGATGATGGTGAGGACAATATGAGTGAGGTTGATGTTCTGGAGCATGCTGATATTAAGGGAGAGGAGGTGTTGGAGTTGTTAAAATACATTAGGACAGATAAGTCCCAGGGGCCTGACGGAATATTCCCCAGGCTGCTCCACGAGGCGAGAGAAGAGATTGCTGAGCCTCTGGCTAGGATCTTTATGTCCTCGTTGTCCACGGGAATGGTACCGGAGGATTGGAGGGAGGCGAATGTTGTTCCCTTGTTCAAAAAAGGTAGTAGGGGTAGTCCGGGTAATTATAGACCAGTGAGCCTTACGGCTGTGGTGGGAAAGCTGTTGGAGAAGATTCTTAGAGATAGGATCTATAGGCATTTAGAGAATCATGGTCTGATCAGGGACAGTCAGCATGGCTTTGTGAAGGGCAGATCGTGTCTAACAAGCCTGATAGAGTTCTTTGAGGAGGTGACCAGGCATATAGATGAGGGTAGTGCAGTGGATGTGATCTATATGGATTTTAGTAAGGCATTTGACAAGGTTCCACACGGTAGGCTTATTCAGAAAGTCAGAAGGCATGGGATCCAGGGAAGTTTGGCCAGGTGGGTTCAGAATTGGCTTGCCTGCAGAAGGCAGAGGGTGGTGGTGGAGGGAGTACATTTAGATTGGAGGATTGTGACTAGTGGTGTCCCACAAGGATCTATTCTGGGACCACTACTTTTCGTGATTTTTATTAACGACCTGGATGTGGGGGTAGAAGGGTGGGTTGGCAAGTTTGCAGACAACACAAAGGTTGGTGGTGTTGTAGATAGTGTAGAGGATTGTCAAAGATCGCAGAGAGACATTGATAGAATGCAGAAGTGGGCTGAGAAGTGGCAGATGGAGTTCAACCCGGAGAAGTGTGAGGTGGTACACTTTGGAAGGACAAACTCCAAGGCAGAGTACAAAGTAAATGGCAGGATACTTGGTAGTGTGGAGGAGCAGAGGGATCTCAGGGTACATGTCTACAGATCCCTGAAAGTTGCCTCACAGGTGGATAGGGTAGTTAAGAAAGCTTATGGGGTGTTAGCTTTCATAAGTCGAGGGATAGAGTTTAAGAGTCGCGATGTAATGATGCAGCTCTATAAAACTCTGGTTAGGCCACACTTGGAGTACTGTGTCCAGTTCTGGTCACCTCACTATAGGAAGGATGTTGAAGCATTGGAAAGGGTATAGAGGAGATTTACCAGGATGCTGCCTGGTTTAGAAAGTATGCATTATGATCAGAGATTAAGGGAGCTAGGGCTTTACTCTTTGGAGAGAAGGAGGATGAGAGGAGACACGATAGAGATGTACAAGATAATAAGAAGAATAGATAGAGTGGATAGCCAGCGCTTCTTCCCCAGGGCACCACTGCTCAATACAAGAGGACATGGCTTTAAGGTAAGGTGTGGGAAGTTCAAGGGGGATATTAGAGGAAGGTTTTTTACTCAGAGAGTGGTTGGTGCGTGGAATGCACTGCCTGAGTCAGTGGTGGAGGCAGATACACTAGTGAAGTTTAAGAGACTACTAGACAGGTATATGGAGGAATCTAAGGTGAGGGCTTATACGGGAGGCAGGGTTTGAGGGTCGGCACAACATTGTGGGCCGAAGGGCCTGTACTGTGCTGTACTATTCTGTGTTTCTAAATGCCGTGTATGTCACCAGAGTCATCTTGGTTTATTATGTTAGAGCTGGTGTTTCACAAAGAAACGAATTGAATAAATAATGTAAGCTACTGATACTATGTCTTGATTGCAAATGTGCATAACATTCTTTTACACAACATACTGTAGGTTATATTGGGACATTGATAGGATGTAGAACTGGGCTGAAAAGCAGCAGATGGAATTCAACCCAGAAAAGTGTGAAGTGATAGGGTGGTTAGACTACATCTTGGTGTATTGTGTTCAGTTCTGGTCATCTCATTATAGGAAGGATGTGGAAGCTTTGGAGAGAACGCAGAGGTAATTAACCAAGATGCTGTCTGGATTAGAGAGCATATCTTTGAGGATAGCTTGAATGAGCTAGAGATATTCTCTTTGGAGTGAAAGAGGAAGAAAAGTGACTTGATAGAGGTGTAGAAGATAAGAGGCATATATTGAGTGGACAGCCAGGGACTTGTTACCTGAAATGTCTAATACAAGTGGGCATAATTTTAAGGTGATTGGGAGGAAAGTATAGGGAAATTGTCAGGGGTAGGTTTTTTTCACACAGAGAGTGGTAGTTGTGTTGATTGTGCTGCCAAGAATGGTGGTAGAGGCAGAAATATTAAAGACATTTAAGAGACTCTTAGATAGGCTTGCAGATGATAGATAAATGGAAGATTTTGTAAGAGGAAGGGTTAGGTTGATCTTGGAGTAGGCTAAAAGGTTGACACAACATTAAGGACTAAAGGGTCTGTACTGTGATGTACTTTTCTATACTCTATGTTCTGACATAATACTTTATTTTCATAATGGATGTCATTTCTATACTGACAGATCTACAGTTTTATACTAGTAACTGTGCATATTGTTTAAAACCCACTCATAAGGTTCCACACAGTAAGTAATAGTTGAAACATAAGCCTCCGTCCACCTCAATATCTGCCCAAACCTTATTCACTTAGGACTTTCAAAGGAAATGTTTTAAATGTTGAAAAGTTTTAACAGGAAATAAACTCATTAATAGACTCTTTTGGCCATCAGTTCCCCCTTAAGATCCTAAATATAAATTTTAAAAAAGCAAAATATATTCCTTTTCAATGAAACAATGGCTGATTTCTCTTGAAGCTACTAAAAGCTGCTGTCACTGACCTTTTTCTTACTCTAGTCACTTTATCTCCTCCTCTCTCTCCCGTCCCACAACCCTGCCCCCATTATTAGGACACCACATAATAGTTTTTTTCAGTTCTCTTTGTTTTCATTTCAGATGTTTAATATCCACAAGTCTATAATTTAAGCTGCAGAAATTCAGTTAAGAACATTCATCCAACCCACCACATTTATAGATAATTACACTTTTTTTTGTTTAAAGATATTGATCAAAATTTCATCAAAAAACATGTACTAATTTTCAAGCAATTATTGGAACACAGAAATTAATGCATAGCAGGAAGCCATTCAATCTCATTGTGTCCCTGTCAGCCAAAGGTTGAGTTATCTTGGTTACACCGACTTCCTAGCTTTCAATCTTACAATGACTTTTTTCCTTAGCTTCTCACTAATTCTTTCATCAATTAAATCTATGACTCTGTGACATTAAGACCATAAGACAAAGGAGCAGAAGTCGGCCACTCGGTCCATCGAGTCTGCTCCACCATTTTATCAAGAGCTGATCCATTTTCCCATTTAGTCCCACTCACCAGCCTTCTCACCATAACCTTTGATGCCCTGGCTACTCAAATACCTATCAATCTCTGCCTTAAATACACCCAATGACTTGGCCTCCACTGCCGCCCATGGCAACAAATTCCATAGATTCACCACCCTCTGGCCAAAAAAATTTCTTTGTATCTCTGTTCAGAATGGGCGCCCTTCAATCCTTAAGCCGTGTCCTCTTGTACTAGACTCCCCCACCATGGGAAACAACTTTGCCACATCCACTCTGTCCATGCCTTTCAACATTCGAAATGTTTCTATGAGGTCCCCCCCCATTCTTCTAAACTCCAAGGGGTACAGTCCAAGAGTGGTCAAACATTTCTCATATGTTAACCCTCTCATTCCCGGAATCATTCTAGTGAATCTTCTCTGAACCCTCTCCAATGTCAGCACATCCTTTCTTAAATAAGGAGCTCAAAACTGCACACAGTACTCCAAGTGAGGTCTTACCAGTGCCTTATAGAGCCGCAACATCACATCCCTGCTCCTATACTCTATTCCTCTAGAAATGAATGCCAACATTGCATCCGCCTTCTTCATCACCGACTAAACCTGGAGGTTAACCTTAAGGGTATCCTGCACGAGGACTTCCAAGTCCTGTTGCATCTCAGAACTTTGAATTCTCTCCCCATTTAAATAATACTCTGGCCGTTTATTTCTTCTGCCGAAGTGCATAACCATACACTTTCCAACATTCTATTTCATTTGCCAATTCTTTGCCCATTCTCCCAATCTATCCAAGTCTCTCTGCAGACTCTCTGTTTCCTCAGCACTACCGGCCCCTCAACCTATCTTCATATTGTCAGCAAACTTAGCCACAAAGCCATCTATTCCATAATCCAAATCGTTGATGTACAACATAAAAAGAAGCGGCCCCAACACGGACCCCTGTGGAACACCACTGGTAACCGGTAGTCAACCAGATTAGGATCCCTTTATTCCCACTCTCTGTTTCCTGCCAATCAGCCAACGCTCTATCCACGTATGTAACTTTCCCATAATTCCATAGGCTCTTATCTTGTCAAAGGCCTTCTGAAAATCCAAATACACAACATCCACTGCATCTCCCTTGTCTAGCCTACTTGTAATTTCCTCAAAAAATTGTAATAGGTTTGTCAGGCAAGATTTTCCTTTAAGGAAACCATGCTGAGTTCTGCCTCCAGGTACTCCATAACCTCATCCTTGACAATCAACTCCAACAACTTCCCAACCACCGATGTCAAGCTAACAGGTCTATAATTTCGTTTTTGCTCCCTTGCGCCCTTCTGAAATAGCGGAGTGACATTTGCAAGTTTAACATACAAGTTCTTCTAAAGCAAGCTGCTGACTTGATCTTTTTAAAATCTTTTTGTTTTGTAAATCTCAATGCCATGTTTCAGTCTAAAAACTTTATTTGCGAAGTAGTTGTACGTAACTTCTCAGGAAATAATCAAAGGTTTCTTATTCTCAACATCGTGTGCGCACTTTGCCAATGACATGCCTGTCTCTAAGGGCTGGAGCATCCCCACCAAGTTGCACATGTTCCTAGAACAATGTTGCCGTACTTTATTTGTAGTTACGTCAAAATCCTATAACTCCACACTCAACAGCATTGCAGGAACACCTTCACCAGAAGAACTGCAGTTTCAAGAAATTTGCCATTCACCACCTTCCAGTGGGAAATAAGTGATGACATTTCTGATAATACATACATCCTAAAAATAAATAAATCTAAAGCCAGCCTACATTTCCAAGCTAGATCCTTCCATATTCATTAGGATGGGGAACGTAGGTATTTCTGATCCCTGTGGCAACTTGTAAAGGAGGAAGTCCTGGAGAGACTCAACAAGTCAATTTATTAGAAGCATTGGAGAGATTGAGAGAACATAATGAAGCAAATTGCTATTATTTGGAATGTACTGCCTGAAAGGGTGTAGATACATGTTCAATATTAACATAGAGGGAAACAAAATCTGTACATAAAACTAGAAGATTTGCAGAGATTTGAGTAAAACCAAAAGAATGGGAAGAGACAGCAATGCTGATGCACTCAGTGGCCCCTTTGCTGAATGATTCTATAGTTAACCTGTCTTTGCTTCTTTGCTGATTGGTCAAATGGTTGTCTCAAAGGACAATGGGTGATGATGATTATCATCACAAGCCTGGGCGGCAAGTATGGAGATCCTGAGTTGCCCAGTCATCAAGATCACCCTCTTGGCCTCACCACTGTAGTCCAAAAAGGAATCAATATGTTTGGCACAGCTTGGCTGCAGGAGCTGCCAGAAGGACGTTCAATGATATCCAGCTGCCTTAGGGGCTCCACTCTGGATTTGTCTGGGCTTACTCCCATAGTCTTTGTCTTTTCCAAGGCTGCCCACAAGGAAGTGGGGCTATCTAACCATAGCTGGGGATCTGGTTCATGAGCACCAGAGCGTGTCTATATCGGTGGGCCTGCGTGCTTCATGTGCAGGGACCATACCTCCTCCCCACCCTCTGTAGTTCAGCCTGAGTCCAAAAGGAGTATAGTTTCCATGTGTCACCAACGAGGGGGCACTACACGAGGCTTGCTGTTGGACAGGCTATGTACTGGGCAGAGAGAGACTTACACATTCAGCTCTCCTTTTTTCAAGACTGCTAGCCAGCAGTGGGAGCTGAAAGTGAGAGTGACAAGCACTACCCACTACATTACCACACTAAACACATCACAACAAGCATTTTGACACCTTTGCTGATTAACATGCTATAAAAGTATTGTATTCAGAATCAGATAGTTGGACCACAAAATTTCTTATACTTGATTATAATGCTTTATGGATCATAACTTGCAGCATTCCAACTATATCAATATTATTAGTGAAACTTTGCTGGATGAAACTGAGGACCTGTATCACGTAGATATACTTCAGAAATACTACCTGAGAACTGCTGTGGGTTTTCTTTGTCTAATCATGTTTTCACTTAAGGGAGGAGAACTGAGCATTTTAACATATTTATTCATGCTAGGTTAAAAGGTGGTGAAATGATAATTAACTGATTTTAAGTTGCTTTTATAAAAGTAATCAAAAGCTATTTATTAAAATTTAATAAACAATCCCATCCATTGCATTAGACATGGCTTCCTGGTACAGAGTTTCAACTTGAGGTTTCAGTTGAAGAAAGTAAGGACAGAATTACATAAATACAGTCATGGCATGTCCCAGATTAGAAGTTAGAGGATAGCTAAAAGTTATTTTAGGTCAACACATCAATGGACTTGCTTTTCTGTTTATATTAATGCTGCATTCTACCATCTAAGCTGACAAAGAAACCTTTCTGTTCTGTGTCCTCATTTGAATTCATAGGACCCTTGGGAGTTACAAAGATCTTTTATGTTAAGAACTCAAGATGACACAGAATAATAAAGGTGATGTTGCATTGCGGAAGGCCCAGTATTTGGATGGAATGTTAGCTGAGGGCTCAACTTTGTTTTGAAGGTTAAAGGTAAGTAAGTAGGATGATGGTGGGCAAAAGCAAAATGGAGTATGTTTTAAAAGTGTGGGGAATGATATTCAGGTTGGTGGATGGGGCATCATTCAGGTAGGTTTACTCTGCCTAAGTGATGAGGAGCTGTCAGACCAATCACAGTTATTGCAGCTGCATTGATATGGATATATGCACAGTATTCCATCATGATCCTGCTTTGCTGCAAGGTGTCAGGAGGAGAGTCCTTCGCAGCAGGAAACCCACCTGCATTGGTAGCTACTATCTTTGTGGCAGATATAATTTGGTTGCTAGTCAGTGGTGACCGCAGAGCATTAATAATGAGAGATTTAAGAATGTTAATGCACTTGAATTCAAGGTTAAGTGGTTAGATCTGATACCGTTGAAAATGGTTACTGCACGGCATTTTTATGGTCCAGTGTCACTTATCAGCAAAACCTGAATGTTATCTAAATTTTGCCTTATGGAAGTATGGACTTATTCCTCTGCTGAGGAGATGCAGATAGTAATGAACATTGTTCAAACATCACTAAAAATTCTCACTTCTGACCTTAAGGGTGGAAGTATGAAGTGGCTGAGGGTGGTTGGGCTAGGGCAGGGGTTCCCAACCTTTTTTACACCATGGTCCAATACCATCAAGCAAGGGGTTCATGCACCCCAGGTTTAGGAATCCCTAGGCTACAGGAATTCCTGAGGTAGGACCCTGAGACTGAGGTAATTGACCTCCAACAAGTAAGGCACAACTTCAAACACTGGTGTATTTTCCTCTTGCTGGCCATCATCTTCAGTTTTAATAGGGCTCCCTGATGCTATCAATAGTCAATCACTGACTATTGTTGACGATTGACATCAGACTAATTGGATTTCTTGTATATTTTTACACACAAGACAAAACTAGGTAATTTTCCACTTTGTTAAGTGCATACCAGTGTTGCAACCTTATTAGAACACCTTGCCAAGAGAGGTAACTGGTTCTGAAGTGTTTTTACTGTATCCTGCGCACCCTGCTATTTCTTGATAGAAGAGAAGGGTAAAGATTAACTTTATTTTTCACATGTATATCAAAAACATATGGTGAAATGTGTCATTGTGCATCAAATAAAAGCAGCAAAGATTGTGCTGGGCAGATGTCGACACATTTCTAGCACCAACATAGCAAGCCCACGACTCATTAACCCTTAACTGTACATCTTTGAAATGTAGGAGGAAACTGGAGCACTCAGAGGAAACCATGTGGTCATGGGGAGAATGTACAAATTCCTTACAGGTAGAGTTAGAAATACAGCTCTGATCTTACAGCTGGTTGTGTTAAGTGCTATGCTACCATGCAGCCCACAGACTGAATCCATGTCTCACAGACTGAATCAAGATGGTCCAAAACATGTTTCTAATCAGCTATCTCAGGAGCCAAGCTGATCAACACAGTTACCAATGTTTTGTCCTTGCATTTGTCTGCTTAGCTCTATTGCATTGCTTAATGCTTGTAACTGCTGAGAAAGGTTCAAATGACCTCCATAAAGTCATTCTAATGGCTTTTGAAGCAGTAAAAGTATTTATTACATGAACTTCCATGTTTCAAATGAATTCTGACACAATTTTATGCTGTCTTTAAAATAGTTTATAAGGTACAGATTATGTACACGGACACAATGTAAATCAAAGCATAGATATATTAAACAGTAACTGCATTATAGACCCTCTTACACACATTAACAAAGCTGCTTTGGACATTGCTTATAGCAATAAAGGCAGTTAGTTGTCCAGCTTATCCATGCAATGGAATGTATTGCAGCATTTTCCTTATAGACATTGTGGTAAAATTTAACCTTGAGGGGATGCAGCCAGTGCAAAAATCACCCCCTTTTGCATCACTGAATAAGATAAATTTCATCTCCATGAATATCCCTCAGGAAAGGAAAGGGAATTGGAGTGGGCTTGTGGAGCCTAAATTTTTTCCTTTTGGTTCCTGAGTTTTATTTCCTTTGTGGATGGTTAGTGCACATAAAAATGATGTAGAATTATAAGCCATTTTAACTTCATTTCAGATTTGTAAGTCCGTTTTGACATAACTCGCATATTCTGGTCATTTAAACATCACAATCATGGGTTTTATGGCCTGTTCCTAATGCATCCCAACACAATACCCTCTTAGTTCAAAATAATCATTGTTTATCAAGCAACTGAGAGTCTACATAACTTTTTAAAGTCACAGACAATTGATGCCTTTAGCATCATAGAGTAACAGATCAGGTGAGATTATGGCTGATTAATTGATTATAAGAGCTGGAGTAAATTTTTGTTATTGCTTTCAGGATTCTTTGAGGTCCTTCTCTGGGCCTTGCGAGGTACCTTTGAGACCCCATAGCCTAGGTTTGTCTATTGGGGATCTCCCTGTGCTTCCCAGTCCTTGTGTAATTACCAAAATCCGCCTTCTGGCTTTGACTGCATTCCTGCTGGCTTTGGGCAAAAGCCAATATGATACAATTCAAGTGATTCTAATCTCATACTTAACTCTCCACCAGTACTTCCTGCTTGTTCCAAATTAAAACCTTGGCCAAAGTTCACACAAGCAAACAAGCAGTGGAAAAACCGAGAAAGAGGCTGGAGGTGCTTGATAATACGTATATTCCTCATTGCATGAAGTATAGTGAATAAGGCAGATGAGTTGAGGGCACTGCTGTTACTGAAACATGATTTAAACAGGGGATGTCACTGTAGTGATGCACCAACCGTGCTTCAATTCCTGCAGTTACCTGTAAGTTTGTACATTCTCCCATGAAGATGTGTGTTTCCTCTGGGTGCTCCAATTTCCTCCCACAGTCTAAAGACGTACTGTTTAGTGTTAGTTAATTGTGGGCATGCCATGTTAATGCTGGAAGCATGGCAACCCTTTGAGGCTGCCCAGCACAATCCTCCACAAAAAGGTGACTTGGATGTGCATGAGACAAATAAAGCTAATTTCTTATAAAACTATGGCAGGAAATACAACTGGATATCTGGCAGCAGAGTATACAGATGAGATGGAGGGGTGGGGGATAAATAATTGACCAACCTCTGCAGCTGTGAGAAAGACAAGGGGGCAATCACTGTGCTATGAGTATTATTTTATTAAGTCACTTTTCAGGATCCGAGCTGCATTTTTAAATTTATGTTTTTACACTAATCTTAATTTAACTATTTAATATACAGATATACTTACTGTAATTCAGTTTTTTTTCCTATATTTTTCATGTATTGCACTGTACTGCTGCCACAAAGTTAACAAATTTCACAACATATATTAAGACTATAAGACAAAGGAGCAGAAGTCAGCCATTCGGCCCATCGAGTCTGCTCCACCATTTTATCATGAGCTGATCCATTCTCCCATTTAGTCCCACTCCCCCGCCTTCTCACCATAACCTTTGATGCCCTGGCTACTCAGATACCTATCAATCTCTTCCTTAAATACACCCAATGACTTGCCCTCCACTGCTGCCCATGGCAACAAATTCCATAGATTCACCACCCTCTGACTAAAAAAATTTCTTCGCATTTCTGTTCTGAATGGGCGCCTTTCAATCCTTAAGTCATGTCCTCTCGTACTAGACTCCCCCGTCATGGGGAACAACTTTGCCACATCCACTCTGTCCATGCTTTTCAACATTCGAAATGTTTCTATGAGGTCTCCCCTCATTCTTCTAAACTCCAAGGAATACAGTCCAAGAGCGGATAAACGTTCCTCATATGTTAACCCTCTCATTCCCGGAATCATTCTAGTGAATCTTCTCTGTACCCTCTCCAAAGTCAGCACATCCTTTCTTAAATAAGGAGACCAAAACTGCCCACAGTACTCCAAGTGAGGTCTCACCAGTGCCTTATAGAGGCTCAACATCACATCCCTGCTCCTATACTCTATTCTTCTAGAAATGAATGCCAACATTGCATTCGCCTTCTTCATTAAACCTGATTCTGCATTGTCAAGGTCTGCATTTATCATCCATCCCTAATTCTATTTGAGAAAGCAATAGTAAGCGACCTTCTACAACTCCTGCAGTTCTTCTGGTGAAAGTACTCCCAGTTTTGTTGGGAATGGAATTCCAGGATTTAGAATCAATGACCATACAGTATAATTCCAAATCAGAAATGGGTGCAACTTGAAGGCAAACCAATCTATTCTGACATATCTACTGCCCTTGCCATTCTTGGTGGTAGTATTTATGGATATGGGGAAATGCTGTCTGTGCAAACCTGCAATGAATAGTGTAAAGACTGCAGCCACTGCACACTGATGGCAGAGAGAATGAATGTTTCAAGTGGCTGATGGAACACCAGTCAGGCTTTGTCCTGCATGTTGCTGATCTCCTTGAGTGGTTGGACCTGCATTCAGTCGGGAGGGTTGTCCATCATACTCCCAAACTTGTGCCTTATGGATGATGGAAAGGTTTTGGAATATCAAGAAGTGAGCCACTTGCTATGGAATAACTGCTTTCTGATCAGATATTGTGCTTTGATGTTTATGTAGCTAGTCCAGTTGTGTTTTGGTCAAATGTTCCCATTGCTGACTTAGATGATATGAAATTTGTTGTCTAGTGATCATAAATCTGATTCTAACTCTGAAAAAGAGGAAATTTCTTCAGCCCATGGGTGGGTGAATCGTTGGAATTCTCTACTCAATTGGGTTGTAGAGGCTCAGTTACCAAGTATGTTCAAGACAAAGATTTATTGATTTTTGGGATATTAAAAATTAACATAAAATGATACAGTACAGGAAAGTTGTTTGCCTTTAGAGTGTGATCCCTGGTCTTAGACATCCAAGCTGGGGTAAATTATCACTGTATATTTTTATGAAATTATCTCTCATTTTTTTCTGATCTTAAAATAGTACAGGTCCAAGTGATAATGGGAACCATTTGTAGAGAGGTGAAGGGCAGATAGAACAAGATGGGAAAGGATCTGGGAAATCTGGTGAGAGTAATAGGAAGATGGAACCAGGGAGGGAGGGGTGAGAATAGGTGATGGGGAAGAGAAAATGGGACAGATATGGGAGGACCGAGGTGGATCAGAAGTAGAGAGAAAGGACGGAGACAAAAAAAGAGGAGGTAAGGTTTGCCTGAAAGTGGAAAATTCAGTGTTCATACCACTGGATTGTAAACTACTTGAGTAGAATATGAGATGTTCCTCTAGTCTAGTTCACCCTGACAGTGGAGAAAGTCCAGAATTGACAGATCAATGTGGGAATTGGACATTAAAATGACATGTATCAAGATCTCAGGATTTCCACTGTGGACAGAAAGTAAGTCCTCTGCAAATCAAAGGCTAATCTGCACTTGGTCTCACCATTGTAGTAGAGGACACTTTGGGATCACCAAAAGCAGAAGGTGAGGCATGTGAACCTTTGCCTGACCTAGAATGGTATGGGTCCCTGGATGGTGGTGAGAAAGGAGGTTTGGGGACAAGTGCTGCACCTCCAGTGGTTGTAGGAGAAAATGCCAAAGGTCAAGGAGGGTTGAGTGAGGAGAGAGTCATGGGGGGGGGTGCAGTCTCTGAGGAAAGAAGAAAAGACTGTGGAAGAGAAAATGTGGCTAGTGGTGGGGTCAAAGTGTGATGTAAAATGGTTCTAGATGTGGAAAATCTAAGCTTTGAGGATTGGACAGAGGAGGCTGAGTGGCTTTATGAGAAATCTGCAGTATGAAGCGTCTAAATTTCTTTGAAGAGTGGTCAAAGATCAGTGGGGATATGTGGGATATACTTAAGATAAATTGTTAAAGCAGTAAAAGGAAGTGAGGAACAAATTTCACCAGGTCACAGTCTGGAGTTCTTTGCGTGAAATGGTGGGAGAGATAGAAGTCCAATCAGAAACACAAGAAAATCTGCAGATGCTGGAAATCGAAACAACACACACAAAATGCTGGAGGAACTCAGCAGGCCAGGCAGCATCTATAGAAAAGAGTACAATCGACAGTTTGGTCTGAGATCCTTCTGCAGGACTGGAGATAAAAAGCTGAGGAGTAGACTTAAAAGGTGGGGGAGATAGAAGTGCTTATTAGGGGTACAAATTACGTGCACGTGCAAGAGGTCTGACCAGCATGGATATGAACCTAGCGCTGGAAGGCAAAGGTGCTCTTTTTTGACCAACATGGGTGATCTTTTCTTCTCTTTAAATTTTCCTTGATCTCTTCTATAAGAATCTTACTGCTATTTATGTTGAGAAACCTCTTATAGAGGTTTTCTTTGTATTATTGGCCTTAATTTTAAGTCTGATTATAATTTCACTTATACATCCAAATGGCTCCGGCATTTGTGACACGCCCCCTTAATCCTTCAAGTCTATATCCTGTTTGAATGTTTCCCATTGTTTCTCATTGTCTTATCTGATCATTTCTCCTACAATTTTTCTTAGCTAGTTTTCTTTCCTTAAGGAATCTTGCTATAATTTTTGTCTTTTGTGAATTAAATCATCTTCTCTTTAGATTCCTCTATTTTCAAATGTATCTAAATCTGCTAATGTTGTGTGCCTCACTCCTGGATACGTCCAAATCTTTATGAAATCTATTTGCCCTACTTTTAGTATTTTAGTGCCTGCATTCAGACACTGAAAGTATAAATGTTTCTCTGCCTAACAGATTACATAATTTCTTTGTGTTTAGGTTTCACACTATTTTTATTGTTTGCCTCCCTTCACTTCTTCAGCTATATAGTATGCAAGTGATAATCATCCTTTTAAAATCATATGCAAGTCTGTGAAGATTCTCCTCCCTGCAGACTCCGCTCACACAATTAGATGTACATATTTTCTGGCCTCAAAGCTAAAACAGCAGAAATGAGATTAGAAATTCTGTGTTCTAGGGCGATGAACCTGTATTCCACCATTCAATTCCATGCCACGCCACTCCACTTGCAGTTGTCATATCTTATCACAGCTAGCCTGGAATGCTCCCGACTATAAGGTTAAGAATGTACCTACCTTACAACTTTGGAATTTGCTGGCTGTTGTCTAAGATCAACTACAATGCACAACTACAAACTTATGCTCAAGGTTGGTCAATAGCTACTCACCTCTGATTCCTTAACAGACATTACGGTGGGTGGAGAGAGGGTGCAGCACAGTACACAGGAAAAGTTTCTGAGATTTCAGACATTGCATTCTAACTCACATTAACTCACTGCATTTGGTAAAAAAAATTCTCACCCCACCTTTTTGAGATTATCTTCTGTTTATCAACACTGGTTAAAGATCAGTTTCCCAGCAGAAAATAAACCAATCATAGTTTTAAACATCTTATAGTAAACTATCATGAACCCAAGGAGATTAAAGAGCACAGAAAAAGGCCCTTCAGCCCATCTACTCCATGCTGAACTAATATTCTGCCTAGTTCATTGGCCTGCACCTGGAACATAGTCCTCTATGCCACTCTCATCCAAACTTCTCTTAACTTTTACAGTCAATTCAGCATTCACCACTTCTGCTGGCAGCTCACTCCACTTTCGCATCACCTTCTGAGTGAAGAACTTCCCCCTCAGGTACCCCTTAAATGTATAACCTTTCAACCTTTGCCTATGACTTCTGGTTATAGTCTGGCCCAACCTCAGTGGAAAAAGCCTGCTTGCGTTTACCCTATTTATACCCTTCACAATTCTCAGGGTTCTGAAAGAGGTAGCTGAAGAGATTCTGGAGGCATTAGTAGTGATCTTTCAAGAATCATTAGATTTGGGAATAGTTCCAGAGGACTAGAAGATTGCAAATATCATCTGCTTTTCAAGAAGTGAGGGAGGCAAAGGACAGGAAATTATTGGCCAGTAAGCCTGACTTCAGTGGTTTGGAAGATGTTGTGGAGTCCATTACTAAGGATAAGATTTTGGGGTACTGAAAAAAACATGTGGCTCGGAAGGGAAGATGGGGGTGAGGGAGAAGAGCTCAACTATAGTATAGGTGATTCAATGGTTAGGGGGTCAGGCAGGAGGTCCTCTGGACCAGAACAAGATTCTGGGATAGTATGGTATGTTGCCTCCAAGATGCCAGAGTCAGGGACATCACAGGTTGATTTCAGAGCATTTTTAAATGAGAGGGTGAGAAGCCAGAGGCCGTGGTCGTCATCAATACCTACATGAATAGGTTGGGTGCCAAGGTCCTGCAAAGTGATTTCAGGGAGTCAGATGCTAAGTTAAAGGCCAGGACCTCCAGGGTTGTGATCTTAGTAATGCCACCTGTGCCATGTGCTAGTGAATCCAGAAAAAGAGGATAATACAGTTTAGTATTATGGCTAAGCAGGTGATGCAGGCAGGAGGGCTTCAGAGTTTTTCATCATTGGACTCTCTTCCAGGGAAGGTGGGATCTGTACTGAAGGGATAATTTGCACCTGAACTGGAGGGGGATTAATATTGTTATGGGAAGATTTGCTAGTGATGCATGGTGTGTGTGAGGTGGGTTAGACTACTGTTGCAAGGGGATGGGAATCAGAGCGACAGAGCAAATAGTGGAGCGGTTGTGGACCTTTCCAACCAGACATTATTGGGGATGCATAAATTAACAACCAGGATGCTCAATGGTTTTTCTTGTCTTGCGGTATGGAACAAGTTCATGCAATTTAACAGTTGGTAAATCAAGTATTCTCTCTCAACTTCCTCTGCAAATCTATGGAAAACAGGTTGTGCAATGATATAGAGCTGGCCGCAACCAAATGATGAAATAGAGCTAATCAGTGACCCTGAGAAATCCTCGAGGTGTTCAAAGTGACCTCAGCTTTATATGTGCGGTCATGAACAATCTTTGGGGATTATGAGACCTTACATGATTGGTCTATTGCGCTAATTGGAATAGTATAAAGGTACCTTGCCAAACACCAGCTCTGTCCTGAGTGACATTCAGATTCCTTGTCAATGTAATTCTCACTGTGTAATCATCTTCATCTTCGCCTTTCCTTTGTGTGCCACTATCATCGTTCCATCCATGTCAGCTTGCTGTCGTCGTCAACATCCAATAGACATTCCCAGTTTGTGTTAATTTTTTATTTTAATTTAGCTCCATTAATGATGGATAAATATGTACGCCGTGATCTCTGAGTCTGAAGGTGAAGGCTTGAATTCTAATCCTGCTAAGAAACAGAAACTACAGAAGATGCATTGATGCAATGTTACATACCTGGAGTATGGTTTTATTCCATTCCCGTCAGATCTCATTGCTTCTTATAACATTTCCAAAGTGATAGCAAAGTGTGGAAATCTCATACTATTGGTGAAAGATTAATAATGCCTGCTGTATCAGAAGTGCTCACCACTGTGCTCAAAACGGATACCAGTATTTTAAGATCAATTCCACTGAATAATAACTCTGTAGCTCGACGTATGGACAAAATGAGTGAAGACATTGAGTATCAATTATGTACAGAGCTACAAAAAGCAGAATTTAGGATACAACTGGATGAGTCAACTGTGCGAGACAATGGGGCATTGCTAATGGCATATGCAAAGTTTATCAAATACGGAAAACTTTATGAAGAGATTCTCTTTTTAAAAAGTTAAAAACAAAAATCAATGGCGAATCAATCTACAACAAAAATGTACATTGAGGATAAAAGTATTCTGATTAGAAACATAATTTCATGTGCAACAGATGGAGCAGCATATATGACAAATCGCCATGCTGGTTTAGTGGCATTTATGAAAAAAGTTATTCCAAGTCTGTTTGCAATTCATTGTCAACATCTCGCAGCCAAAAACCTCAGCCAGCAACATTTTTGAAGCATGACTCTAGTAATATATATCTATCAACAAAATTAAAGCTCTTCCATTAAATAGCAGAATATTTATCTAGTTATGCATGATAACGATGAAGAGTGTCACGTGTCCAGCAACAATAAATATATAATTGAGTCAAGTTTTATAAACAAACATAAACAGTTATTAAACTCTGCTCAACAATAGCAAAAAGCATTCAAACGAATAACTTAACCGGAAGTTAACTGCTATACAACAACTCTGGAACAGTTCTTAAAGTGGTAAATTCGACCACAGTCTTAAAATGGTAACAACAGGGGTTTCCCATTATATACCTGCATGTCATCACGTAACCTCACACTGGTGGGACAATTACATCACCCCCACCATCACAAGACCATTAAATCATGCTCACTAGATACTCAATTAGGTCATGGTCATAAGACAGTCACAAGATACCCACGAGGTATGTAACAAGAGATTGAACGCTTGCTTCTTCACATTGAAGTGCGTTGGCTGTTGAAAGGCTGCTGCTTAAAACGTTTCTTTGATCTTTTTGACACCGTGGTTGGATTTTTGCTCAAAGTCAACAAGAGTTTAGGAAACAAGATTGAACTTTTACGTGGAGATGTGGCACACCCAGCCAATCTGTATGACAAAATGAACATCCTAAATTTGAAACTGTAGGGTGAGAATTTCAATTTAATCCAGGCAAAAAGTGCAGTGTCAACTTTTATCAGAAAATTAGAAATATATAAGTAAAACATTGGGAGAAGAATGTTCTCAGTGTTTCCCTGCACAGAAAGTATGGCACTCTCTTTCACAGGGGGTGAGTTGCAAGAGTACTGTTTACACCTGCAGTCACTGAAGCGGATTTTCAGAACCTATTCAAGGATTTGAACGATCTGGAAATTCTGGACTGGGGAATTAAACCATTTTTTTGCAAGGTGGAAGAACAGGAAGAGAGCTTGTAAGAAGTAATTAACAAAATTCAGATTGATGAAGGAGCAAAAATACTTTTCAAAAATGTTGGTTTTGTGGTATGTGGCTACACTGTCATACAAAGTTTCCCGGTCTTTGGAGAAGAGCCTAACTGCTCTTCATTGCATTTCCATCCTTCTACCTTCTTGAAAGAGGCTTCAGTGCAGTGAACTACATACTCACAAAAAAACAGAACCCACTTGGGCATTGTTACACATAGGGAATCAAGGCTTTTGCTGTCACAACTTGAATCACATATTTCAACTCTTGCTAAAAACCACATTGATACTGAAGCTGCTGTACCGTTTAAGCTAGGTTTAAAGTCAAATAAACATTTAAAGCAGAATAATTTTTCTCATATTAGCACAGCTTTTCTCAACCTTTTTGCCCTGGAGGAACCCTTGAAATAATTTTCGGGTCTCAGGGAATCCCTGCATAAAAATTATATCTACAGCTCACAGTATGTTAGTGTGATCAGTAAGTTGTAGATATAATAATCCAAAAATAATTGTCAATGCTCTTTTGAGTAGAGAATAAATTTTTAGCCAACCTTTCTTGAAAAAAACAGGTAGTTAAGCTTTCTTGAAATTAATCTTTTTCTTTCCCTTTCATAATTTTTTAAAACTCATAAGACAAACATTAAAAAAAATCTGTTAAGCAACTGGCTTAAACCAAAATGGGGTTTAATTTTCTTAAAGGTAGGTTCGGAAGATGTAATTTAAATAAAAATTGTAAACTGATTAATAGTTACAACATGAAAATTTACTGACAATGTTGTATAGTAAAGTTACTAAAAACCATAAGCCAAGGCAATATAAATAAAAATATAGCTTTAAGGCACAATTTTATACACGTCTTTGAAAAGCATTTTCTTACTCAGTGACATGATCAGGCTCAAATATAGGTTTAGCACTGAAGCAAAATGTTGGTTGCTTTCCTATGAGTAGCAGGATACTCTTCTTTCGCAGAAATCCGGAACTTGTCCAGGGACAGATCAGTGAATCTTCAGTGCATGATCAGTGCGTAGCACACTAAGTTCTTTCCCTTCTCTCAAAGTTAAGTCCTCAGGTTGAGCAGGTGATTCAGAAAAAGGATCCCTTTGCTAGTCATACACTTGTGTTGAAAGGGAGGAAAACTACTGTCAATTTTGTTCTGCAGTTCTTCCAGGTGGTTTGCAATAAGATTCGAGACTTTCTGATATCTTTCCTCAGTCTCAAGCCCAAGCAACAGTGGAACCATTTCAAAATTTCCTTTTGCAATATGATTTTCCCAAAGATTCAATTTCTTTTTAAATCCAAGAATCTTGTCACTTGTTTATATGACGAAAAACGTCTGCTAAGTAGGGTATTTCTGCAGCCATTCTTCACTTTAAAATCACTCAGCAAAATCTGGCCTATAATTTTCTTGAAAGTTCTCCTGCAATTCACTTTTCAGCTCAAAACACCCCGTTGAGAACTGACGTTGAGTCCTGACGAAGGGTCTCGGCCTGAAACGTCGACTGCGCCTCTTCCTATAGATGCTGCTTGGCCTGCTGCGTTCACCAGCAACTTTGATGTATGTTGCTTGAATTTCCAGCATCTGCAGAATTCCTGTTGTTTCCGTTGAGAACTCTTCCTTTGCTAAACTACCAGATTTCTGTATGTGGTAGGAGATTGGTGTGCTCATGTCCAGGTTTTCAGAGCTTTTTTAAACATTCATCCAGAACGTTTTTCATTTTATATCCAAGTTTTTTACATCAGCTCTTCTCTGCAAAGAAAGCAGTGTGTTGTGACAACGTCAGGATTTTCTTTTTTCACAGAGAAATGAAACCTCTCATGTAGCCAACCACTGACGGAGCACCATCAGTACAGATGCCAACACAGTTCCTCCAAGACAAACCTTTTGTTTCCAGATATGAAGACAAAACATTAAATATATCTTAGTCTTATTTGGGGCAGCTCTTTGCAACAGAAAATGTTTTCTTGAATTTCACTATCACTTACAAATGACATTCATTGGTGAAATTTGTTGACTCAACTTGGATGGAGAAGCTGATGTTTATCAGTTTATCACACGAAACCTCTTCTGTATCATGTGACGTCATCAATTTCATACTGTTTTGAGAGTGAAACCTTTTCAATTTCTCGTACTGCATCTTGTCCTAGCATTTTGCCCACTATAATTTTACATACTGGCATTATTAGGTTCTCACCAACAGTGTGACTTTTCCTTTTACGGGGACTAAGTTCTGCTACTAAATAACTTGCTTTCTGGTTCTTTTTACTGACTGACTTTATAAACAGAAGCTTTACTCTGTTTTGTGATTCCAATGGTCGTTTAAAATAATCATCACTTTACATGTCATATGGCTGTGATTTGTAGTTAAGTGCCTTTTCAATTTTGCTGGAGCCATTGCTGCATCATTAAGTTGTTTGCCAGACTAGGCATAAAGGAATAGGACAACTTGGATCATCAGTCCACGTAAAACTCATTGATAAGAAGCTTTCATTGTAAAGATGGATTTTTTTTTTGTGTGTCTGTTGTTGCACTAGTGCAGTGAAATGACTCAGAAGATTGCAATTCTTCATCATTAACCTTATCAGAATTGTCCATAGGCCTGGGCCTAGATTCCTCCTCCTCCTTCTCACACCTCTTCAAATACCGCCACACTGCATGGTCAGACATGTTTGCAAAACACGGGTTGCTAAAATATAAAGAACGGCAGACTAAATAATTTAACGAGAAAACTGCAAAAAATACGAAAACTTCACAATACAACTCACTTCTAACCTACACAATCCACCTTTTGCAATGTTTGCAACAATAGCAAATCAGCAGGCCAGCAGCTCAGTCCCGGCACGTAAAAAATCCTTCTTTAGAATGAAGATTTCCTTTCAATTTTCTACTACACTGGTCTAGTTTGTTCACTCTCATACATCAGCTGGTAGCGTGTAAGGGGAACTTGGAGGAAATAATTTGGGAGGGAGAGGCTAACATCACAGCCCAAGTTGGGCGAGTCCATCCAATGCTCAGAAAACACACCATGCTCCTTATCAGCCTAACGTACAATACAGGGCTCACCAATTATCCACGGCCTTCCCTAGCATCAAAAACTGAGAATGAACTTAACCAAATAAATACAGTTCTACTGTGCACAGCCATACTGGGCTAAGACACCTCCAACAAGATTGTTAACGGAGCTGCTTGGTCACTGCCCTCCACTACGAGTGCTAACATCGCACATTGTGCCAAGTTCAGGAAGTGATATTGTTTTAATCACGGTCTCTCATGGAACCCCGGTTGAGAAACTGTATGTGAGCCTATGTTGGACATATTTTTACACTACGGGGGCGCTGGAAAGTATACTGTGCCTGAGAGCGGCGTTGACAAGTATAAAGGTGCTTTAGGGGGTCATTGGGCTAAAAAAGGTTGGGGAACACTGGGTTAGGGTTAACTGGGATTGTCGGAGGTTGCTGAGCCTTGTGCCTCAAAGGGCCTATTCTGATTTGTATTGCTAAATAAATAAATACCACCCCACTGCATATGATCATGCTAGAGGGGGTGTAGGGAGATCTATAAAGGAGGTGGCTGAAGAATTATATTTCTGAGAGACTAATTAAGCTGCAGAACTTTCTTTAGAACAAAGACCGTGAAATACATAAAATGAAAGCAGGCTGAGTAACGGTGAAAAAGAAGGACATATTTCCCTTGTTAGAGAGATCAGGAATTAAACAAGGGAACATGCCTTTATGACTACCACTCAGTGGCTCTGACATCCACCATCACAAAGTGCTTTAAGAATCTGATCATGGCACATATCAAATCCAGCTTTCCAAACAACTTTGACCCACTGCAATTTGCCTACTCCAAGGTTGACACCATCTCCTTGGCCCTACACTCACGTCTGGGACATCTGGATAACAGAGACACCTAACAGAGACTCATATTTGTAGACTACAGCTCTGCTTCAACAACATTACTCCCAATAAACAAATTCTGAGGACACTGCACCAACCTTATGAATTAGAACCATAGAAAAACTACAGCACAGAAACAGGCCTTTTGGCCCTTCTTGGCTATGTCGAACTATTTTCTGCCTAGTCCCACTGACCTGCACACGGACCATATCCCTCCATACACCTCCCATCCATGTATCTGTCCAATTTATTCTTAAATGTTAAAAAAGAACCCACATTTACCACCTCGTCTGGCAGCTCATTCCATACTCCCACCACTCTCTGTGTGAGGAAGCCCCCACTAGTGTTCCTTTTAAACTTTTCCCCCTTCACCCTTCACCCATGTCCTCTGGTTTTTTTCTCCCCTTGCCTCAGTGGAAAAAGCCTGCTTGCATTCACTCTATCTATACCCATCATAATTTTATATACCTCTATCAAATTTCCCCTCATTCTTCTACGCTCCAGGGAATAAAGTCCTAACCTATTCAACCTTTCTCTGTAACTCAGTTTCTCAGGTCCCGGCAACATCCTTGTAAACCTTCTCTGCACTCTTTCAACCTTATTTATATCCTTCCTGTAATTTGGTGACCAAAACTGAAACACAATACTCCAGATTTGGCCTCACCAATGCCTTATACAACCTCATCATAACATTCCAACTCTGAAACTCAACACTTTGATTTATAAAGGCCAATGTACCAAAAGCTCTCTTTACGACCCTATCTAGCTGTGACGCCACTTTTAGGGAATTTTGTATCTGTATTCCCAGATCCCTCTGTTCTACTGCATTCCTCAGTGCCTTACCATTTACCTTGTATGTTCTACCTTGGTTTGTCCTTCCAAAGTGCAATACCTCACACTTGTCTGTATTAAACTCCATCTGCCATTTTTCAGCCCATTTTCCCAGCTGGTCCAAGTCCCTCTGCAGGCTCTGAAAACCTTCCTCACTGTCCACTACACCTCCAATCTGTATCATCAGCAAATCTGCTGATTCAATTTACCACATTATCATCCAGATCATTGATATAGACGACAAATAACAATGGACGCAGCACTGATCCCTGTGGCACACCACTAGTCACAGGCCTCCACTCTGAGAAGCAATTCTCTGCTACCACCCTTTGGCTTCCTCTATTGAGCCAATGTCTAATCCAATTCACCACCTCTCCTTATATACCTAGCGACTGAATTTTCCTAACTAAGCTCCCATGCGAGACCTTGTCAAAGGCCTTACTGAAGTCCATGTAGACAACATCCACTGCCTTTCCTTCATCCACTTTCCTGGTAACCTCCTCAAAAAAGTCCAACAGATTGGTCAAACATGACCTACCACGCACAAAGCCATGTTGACTCTCCCTAATAAGTCCCTGTCTATCCAGATGCTTGTAGATTCTGTCTCTTAGTACTCCCTCCAATAACTTACCCACTACCAACGTCAAACTTACCGGCCTATAATTTCCCGGATTACTTTTTGATCCTTTTTTGAACAACATAAGCTACTCTGCAATCCTCCGGCACCTCACCTGTAGACACTGACATTTTAAATATATCTGCCAGGGACCCTGCAATTTCAACAGCAGTCTCCTTCAAGGTCCGAGGGAATACCCTGTCGGGTCCTGGGGATTTATCCACTTTAATTTGCCTCAAGATAGCAAGCACCTCCTCTTTTTCAATCTGTACAGTTTCCACGATCTCACTACTTGTTTCCCTTAATTCCATAGACTTCAGGCCAATTTCCTTAGTAAATACAGACGCAAAAAAAAACATTTAAGATCTCCCCCATTTCTTTTGGTCTCGCACATAGTCAACCACTCTGATCTTCAAGAGGACCAATTTTATCCCTTACAATCCTTTTACTCTTAATATATCTGTAAAAGCTCTTTGGATTATCCTTCACTTTGACTGTCAAGGCAACCTTATGTCTTCTTTTAGCCCTCCTGATTTCTTTCTTAAGTATTTTCTTGCACTTTTTATATTCCTCAAGCACCCTATTTACTCCCTGTTTCCTATACATGTCATACAACTCCCTCTTCTTCTTTATCAGAGTTGCAATATCCCTTGAGAACCAAGGTTCCTTATTCCTATTTACTTTGCCTTTAATCCTGACAGGAACATACAAACTCTGCACTCTCAAAATTTCTCCTTTGAAGGCTTCCCACTTACCAATCACATCCTTGCCAGAGAACAACCTTTCCCAATCCACATTTTTTAGATCCTTTCTCATTTCTTCAAATTTGGCCTTCTTCTAGTTCAGAACCTCAACCCTAGGACCAGATCTATCGTTGTCCATGATCAAGTTGAAACTAATGGTGTTATGATCACTGGAACCAAAGGGCTCCCCTACACACACTTCCGTCACTTGTCCTAACTCGTTTCCTAACAGGAGATCCAATATTGCATCCCCTCTAGTTCGTATCTCTATATATTGATTTAGAAAACTTTTCTGAACACATTTTACAAACTCTAAACCATCTAGACCCCTAACAGTATTGGAGTCCCAATCAATATATGGAAAATTAAAATCCCCTACCACCACAACTTTATGTTTCCTGCAGTTGCCTGCTATATCTCTGTAGATTTGCTCCTCCAATTCTCACTGACTATTGGGTGGTCTATAATACAACCCCACTAATGTGGCCATACCTTTCCTGTTTCTCAGCTCCACCCATAAGGACTCAGTAGACAAGCCCTCTAATCTGTCCTGCCTGAGCACTGCTGTTTCCTCTGCCTCTATCACATCTGAAACATCGGAACCCTGGAATATTAAGCTGCCAGTCCTGCCCCTCCTGTAGCCAAGTTTCACCAATTGCTATAACATCATTCCTGACCAACAGGCCACAATTAGCAAAGATGGGGAACAATTCCACCACAATTGCTGTTAACATTGGTGTCTCACAAGGCTACATCCTCTGGCCTTAATATATTCCTTATACATTCATGGCTATGTGGCCGAATTCCACTCTAATTCCATTTATAAGTTTGTGGATGACACCACCCTAGTGCACTGATCTCAAACAATGAGCCAAAACACAGGAAGGAGGTAGAGAGTCTAGTGGCATGGAGTTAAGACAACCAACTTCCTCTCACTGTCAACAAAACAAAGGAATTGCTCATTGACTAGGAAGTGGGGTGGAACACATGCCCAGAATAATCAATGGTGCTGAGAAGGAGATGGATGAGAGCTTCCAATTCCAAGGTGTAAATATCACCAGCAATTTGTCCTGGTAGAGCCACATGGATGCTATGGACAAAAAAAAAATCACCAATGCCTCCAGCTTCTCAGAAGGCAAAGAATATTTAACATGTCCCTGATGTTTCTAATTTTTATAGATGCACTGTAGAAAGCATCCTATTTCTTTAAGACCACAAAAAAATGCAGAGTTCTGAACACAACCCAGCCCATCTTACAAACTAACTTCCCCTCCATCGACTGCCTAGATCTCCCACTGCATTGGGAAGGTAGCTAACATAATCAAAGATCTCTCCCACCCCAATCATTCTCTCTTCTCCACTCTATCAGGCAGAAGATACAAAGAGCTGAGACATGAACGAGCAGACTGAAGGACAGCTACTATGCCACTGTTAAAATACACAGCAGACCTCTCATACACTAAAAGAGGAATTTGTCTCCTGATTTACCTTGTCATGGCCCTGCACTTCAGTCGTCTATGTACACTACACTTTCTCTGTAACTTTAATGCTACATTTTGCATGTTTTTACTACCTCAAGGTAAATGTGTATGGAATAATCTGTCTGTGTGGCACGCAATCTAAGTTTTTCACTGCATCTTGGTGCATGTGACAATAATAAACCAGTAATAATAGCTAGATTTATGTTAATTAGTGGTTAGATTAAAAAGCTGAGGGAACAAAAATCACTAGCAAAGCTATTCCATTTTGGCTCAGATTGAACAGAGATAAATAGCTCCTATCTCTGCTGTAAATTCTTATGATCTATCGAATCAGAGGGAAAGGCATGGTAGCGTAGCAGTCAGGGAAATTCTATTTACAGCCCCAGTGACTTGGGTTCAATTCCTGCCCCTGTCTGTAAGGAGTTTGTATACTCTCTCGCTGACTGTGTTTTGTCTTCTCCAGGTAGTCTGGTTTCCTCCCACATTCCAAAGATGTATGGATTCGTAGGATAATTGGTTAAATGGGTGTAATTGGCGCAGCATGGGCTCATGGCCTGGAAGGGCCTGTTAGCATGTTGCATCTCTAAATAAATAAGTAAATAAGTGGATAGCTAGATAGATAGATAAATAGAAGCAATGGAGCCAGCAAGAAGATAATCATATTCATACCATAAAAAAATTTTTAAACATGAAATCTGTGTCACCAAAGTAAGAAGAATTTCAGGATTTAGATTCACATCCTACTGTGTGCTGTAATAATTTGTTACATCCATGTTGGTAAAAACCCTGTGGTGTGACTCCTGTGACCCATGGCAACAACTTCATGTTAGGTTAAGTTATGACAGGGATTAGCTGACAAAAATTGGTTAACTAATACATTCACAAATATACCATTGCTAGTTAGTTGAGGTAAAAAGGGTGGCAACAGATGTAAATCTGTATCGAGAGAAGGATTTGGCATACTATAGAGAGGAAATTAAGAATGTGGGGAGTTGGTTTTCCGACAGTTGTGAAATAAAAGGCCAGGAAGGGATCAGCCATAGAGCAGTGTCTAATATTTGCACTTAGGGACTGAGCTCATACGAAATAAAGCTAACATTAACAGCACCTTAAGGATCCAAAGATGAAAACAACTCCTTATTTTGTATAAATGTTTTGAAACCTCATCTCTGCAGTTTCAATAACCATTCTTTTACCAGCGGATATGACTTAAGATTAATGTGAGATATTTCTTTACAGTTCACAGTAAATATGACATGTGCGGAAAATGAACTTCGGAAATCTGTGTACTTCAAATGATTTACTTGGCAGAGTTATGCGAACTTTTAAACTTCCATCCCTATGACAGAGTAGTCACCATAGAGTAAGAGAATGCTCAGCAAATGTCACTGAACAACAATATATGCTAATGTAGATTTACAATACACTGGGATTATACACAACACCAGAGAATATTACACATCAAGCAGCAGAGAGAATTCAACAATTGAGAATTTCAGTATATAATACACACTTCAGGGTGTGCTGCGATAACTTGTACATCAATCAACAACTGAAAGCTCACCGCACGTAACTCAATAATTAATTAATTAAAGGAAATTATAGAAAAATATTTTCTCTTTACTTTGTGGTTTTTATAAATGACTTGGATGAGGAAGTGGAAGGGTGGGTTAGTAAATTTGCAGATGACATGAAGTTTGGCAATGTGGTGGATAGTGTAGAACAGTGATTCTCAACCGTTTTTTGGCCACGGACCCCATAGGAGCTCTTCTCAGGTTCCAGGGACCCCATTCAAACAGGGATACAACACGAACAGATAGACAGAAAATCATTGATTATTGAACACCAAGAAAACTTGAACATTCTGACATACTGGACAAAACTTTAAAAAAGACTATGAAATTAAACATTTATCAGGCCTAATGTGATCCTTGAGCTTGGTGTTTTTCTGCAAGTTTCATGATATCGGGCTCCAAATTAGACAATGACAGTAATAAACACTTTTCACAAACTACCTTAATGTATAATATATCCAAACACATATACTTTAAAGTTACTAGGCTAAAAAAGGCCTAGCAAGATACGTTGATCTTCGGAGAATGAAGTAAGGTGATAATGGATGCGAGAACCCTTGAATGAATACGTTGACCCGGTGCAGTCTGATTCGCGACTGACTCTGGAGTGAGGCTGTGTGGGAGGAGCTTAAGCAATGAATTTACCAGGTGCGCCAAATTCAAACTGTGTGTTGGAAAGATATTATAAATAGGAGGGAAACTATCCACTCCAATGAAGGTTGCTGCTTAGGTATTTCAACTGTTCAGTTACCAGGGCCCCCATAAACCCTTGGGGCTCCCCTTCTCAGAGTTTTCAGTCGGTGGCCCCCTTCAAATGTGCCAGGGCCCCTATATGGCCCCCGTTGAGAATGGCTGGTGTAGAAGGTTGTCATAAGTTATATTAGGACATTGATGTGATTCAGAGCTGAGTTGCTAAATAGCAGATGGAGTTCAATTTGGAAAAGTGTGAAGTAGTACACTTCAAGGCAATGCTATGGCAGCTTCTTAGCAATGGAGAAACAGGGGGATCTTGGGGTCCATGTCTATCAATCCCACACAGATGCCCTGCAATTTGATAATTTGATTGGGTGATTAAGAGGACATATGGTTTGTTGGCCTTCATTAGTCGGCCGGGGGAATCGAGATCTGGAGCTGCAAGGTAGCATTGCAGCTCAATAAAACTTTGGTTAGACCACGTTTGAAGTACTATGTTCAGCACTGGTTGCCTCATTTTAGGATGTGAAAGCTTTAGAGAAGATGCAGAGGAGATTTACTAGGATGCTGCCTGGATTAGAGAGCATGTCTCATGAGAAGAGGTTGAGCGAACGAAGGAGGATGAGTGGTGACTTACTAGAAGTGTATAAGATGAAAATAGGCATCCATTGAGTGGACAGCCTAGGTCTTTTTCCCAGAGCGGAAATGGTTAAAACAAGAGGGCATAATTTTACAATGATTGGAGGAAAGTATCAGGGAGACCTTAGGTTTCTTTACGCAGAGAGTGGTAATTGTACACTCTTTGCTGTACTGTTCTATGTTTGTTCTTTTGGGAGGAGATCAGATTTAGGATACATAAATCAGAAAAGTCTTATATCAAAGGTAGTTTAAAACAGATCAGTTAGAAATTGAAAGTCAAGAAACTCTCTGAAGATGCTGGATATCCAAAGCACGCACACAAAATGCTGGAGGAACTTAGCAGGTCAGGCAGCATCTATGGAAATGAATAAACAGTCAACATTTCGGGCCAGACCCTTCTTCAGGGCTGGAAAGGAAAGGGGAAGACACCAGAATAAAATGGTAGGGGATGCGTATGGAGGTTAGCTAGAAGGTGATAGGTGAAGCTAGGTGGATAGGAAGGAATCTGATAGAGGAGTGAATCATAGTAGAAAAAGTAGGAGGGGACCCAGGGGGAGGTGATACACAGGTGAGAAGAGATAAGAGCCAGAGAGGGGAATAGTGGGGAAACTGAAATTGATCGATTTTATTAGATAAAAATATTAAAGATTAAGGAACCAAGGAAATGAAATGGAGTAGGATATAGTTGTAATCTAACTGAGTGGTGAAACAGTCTTGAAGGACTTTTCCAAAAGGTTAGAACCCAAAGGATTGAATGGGAAATGACAAAATGGATCCAAAATAGACCGTAAGACAAAGGAGCAGAAGTCGGCCATTCGGCCCATCAAGTCTGCTCCGCCATTTTATCATGAGCTGATCCATTCTCCCATTTAGTCCCACTCCCCCGCCTTCTCACCATAACCTTTGATACCCTGGCTACTCAGATACCTATCAATCTCTTCCTTAAATACACCCAATGACTTGCCCTCCACTGCTGCCCATGGCAACAAATTCCATAGATTCACCACCCTCTGACTAAAAAAATTTCTTCGCATTTCTGTTCTGAATGGGCGCCTTTCAATCCTTAAGTCATGCCCTCTCGTACTAGACTCCCCCATCATGGGGAACAACTTTGCCACATCCACTCTGTCCATGCTTTTCAACATTCGAAATGTTTCTATGAGGTCTCCCCTCATTCTTCTAAACTCCAAGGAATACAGTCCAAGAGCAGACAAACTTTCCTCATATGTTAACCCTCTCATTCCCGGAATCATTCTAGTGAATCTTCTCTGTACCCTCTCCAACGTCAGCACATCCTTTCTTAAATAAGGAGACCAAAACTGCCCACAGTACTCCAAGTGAGGTCTCACCAGCGCCTTATAGAGCCTCAACATCACATCCTTGCTCCTATACTCTATTCCTCTAGAAATGAATGCCAACATTGCATTCGCCTTCTTCACTATTGACTCAACCTGGAGGTTAACCTTAAGGGTATCCTGTACAAGGGCTCCCAAGTCCCGTTGCATCTCAGAACTTTGAATTCTTTCTCCATTTAAATAATTGTCTGCCAGTTTATTTCTTCTGCCAAAGTGCATAACCATACACTTTCCAACATTGTATTTCATTTGCCACTTCTTTGCCCATTCTTCCAATCTATCCAAGTCTCTCTGCAGACTCTCCATTTCCTCAGCACTATTGGCCCATCCACCCATCTTCATATCGTCAGCAAACTTAGCCACAAAGCCATCTATTCCATAATCCAAATCGTTGATGAACAATATAAAAAGAAGCGGCCCCAACACGGACCCCTGTGGAACACCACTGGTAACCGGCAGCCAACCAGAATAGGATCCCTTTATTCCCACTCTCTGTTTCCTGCCAATCAGCCAACGCTCTATCCAGGTATGTAACTTTCCCGTAATTCCATGGGCTCTTACCTTGTTAAGTAGCCTCATGTGTGGCACCTTGTCAAAGGCCTTCCGAAAATCCAACTATACAACATCCACTGCATCTCCCTTGTCTAGCCTACTGGTAATTTCCTCAAAAAATTGTAATAGGTTTGTCAGGTAGGATTTTCCTTTAAGGAATCCATGCTGAGTTCTGCCTATCTTGTCATATGTCTCCAGGTACTCTGTAACCTCATCCTTGACAATCGACTCCAACAACTTCCCAACCACCGATGTCAAGCTAACAGGTCTATAATTTCCTTTTTGCTTCCTTGCCACCTTCTTAAATAGCAGAGTGACATTTGCAATTTTCCACTCCTCCGGAACCATGCCAGAATCTATCAACTTCTGAAAGATCATCACTAATGCCTTCGCAATCCCCACAGCTACTTCCTTCAGAACATGCGGGTGCATTCCATCTAGTCCAGGATATTTATCTACCTTTAGACTATTCAGCTTCCTGAGTACTTTCTCTGTCGTAACTGTGACTGTGCACACTTCTCTTCCCTGCCACACTTGAGTGTCTGGTGTACTGCTGATGTCTTCCTCAGTGAAGACTGATGCAAAATACTTGTTCAGTTCCTCTGCCATCTCCTAATCACCCATTACAATTTCTCCAGCATCATTTTCTATCGGTCCTATATCTACTCTCATCTGTCTTTTACTCTTTATATAATTGAAAAAGCTTTTAGTATCCTCTTTGATATTATTTGCTAGCTTCCTTTCATAGTTAATCTTTTCCCTCTTAATGGCTTTCTTAGTTTCCTTATGTAAGGTTTTAGAATCTTCCCAGTCCTCTGTCTTCCCACTAATTTTTGCTTCCTTGTATGCCCTCTCCTTTGCTTTAACTTTGGCTTTGACTTCTCTTGTCAACCACGGTTGCATCCTTTTTCCATTCAAAAATTTCTTCTTTTTTGGAATATACCTGTCTTGCACCTTCCTCACTTCTCACATAAAGTACAGCCACTACTGCTCTGCTGTCTTTTCCGCCAGTGTCCCTTTCCAGTCAACTTTGGCCAGTTCCTCTCTCATGCCACTATAATTTCCTTTACTCCACTGAAATACCGACACATCAGATTTCGGCTTCTCTTTTTCAAATTTCACAGTGAACTCAATCATGTTATGATCACTGCCTCCGAAGGGTTCCTTCACCTCAATCTCTCTAATCACCTCCGGTTCATTACACAATACCCAATCCAGTACAGCCAATCCCCTCGTGGGCTCAACAACAAGCTGTTCTAAAAAGCCATCTCGCAGACATTCTACAAATTCTCTCCCTTGAGATCCAGTGCCGACCTGATTTTCCCAATCCACTCGCATGTTAAAATCCCCCACAATTATCATAACACTGCCCTTCTGACAAGCCTTTTCTATTTCCTGTTGTAATTTGTAGTCCACATCACTGCAGCTGTTTGGAGGCCTATAAATAACTGCCATCAGGGTCCTTTTACCCCTGCTATTCCTTAGCTCAACCCATAAAGATTCTGCACCTTCTGATCCTATATCACCTCTTTCTAATGATTTAATATCATTTCCTACCAATAAAGCCACGCCTCCCCCTCTGCCTACCTTCCTGTCCTTCCGATACACCATGTATCCTTGGACGTTCAGCTCCCAGAGACATGCATCCTTTAGCCACGTCTCAGTGATGGCCACAATATCATACCTGCCAATCTGTAGCTGTATGACAAGATCATCCACCTTATTCCTTATGCTGCATGCATTTAACAAGCCATTAAGGACATCCTGAACGCTAAAAAGAGGGCATTTAGAGATGGAAATAGGGAGGAGCTGAGGGCAATACAGAGGGACCTGAAAGCCAGGATCAGGGAGGCTAAAGACAGGTACAGGAGGAAGCTTGAGTGGAAACTCCAGCAGAACAACATGAGAGAGGTCTGGAGTGGGATGAGGACCATCACTGGGTTCCGGCAAACTAGCAACAGAGGAGCTGAAGGCATTGCGGACAGGGCCAACGAACTTAACCTGTCCTTTAACAGATTTGACATTGTGGCCCTTACCCATCACCCACATGAGTCATCTGTTGTCGGCCCCCAACCAACACATATTCCACTCTCCCCTCCTCACAGTCCCCCACCCTGCTCTCATGACTATACCCTTTCCCCACACGAAACCACCACGATGGGCTTCACAGCTGAAATGTCTCAACTCAAGCAAGACTGCAGGACTAGATGGTGTCAGTACCACGGTGCTCAAAGCCTGTGCCCCTCAGCTATGTGGAGTACTTCGACATGTCTTCAACCTGATCCTGAGGCTCCGGAGGGTTCCTGTGCTGTGGAAGACGTCCTGCCTCGTCCCTGTGCCGAAGATGCCACGGCCTCAATGACTACAGACCGATGGCATTGACTCCCACATCATGAAGACACTGGAGAGACTTGTTCTGGAGCTACTCCGGCCTATGGTCAGGCCACACTTGGATCCCCTCCAGTTCGCCTGCCAGCCCCGACTAGGAGTTGAGGATGCCATCGTCTACCTGCTGAACCATGTCTACGCCCACCTGGACAAGCCAACGAGCACTGTGAGGGTCATGTTTTTTGGCTTCTCCAGTGCGTTCAACACCATCCGCCCTGCTCTGCTGGGGGAGAAGCTGACAGCAATGCAGATGGATGCTCTCCTGGTGTCATGGATTCTTGATTACCTGACTGGCAGACCACAGTACGTGTACCTGCAACACTGTGTGTCCGACAGAGTGATCAGCAGCACTGGGGCTCCACAGGGGACTGTCTTGTCTCCCTTTCTCTTCACCATTTACACCTCGGACTTCAACTACTGCACAGAGTCTTATCATCTTCAGAAGTTTTCTGATGACTCTGCCATAGTTGGATGCATCAGCAAGGGAGATGAGGCTGAGTACAGGGCTACGGTAGGAAACTTTGTCACATGGTGTGAGCAGAATGATCTGCAGCTTAATGTGAAAAACACTAAGGAGCTGGTGGTAGACCTGAGGAGAGCTAAGGTACCGGTGACCCCTGTTTCCATCCAGGGGGTCAGTGTGGACATGGTGGAGGATTGCAAAAACCTGGGGATATGAATTGACAATAAACTGGACCGGTCAAAGAACACTGAGGCTGTCTACACGAAGGGTCAGAGCTGTCTCTATTTCCTGAGGAGACTGAGGTCCTTTAACATCTGCCGGACGATGCTGAGGATGTTCTACGAGTCTGTGGTGGCCAGTGCGATCATGTCTGCTGTTGTGTGCTGAGGCAGCAGGCTGAGGGTAGCAGACACCAACAGAATCAACAAACTCTTTCGTAAGGCCAGTGATGTTATGGGGATGGAACTGGACTCTCTGACGGTGGTGTCTGAAAAGAGGATGCTGCCCAAGTTGCATGCCATCTTGGCCAATGTCTCCCATCCACTACATAATGTACTGGTTGGGCACAGGAGTACATTCAGCCAGAGACTCATTCCACCGAGATGCAACACAGAGCGACATAGGAAGTCATTCCTGCCTGTGGCCATCAAACTTTACAACTCCTCCCTTGGAGGGTCAGACATCCTGTGTCGATAGGCTGGTCCTGGACTTATTTCCTGGCATAATTTACATACTATTTAACTATTTATGGTTTTATTACTATTTAATTATTTATGGTGCAACTGTAACGAAAACCAATTCCCCCCGGGATCAATAAAGTATGAATATGACTATGACTATTAAGTACAGCACCTTAAGACCAGTATTTGGTACTTTTTGCTTTGATTTCACTGCAACTTTATTGCACTGCATCTCATCCTAATGGCTACAAATGTGCCCCATCACCTGCCTGTCTTTCCTGACATCTTTACTGCTCACTATCTTAGATTTATTTCTGTTTTCCAGTTCCCATCCCCCTGCCAAATTAGTTTAAACCCTCTCTAACAGCTCTATTAAACTTTCCCGCCAGGATATTGATCCCCTTCGGATTCAGGTGTAACCTGTCCATTTTGAACAGGTCATACTTCCCCCAGAAGAGATCCCAATTATCCAAGAATCTGAAGCCCTGCCCTCTGCACCAGTTTCTCAGCCACACATTCATCTGCCTGATCCGACTACTCTTGCCCTCACTAGCATGTAGCACAGGTAGTAATCCTGAGATTACTAACCTGGAGGTCCTGCTTCTCAGCTTCCTTCCTAACTACTGGAAATCTCTCTTCAGGACCTCCTCCTTTGTCCTATCTATGTCATTGGTACCAATAGGTACCAAGACAGCTGGCTGCTCACCCTCCCCCTTCAGAATATTCAGGACCTGATCCGAGACATCCCGTACCCTGGCACCTGGGAGGCAACACACCATGCGGGTATCTCTATCAGGCTCACAGAATCTCCTGTCCGTTCCCCTGACTATGGAATCCCCTATGACTACCGGATTCCTCTTCTCCCTCCTTCTCTCCTGCACAACAGCGCCAGGCTCAGTGCCAGAAACCCGGTCACCGTGGGCGTCCCCTGTCAGGTCATCCCCTTCAACAGCATCCAGAACAAGATATTTGTTGCTGAGGGGGACAGCCACAGGGGTGCTCTCCACTATCCAGGCATTTCCCTTCCCTCTCTTGACAGTGACCCAGTTTTCTGACCCCTGTAGCCTAGGGATGACTACCTCCCTGTAGCTCCTGTCTATCACCTCTTCACTTTCCCTGATAAGCAGTAGGTCATCAAGCTGCAGCTCCAGATCCCTAACACGGTCTCTGAGGTGCTGCATCTCGGTGCACCTGGCACAGATGTGTCCATCAGGGAGGCTGGAGGTCTCCCAGGATTCCCACATCTGACACCCTGAACAAAGCACTAACCCTGTAGGCATGGTATCTAATTCTACAGGAATAAAACAGGAAAAATAAGTCTACTCATCCACTTACCTCGCCAAACAGATGAACTTTTTAAACCGTTAGCTCGTACCATTAGCTGTGAGAGCCCTGTTGTTCCTGTCTGTCTGGGCCAATTCGCGAAGTGGGGGGGGGAAGAAAAAAATGTTGGTGCTTCGTTCTCACCTCTTCCTGTTTACCGCTGAAGCCCGTTGAACTCAAAGCCCTACACTCTGCTACCGCTCACTCCGCTGCCCGCTCCGACAGCTGCCCACTGTATAGGGTGGTCTCCTTTTTAAACTCTCCGCGCCGTCCTGTTGACGTCACACACCTGCGCAGTCTCGTCCTTCTTGCACTCGAAGAAGTTTTTTAAAAAACTGCCTTCCTTCAGCATTCAGCTCCCACGCCGCTCTGTAGTCCCGATCCAAAAGACTTGGGTTGCTTTTGTGAGTGGAAGCCTGTGACCAGTGGTATACCATACAGATCAGTATTGGGACATTTACAGATTTTAATATAAATTATAACTTAAATATTTATGTAGGAGGTATAATTAGTGGTTTGTATATGACACAAATATTGGTATTATGGATAAAATAGGAGGATGGTTTACTAAGGTGTACTGATCAGCTGGAGAATTGGACAGAGCACTGATGGATGGAATTTAATCCTAATAAATGCAAAGTGATGCACTTTGAGAGGTCAAATAAAGATAGGTCATAGACCATGACTGGTAGGGACACAAGGCTATTGAGAAACAAACAGACCTTGTTGTACATGTCCAAACATCCCTTAAAGTGGTAGCACAGGCAAACTGGGTGGCATATGGGGTGATAGTCTTCATCAGCAGGAGCATAAAGTATAAGAGCAGTGCAACTATGGTACACCTTTATTGAACATTGGCAAGGCCACACCATAAAAACTGTGTAATTTTGGTTGCCACAGTAGAGAAAGGGCATAATTCTCTTGAGAGGATACAGAAGAGATTCACCAGGATGCTGCCTGGGTGGAGCATTGTAGTTATAAGGAGAGACTGGATAGACTGGATTTGCATTCTTTGGAGCAGAGGCCGAGGAATGTGTACAAAATTATAAGGGGCATAGGTAGGATAAATGGTAGTAAGCTTTCCCCCGACAGTGCTGGGGTCTAAAACCAATGTAAGAGATTTACAGTGGATATAAGAAACAAATTTTTTCACCTGGCTGGTGGTTCCAATGTGGAATGCATTGCCTGAGAAGATGGTGAAGGCAGAGATTCTCATAAGATTTAAGAAGTACAGTGGTGTGCACTTGAATTACCAAGGTCTATAAAGCTATGGACCAAATGCTGGCAAGTGGGGTTAATATAGATGGTCAGCGTGGATATCACCTCCCCTAGCAACGCATTCCGGACAAATAACTTACTCCTTTAAACTACCCCCTCTCTTACCTTAAATAGGCATCCTGTAGTATTTGACATTTCCATCCTGGGGAAAAGACTCTGACCATTTATTCTATTTATGTCTCACATAATTTTATAAACTTCTATCTGATCTCCATTCAGCTTCTGACACTGAAGAAAAAAAATCCAAGTTTATCCAGATTTTCCTTATAGCTAATGGAGTCCAATTCAAACATCTGAGAAACCCCTCTGCACCCTCTCCAAAGCCCCCACGACCTTCCTATCATATAAAACAAACTGTGAAATGTAAGGATAGAGTTGCTGGTAATGTTGAAGAACTGCATTTTTTCAATGGATGCCTTCACCAGTTGTTTGAGAATAAATGTCATACTAGTGTTGACTTGGAGTCTACATAGCATCTTAAGTCCACTGTTGCTGGAGTTCAGAAATGTACTTAAAAAGCTGTGAATAGAATTACCAGAATATTATGTCGAGACCACTAACTCTTCGAATAAGATTTATTTTGGAAATTCCCTGTGCTTTTTGCATAAAAAAGCAATGTGTTACGCCATCTTAATATAAACTTTATAGGTGTCACAGAAGAAAGGGAGAACTTGATCATGGGTATCTTTTTGGGGGTTCACCCTTGTCAGGAAGACAAAAGGAGAAAAGAGCACGAGTCGAGACAAAGTTATACCAGCTGCTTCAAATGACATTTTTGGAAAGCAAGGAGGATGAAGGTGTTTTCTTCTGTATAGTAGTTACAGGCATTGATTCTCCTCTGGCCCTCCAGTGCGATATCTGAGATTATCTATATCCTCATCTTTAGGTCATGATCTGAGCAGCACAGTGCTGGTGTAAGACAGCAGCACATCACAAACATCAGTGCAAGGAGCCTAAAATAATACTCCACAAATATAAACAACAGGAATTCTGCTGATGCTGGAAATTCAAGCAACACACATAAAAGTTGCTGGTGAACGCAGCAGGCCAGGTAGCATCTCTAGGAAGAGGTGCAGTCGACGTTTCAGGCCGAGACCCTTCATCAGGACTAACCGAAGGAAGAGTGAGTAAGGGATTTGAAAGTTGGAGGGGGAGGGGGAGATCCAAAATGATAGGAGAAGACAGGAGGGGGAGGGATAGAGCCAAGAGCTGGACAGGTGATAGGCAAAAGGGATACGAGAGGATCATGGGACAGGAGGTCCAGGAAGAAAGACGGGGGGGGGGGGGACCCAGAGGATGGGCAAGGGGTATATTCAGAGGGACAGAGGGAGAAAAAGGAGAGTGAGAGAAAGAATGTGTGTATAAAAATGAGTAACAGATGGGGTACGAGGGGGAGGTGGGGCCTTAGCGGAAGTTAGAGAAGTCAATGTTCATGCCATCAGGTTGGAGGCTACCCAGACGGAATATGAGGTGTTGTTCCTCCACCCTGAGTGTGGCTTCATCTTTACAGTAGAGGAGGCCGTGGATAGACATGTCAGAATGGGAATGGGATGTGGAATTAAAATGTGTGGCCACTGGGAGATCCTGCTTTCTCTGGCGGACAGAGCGTAGATATTCAGCAAAGCGGTCTCCCAGTCTGCGTCGGGTCTCGCCAATATATAAAAGGCCACATCGGGAGCACCGTATATCACCCCAGCCGACTCACAAGTGAAGTGTCGCCTCACCTGGAAGGACTGTTTGGGGCCCTGAATGGTGGTAAGGGAGGAAGTGTAAGGGCATGTGTAGCACTTGTTCCGCTTACACGGATAAGTGCCAGGAGGGAGATCAGTGGGGAGGGATGGGGGGGACAAATGGACAAGGGAGTTGTGTAGGGAGCGATCCCTGCGGAATGCAGAGAGAGGGGGGGAGGGAAAGATGTGCTTAGTGGTGGGATCCCGTTGGAGGTGGCAGAAGTTACGGAGAATAATATGTTGGACCCGGAGGCTGGTGGGGTGGTAGGTGAGGACCAGGGAAACCCTATTCCTAGTGGGGTGGCGGGAGGATGGAGTGAGAGCAGGTGCACGTGAAATGGGGGAGATGCGTTTAAGAGCAGAGTTGATAGTGGAGGAAGGGAAGCCCCTTTCTTTAAATTTCGTCCTAGAATGAAAAGCCTCATCCTGAGAACAGATGCGGCAGAGACGGAGGAATTGCGAGAAGGGGATGACCTCCGTCTCCGCCGCATCTGCTCTCAGGATGAGGCTTTTCATTCTAGGACGAGGGAGATGTCTTCCTTTTTTAAAGAAAGGGGCTTCCCTTCCTCCACTATCAACTCTGCTCTTAAACGCATCTCCCTCATTTCACGTACATCTGCTCTCACTCCATCCTCCCGCCACCCCACTAGGAATAGGGTTCCCCTGGTCCTCACCTACCACCCCACCAGCCTCCGGGTCCAACATAATATTCTCCGTAACTTCCGCCACCTCCAACGGGATCCCACCACTAAGCACATCTTTCCCTCCCCCACTCTCTCTGCATTCCGCAGGGATCGCTCCCTACGCAACTCCCTTGTCCATTTGTTCCCCCCATCCCTCCCCACTGATCTCCCTCCTGGCACTTATCCGTGTAAGTGGAACAAGTGCTACACATGCCCTTACACTTCCTCCCTTATCACCATTCAGGGCCCCAAACAGTCCTTCCAGGTGAGGCAACACTTCACCTGTGAGTCGGCTGGGATGATATACTGTGTCCGGTGCTCCCGATGTGGCCTTTTATATATTGGCGAGACCCGACGCAGACTGGGAGACCGCTTTGCTGAACGTCTACGTTCTGTCCGCCAGAGAAAGCAGGATCTTCCAGTGGCCACACATTTTAATTCCACATCCCATTCCCATTCTGACATGTCTATCCATGGCCTCCTCTACTGTAAAGATGAAGCCACACTCAGGTTGGAGGAACAACACCTTATATTCCGTCTGGGTAGCCTCCAACCTGATGGCACGAACATCGACTTCTCTAACTTCCGCTAATGCCCCACCTCTCCCTCGTACCCCATCTGTTACTTATTTTTATACACACATTCTTTCTCTCACTCTCCTTTTTCTCCCTCTGTCCCTCTGAATATACCCCTTGCCCATCCTCTGGGTCCCCCCCCCACCTCCTTGTCTTTCTTCCCGGACCTCCTGTCCCATGATCCTCTCGTATCCCTTTTGCCTATCACCTGTCCAGCTCTTGGCTCTATCCCTCCCCCTCCTGTCTTCTCCTATCATTTTGGATCTCCCCCTCCCCCTCCAACTTTCAAATTCCTTACTCACTCTTCCTTCAGTTAGTCCTGACGAAGGGTCTCGGCCTGAAACGTCGACTGCACCTCTTCCTAGAGATGCTGCCTGGCCTGCTGCGTTCACCAGCAACTTTTATGTGTGTTACTCCACAAATATCTCATCTTTTCAGTATTTAAGTATTATGACTATAGTTTTTTGATTGAATGATTTCCCCATATGGCTAATCCAGGCTCGACAAGAAGCTCAAGAGACTTCAGCCTTGACCTTGCCTTGTGCAGCTGGATCCTGGACTTCCTGTCAGATCGCTGGTAGGTGGTAAGAATGGGCTCCCTCACCTTCACCCCTCTGACCCTCAACACAGGAGTCCCTCAGGGCTGTGTACTAAGTCCCCTCCTTTACTCCCTGCATACCCATGACTATGTCACCATCCACAGCGCTAATCTGCTAATTAAATTTGACGACGACACTACATTGATTGGCCTAATCTCAAACAATAACGAGGTGGCCTGCAGGGAAGAAGTCATCTCTCTGACACAGTGGTGTCAAGAAAACAACCTCTCCCTCAATGTCGCCAAAACAAAGGAGCTGGTTGTGGATTACAGGAAGAATGGAGATGGGCTAACCCCTATTGACATCAATGGATCTGGGGTTGAGAAGGTAAACGGCTTTAAATTCCTCGGCATCCACATCACTGAGGACCTCACGTGGTCTATACACATCAGCCGTGTGGTGAAAAAGGCACAGCACCACCTCTTTCAGCTCAGACGATTGAGGAGGTTTGGTATGGGCCCTCAAATCCTAAGAACTTTCTACAGGGCACAGTTGAGAGCATCCTGACTGGCTGCATCACTGCCTGGTATGGGAACTGTACCTCCCTTAATCGCAGGATTCTGCAGAGAGTGGTGTGGACCTGTAGTTGTGAACTTCCCATGATTCAGGACATTTACAAAGATAGGTGTGTAAAAAGGGCTCGTAGGATCATTGGGGACCTGGGTCACCCCAACCTCAATCTATTCTCACTGCTGGAATCCAGGAAATGGTACCGCAGCATAAAAGCCAGGACCAATAGGCTCCGGGACAGCTTCTTCCACTAGACTGATTAACTCATGCTGATTTGAGTGTATTTCTATGTTACATTGACTGTTCTATTTATTATAAATTACTATGATTGCACATTTCACATTTAGATGAGATGTAACGAAAAGATTTTTACTCCTTATGTATGTGAAGGATGTAAGAAATAAAGTCAATTCAATATGGGGAAGGGTTGTCTTATTTGAATTCTACCCATTTAGCCCGTTTTCACCCTTTGGGTAAAATAATCAAGATAACCTTTAAACTCCAGGCCAAAATGCCTAGTCTTAATGATTAACAGGTGAGGTTTACTATTTAGCTGAATATCAAATGTGCACCAAGCCTGCATTTAAAATTTAGTTTTAAAGGTACATTTAATGTCAGAGACATGTATACAATATAATCCTGAAATGCTTTTTCTTTGCAACCATTCATAAAAACAGAGTAGCCCAAAGAATGAATGACAGTTAATTGTTAGAACCCCTAAGTTACCCCCCCCAGTCCCCTCCCTCCCCACGCGTAAGCGGCAGCAAGCAACAATCCCCCCACCCCTCCACTACCAGCAAAAAACAGCACCGGCACCCGCTGCAGAGCACCCAAGCATGCAGCAAAAGCAACAAAGACACAGACTTGCAATACTCCAAAGACTACTCGTTCACCTGGTATTCGACATACCACAGGTTCTCTCTCTCCCTAATAAGGGAGAAAGATGTGTCTCTGTTTCACAGCACAGTTTAATTGAGCTATGGAGGAGTTGGAATTGCAACTAATGATAATGAGTTTTCTGTTAAAAAGATGAATTATACAATTTGGCACCACAGCCCCAAAACATCTTAATGACACATTAAGGTTTGTACTGAATATAATTAAAGAGACTATATCACCAAATACCATAAGGAAAATAAAAAGGCCGTGGGCAATTGTTTCAAAAGCAACTGAGAGGTTAAAGCATTGCTTGGTAACATGGATTTTTGTCCCAGAAACTAAAAATACATGCAGCAGAGCATATTTCAGGACATAAGTCGTAATATTAAACCTGATTCTGAATACATGTTCTGTGTACATTGAACTTATAAACATAAATGTGGAATTGAGCATATGAACTGAAATGTGGAACTACTTTGGGCTCTTAAACAATTCCACAAGAAATAACATCACACATGTTGGTGCAGACCTTTGTAGAAATCCACTGAACATTTTCCCTCAATAATGCAGTTACTGGATTAGCAATCCAGACACTAGAATAACAGGGTTGGTCCCACTATGATGCTAATTTGATAGAAAAACTCCAAAAATTCAGCAAGTTCACGATTTTGGTGAAGATGGACTGGCATATTTTCCAGACCTCTGGGTGTAATGGCAATTAATATCCTTGTTTTTTGTATTACACAGTACTGCCGTAAACGTCCCAGTGAACCTGGTAAATTTCAAGGGTGTGTGGAATAAGGGCCTCCGTGAGTTCTAAGTGTGCACAAGTAACAGAGTTCCAATAAGTTTCAAGGAAATTCAAGAATGGGGCTCTGGTGAGTTTCAAGAGAGTGTGGAAATCGGGCGCTAGTGAGTTTCAAGGTGACTTAGATGCTGAAGCATTAGGATTCAGAATAATTGGAAAGCATATTATTGGAATTGTACTGTAATTTGTTAAAATAATCTGCATGACTCTGCCATTTACTCAATGGTATCAGAAAAAGTGGCAATGAACTTGTCAGAGTGCCACTAAACTTGATGGCTTACCAATGTCCTACAGGGACAGAAACTTTTGGACCTGACTGAAACAACATGACATTCAACCCATTCCAAACTGGTTAACAATTAACTGTTAATATAGCAAGTTCCTGTTCTTATTGGCAGAGTTACTGCCTGTAACTGAGCTCTAATGTGCTTTTACTAGTCAAAAAGGCCATTTCAAACTGAAATGTAGGCAATGGAATCTAACTGGAAATATGCAAGTCATTTGTTTATCATGTGGAATTCACATTAACTTACAGCAAATAAATTACTGCACAGCAATTATAATTTACTCAGTGCTTAAGCAAAAACTACTGTAGTTTCTCACAAAAAATGCAGGCCAATTATTGCAAAAAATGCAAAATAGTTACATGTGAATTGCCTATATAAAATTAACCTTAGTTTCTTACAGTAGAATGACAGAAATTGTGACTTGTGTACATTGGCTGTTAGGGTGTAACCATTGCTTAATGGTTGGAGGGATTGCTGTTTAAGTTCATGAGCAGTGTAATGAAAATTGACATTGGCAATGCTATGAAGTAGTATTTACTCACTGATGACCATTTTGGGTTTTGCCAAGACCACTCAGCTCCAGGTCTCATCACAGTCAAACACAGACCAAGGAGCAGAAATTGGAGGTGATGTGAGTGACTGCCTTTGACCAAAGCAGTATGCGACTGAGTACAGCTAAGACATCTTAGTAAAACTTAAGTCAATAGGCATCAAAATGAAACATTCCCTTGTCTAGATTTATACCTCACACAAAGGAAGAAGTTTGTTGAAGGTTAATCAATGACTTCACTGAAGGAATTTCTCAGGGCACTATCCTAGGACAACCAAGTTCAGCTGCAATATCAATGAGCTTCCTTCAGTCACAAAGCCAGAAGCAGGGATGCTCACTGACAATTGCACAATGATCAGTTCCATGCAGAACTCAGTAAATGAAGCAGGCAATACCTTCTAGCATGCCTAATTTGCAAGGGGGATGGGACCCAGAGCAATAGAGCAGTGAAAGAAGTGCATGGAGTAAAGCCAGATCTAACATATAGAGAGGCTTTGAGGAAAGAGAAGCAGAATAAACGGTGTAAAGACAGTAAGGTAGAAGGGCTGAAGTGTGTGTACCTCAATGCAAGAAGCATCAGGAACAAAGGTGATGAACTGAGAGCTTGGATACATACATGGAATTATGACGTAGTGGCCATTACAGAGACTTGGCTGGCACCAGGGCAGGAATGGATTCTCAATATTCCTGGATTTCAGTGCTTTAAAAGGGATAGAGAGGGCAGAAAAAGGGGAGGAGGGGTGGCATTACTGGTCAGGGATACTATTACAGCTACAGAAAGGGTGGGTAATGTAGCAGGATCCTCTTTTGAGTCAGTACGGTGGAAGTCAGGAACAGGAAGGGAGCAGTTACTCTATTGGGGGTATTCTATAGGCCCCCTGGTAGCAGCAGAGATACCGAGGAGCAGATTGGGAGGCAGATTTTGGAAAGGTACAAAAATAACAGGATTGTTATCATGGGTGACTTTAACTTCCCTAATATTGATTAGCACCTGATTAGTTCCAAGGGTTTAGATGGGGCAGAATTTGTTAAGTGTGTCCAGCACGGATTCCTGTCACAGTATGTGGACAGGCCGACTAGGGGGAATGCCATACTAGATCTAGTACTTGGTAATGAACCGGGTCAGGTCACAGATCTCTCAGTGGGTGAGCATCTGGGGGACAGTGACCACCGCTCCCTTGCCTTTAGCATTATCATGGAAAAGGATAGAATCAGAGATGACAGGAAAATTTTAAATTAGGGAAGGGCAAATTATGAGGCTATAAAGCTAGAACTTGCGGGTGTGAATTGGGATGATGTTTTTGCAGGGAAATGTACTATGGACATGTGGTCGATGTTTAGGGATCTCTTGCTGGATGTTAGGGATAAATTTGTCCCAGTGAGGAAGATAAAGAATGGTAGGGTGAAGGAACCATGAGTGACAAGTGAGGTGGAAAATCTAGTCAGGTGGAAGAAGACAGCATACATGAGGTTTAGGAAGCAGGGATCAGATGGGTCTATTGAGGAATATAGGGAAGCAAGAAAGGAGCTTAAGAAAGGGCTGAGAAGAGCAAGAAGGGGGCATGAGAAGGCCTTGGTGAGTAGGGTAAAGGAAAACCCCAAGGCATTCTTCAATTATGTGAAGAAAAAAAGGATGACAGGAGTGAAGGTAGGACCAATTAGAGATAAAGGTGGGAAAATGTGCCTGGAGGCTGTGGAAGTGAGCGAGGTTCTCAATGAATACTTCTCTTCAGTATTCACCAATGAGAGGGAACTTGATGATGGTGAGGACAATATGAGTGAGGTTGATGTTCTGGAGCATGTTGATATTAAGGGAGAGGAGGTGTCGAAGTTGTTAAAATAATTAGGACGGATAAGTCCCCGGGGCCTGACGGAATATTCCCCAGGCAGCTCCACGAGGTGAGGGAAGAGATTGCTGAGCCTCTGGCTAGGATCTTTATGTCCTCGTTGTCCACGGGCATGGTACCGGAGGATTGGAGAGAGGCAAATGTTGTCCCCTTGTTCAAAAAAGGTAGTAGGGATAGTCCAGGTAATTATAGACCAGTGAGCCCTACGTCTGTGGTGGGAAAGCTGTTGGAAAAGATTCTTAGAGATAGGATCTATGGGCATTTAGAGAATCATGGTCTGATCAGGGATAGTCAGCATGGCTTTGTGAAGGGCAGATCGTATCTAACAAGCCTGATAGAGTTCTTTGAGGAGGTGATCAGGCATATAGATGACGGTAGTGCAGTGGATGTGATCTACATGGATTTTAGTAAGGCATTTAACAAGGTTCCACACGGTAGGCTTATTCAGAAAGTCAGAAGGCATGGGATCAAGGGAAGTTTGGCCAGGTGGATTCAGAATTGGCTTGCCTGCAGAAGGCAGAGGGTTGTGGTGGAGGGAGTACATTCAGATTGGAGGATTGTGACTAGGGTGTCCCACAAGGATCTGTTCTGGGACCTCTACTTTTCGTGATTTTTATTAATGACCTGGATGTGGGGGTAGAAGGGTGGGTTGGCAAGTTTGCAGACGATACAAAGGTTGGTGGTGTTGTGGATAGTGTAGAGGATTGTCAAAGATTGCAGAGAGACATTGATAGGATGCAGAAGTGGGCTGAGAAGTGGCAGATAGAGTTCAACCCAGAGAAGTGTGAGGTGGTACACTTTGGAAGGACAAACTCCAAGGCAGAGTACAAAGTAAATGGCAGGATATTTGGTAGTGTGGAGGAGCAGAGGGATCTGGGGGTACATGTCCACAGATCCCTGAAAGTTGCCTCACAGGTGGATAGGGTAGTTAAGAAAGCTTATGGGGTGTTAGCTTTCATAAGTCAAGGGATAGAGTTTAAGAGTCGCGATTGAATGATGCAACTCTATAAAACTCTGGTTAGGCCACACTTGTAGAGTACTGTGTCCAGTTCTGGTCGCCTTGCTATAGGAAGGATGTGGAAGAATTGGAAAGGGTACAGAGGAGATTTACCAGGGTGCTGCCTGGATAAGAGAGTATGCATTATGATCAGAGGTTAAGGGAGCTAGGGCTTTACTCTTTGGAGAGAAGGAGGATGAGAGGAGACATGATAGAGGTGTACAAGATAATAAGAAGAATAGATAGAGTGGATAACCAGCGCCTCTTCCCCAGGGCACCACTGCTCAATACAAGAGGACATGGCTTTAAGGTAAGGGGTGGGAAGTTCAAGGGGGATAGGAGAGGAAGGTCTTTTTACTCAGAGACTGGTTGGTGCGTGGAATGTACTGCCTGATTTAGTGGTGGAGGCAGATACACTAGTGAAGTTTAAGAGACTACTAGACAGGTATATGAAGGAATTTAAGGTGAGGGCTTATATGGGAGGCAGGGTTTGACGGTTGGCACAACATTGTGGGCCAAAGGGCCTGTACTGTGCTGTACTATTCTATGTTCTATGACGCAAAAGCTACATGGCATTGAAGCATGAACTGAAAAATGGCAAGTTACACTTGCACTACAGAAGGATAGGAAGAATCACATGCAGGTTTAATATCACTGACATGTCATGGAATTTGTTGTTTTGTGGCAGCAGTACAGTGCCCTACATAAAAAGATTTCTATAACTTACAAAATCAATTAAGTAGTGCAAAAGACAGTGAACAAGTTAAGTGTTCATGGACCTTTCAGAAATCTGATGGCAAAGGGTCTTCAAGCTCCTGTACCTCCTCTTGATGGTTTAACAAGAAGAGGGCATTTCCCAAATGGTGAGGGTCCTTACTGCTGGATGCCACCTTTTCGAGGCACTGCCTCGATTGTGGGGAGGGCTGTGCTCATTGTGGAACCAGCTGAGTCTACAACGTTCTGCAGCCACTGGCAATTTTGTGTATTTGAATCTCCACACCCATCTGCGATGCATCCAGTCAAGACAATGCACACCTCTAGAAGTTTGTAAGGGTGGTGACATACCAAATCTCCCGACACTCCTAATGACATCTCATCAGTGGTGTGCGTTCTTCATGTTTGTGTCACTGTGGGCCCAAGATAGATCCTTCAAAATGTTAACAACAGGAATTCTGCAGATGCTGGAAATTCAAGCAACACACATCAAAGTTGTTGGTGAACACAGCAGGCCAGGCAGCAACAGATGCTGCCTGACCTGCTGCGTTCACCAGCAACTTTGATGTGTGTTCCTTCAAAATGTTGATGCCCAGGAACTTGAAGCTGTTCAGCCTTTCAACCACTGATCCCTCAATGAAGACTGGTATGTGTTCGCCCAACTTCCCCTTCCTGAAATCCACAATCATTTCCTTGGTCTTGCTGATATTGAGTGCTACGTTGTTTTTGAAATACCATTCAACCAATCAGAATCAGACTGAATAACCCTGGCATATGTTGTGAAATTTGTTAACTTTACAGCAGCAGTACAATGAAATACACGGTAAGTAAATACACTGGAAAAAACTGAGTTATGTTAAGTACGTGTATATTAAACAGTTCAGTTAAAATACATAGTGCAAAATAACAGAAATAAAAAAGTAGTGAGGCAGTGTACATGGGTTCAATGTCCATTTAGAAAATGGATGGCAGAAGGGAAAAAGCTGTTCCTGAAATGCTGAATGTGTGGCTTCAGGCTTCTGTCCCTCTTTCCCACCAGTAACAAAGTGAAGGGGGCATGTCTTGGGTGGTAGGGATCCTTAATGGTGGATGCCGCCCTCCAAAGGCACCACTCTTTGAAGATGTCTTGGATCCTATGGAGGCTGGTGCCCATGATACAGCTGACTAGTTTTACAAGTTTTCTGCAACTTATTTTGATCTTGTGCAGTAGACACCAACCCCCCCCCCCGCCCCACCACACGGTGATGCAGCCAGTCAGAATGCTCTTCATGGTACATTTGTAGAAGTTTTCAAGTGTTTTACTTAACAAACCACATCTCCTCAAGCTCCTAATGAAATATACCTGCTGTCTTGCTGTCTTTATAGCTGATAAAATGTTGCATCCTGGTTAGGTTGTCAAAGATAATGACACCCAAGAACATCAAATTGCTCACTCTCTCCACTTTGGATCCCTCTATGAGGATTAGTTTCTGATCCCTCATCCTACCCCTCCTAAAGTTCACAATCAGCTCTTTGGTCTTGCTGATGTTGAGTGTCAGGTTGTTGCTACTCACCTAAATGATATATCTTGCTCCCATCCGCTTTTTCGTCACCATCTGAAATTCTGCCAACAATGGTTGTATCATCAGCAAATTCATTGCTGGCATTTCAGGTCTGCCTAGCCACAGTCATGGGTGTAAAGGGAGTTGAGCAGTGGGCTAAGCACACATTCCTGTGGAGTACCAGTGCTGCTTGTCAGTGGGGTGGAGATGTTATTTCCAATCTACACAGATTATGGGCTTCCAGTTAAGAAGCCGAGGATCCAGTTGCAGAGGCAGGTACAAAGGCCTAGGTTCTGTAGCTTTTCGATTTGGACTGTAGGAATGATGGTGTTAAATGCTGAGCTATAGTTGATAAACAGCATCCTGACATAGGTATTTGCACTTTCCAGGTGACCCAAGGGTGTGTGGAGAGCCATTGAGATCAGGTCTGCTGTAGAGCTATTGGGGTGATAGGCAAATTGCAGTGGGTTCAGGTCCTTGCTGAGAGAGGAGTTGGTTCTAGCCATGACCAAGCTCTCAGAGCGTTCCATCATCATAAGTGTGAGCACTACTGGATGACAGTCATTGAGGTAGCCACACTGCTCTTCTTGGGCATTGATATAATTGTTGCACTTTTGAAGAAGGTGGGAACTTCTGACTCTAGCACTGAGAGATTGAAAATGTCTTTGAATACTCTCGGCAGTTGGGGGCACAGGTTTTCAGAGCCTTACCAAGTACTCCATTGAGCCCTGTGGCCTTGCAAGGGTTCACCCCCTTGAAAGATAGAACCATAGAAACATTACAGCACAGAAACAGGCCTTTTGGCCCTTCTTGGCTGTGCCGAGCCATTCTTCTGCCTAGTCCCACTGACCTGCACACGGACCATATCCCTCTATACACCTCTCATCCACGTACTTGTCCAAGTTTTTCTGAAATGTTAAAAGTGAGCCTGCATTTACCACTTCATCTGGCAGCTCATTCCACACTCTCACCACTCTCTGTGTGAAGAAGCCCCCACTAATGTTCTCTTTAAACTTTTCCCCCTTCACCCTTAAACCATGTCCTCTGGTTTTTTTCTCCCCTTGCCTCAGTGGTAAAAGCCTGTTTACATTCACTCTATCTATACCCATCATAATTTTTATATACCTCTATCAAATCTCCCCTCATTCTTCTACGCTCCAGGGAATAAAGTCCTAACCTATTCAACCTTTCTCTGTAACTCAGTTTCTCTAGTTCCGGCAACATCCTTGTAAACCTTCTCTGCACTCTTTCAACCTTATTAATATCCTTCCTGTAATTTGGTGATCAAAACTGCACACAATACTCCAAATTCGGCCTCACCAATGCCTTATACAACCTCACCATAACATTCCAACTCCTATACTCAACACTTTGATTTATAAAGGCCAATGTACCAAAAGCTCTCTTTACGACCCTATCTACCTGTGATGCCACTTTTAGGGAATTTTGTATCTGTATTCCCAGATCCTTCTGTTCTACTGCACTCTTCAGTGTCCTACCATTTACCTTGTATGTTCTACCTTGGTTTGTCCTTCCAAAGCGCAATACCTCACACTTGTCTGTATTAAACTCCATCTGCCATTTTTCAGCCCATTTTCCCAACTGGTCCAAATCCCTCTGCAAGCTTTGAAAACCTTCCTCACTGTCCACTACACCTCCAATCTTTGTATCATCAGCAAATTTGCTGATCCAATTTACCACATTATCATCCAGATCACTGATATAGATGACAAATAATAATGGACCCAGCACTGATCCCTGTGGCACACCACTAGTAACAGGCCTCTACTCAGAGAAGCAATCCTCCACTACCACTCTCTGGCTTCTCCCATTGAGCCAATGTTTAATCCAATTTACTACCTCACCATGTATACCTAGCGAATGAATCTTCCTAACTAACCTCCCATGCGGGATCTTATCAAAGGCCTTACTGAAGTCCATATAGGCAACATCCACTGCCTTCCCTACATCCACTTTCCTGGTAACCTCCTCGAAAACCTCTAATAGATTTGTTAAACATGACCTACCACGCACAAAGTCATGTTGACTCTCCCTAATAAGTCTCTGTCTATCCAAATACTTGTAGATCCCATCTCTTAGTACTCCTTCTAATAACTTACCTGCTACCAATGTCAAACTTACCGGCCTATAACTTCCCGGATTACTTTTTGAGCCTTTTTTAAAGAAGGGAACAACATGAGCTATCCTCCAATCCTCCGGCACTTCACCCGTGGATACCGACATTTTAAATATATCTGCCAGGGCCCCTGCAATTTCAAAGGTCCAAGGGAATACCCTGTCAGGTCCTGGGGATTTATGCACTCTGATTTGCCTCAAGATAGCAAGCACCTCCTCCTCTTCAATCTGTATAGGTTCCATGACCTTACTACTTGTTTGCCTTATTTCTATTGACTCCATGCCAGGTTCCTGAGTAAATACAGACGCAAAAAACCTCTCTCCCATTTCTTTTGGTTCCATACATAGCCGACCACTCTAATCTTCAAGAGGACCAATTTTATCCCTTACTATCCTTTTGCTCTTAATATACCTGTAGAAGCTCTTTGAATTATCCTACAGCTTGACTGCCAAAGCAACCTCATGTCTTCTTTTAGCCCTCCTGATTTCTTTCTTAAGTATTTTTCTGCACTTTTTATATTCCTCAAGCACCTTATTTGCTCCATTTCCTATACATGTCATACATCTCTCTCTTCTTCTTTATCTGAGTTCCAATATCCCTCGAGAACCAAGTTCCTTATTCTTACTCACTTTGCCTTTAATCCTGACAGGAACATACAAACTTTGCACTCTCAAAATTTCTCCTTTGAAGGCCTCCCACTTACCAATCACATCTTTGCTAGAGAACAACCTGTCCCAATCCATGCTTTTTAGATCCTTTCTCATTTCTTCAAATTTGGCCTTTTTCCAGTTTAGAACCTGAACCCAAGGACCACATCTATCTTTATCCATGATCAAGTTGAAACTAATGGTGTTATGATCACTGGAACCAAAGTGTTCCCCTACACACACTTCCATCACCTGCCCTAACTCGTTTCCTAACAGGAGATCTAATATTGCATTCTCTCTAGTTGGTACCTCGATATACTAATTTAGAAAACTTTCCTGAACACACTTTACAAACTCTAACCCGTCTAGACTTTTAACAGTATGGGAGTCCCAATCAATATGTGGAAAATTAAAGTCCCCTATTATCACAACTTTACGTTTCCTGCAGTTGTCTGCTACCTCTCTGCAGATTTACTCCTCCAATTCTCGCTGACTATTGGGTGGTCTATAATACAACCCCATTAATGTGGTCATACCTTTCCTGTTTCTCAGCTCCACCTGTATGGCTTCGGTAGACAAGCCCTCTAATCTATCCTGCCTGAGCACTGCTGTAACATTTTCCCTGACGAGCAATGCCACCCCCCACCCTTCATCCCTCTGCCTCTATCACGTCTGAAACATCGGAACCCTGGAACATTAAGCTGCCAGTCCTGCCCCTCCTGTAGCCAAGTTTCACTAATGTTGTAATTCCATGTGTCAATCCACGTCCTCAGCTCGTCTGCCTTCCCAATACTCCTTGCATTGAAATAGACGCACCTCAGAAGATTATTACCACCACACACAACCCTTCTGTTTGTGACCTTGCATGAACTTTTAACATCATTTATTTTCACCCCCACTCCACTATCTGCTCTGGCACTTTGGTTCCTATCCCCTGCAAATCTAGTTTAAACCCTCCCCAAAAGCACTAACAAACCTCCCTGCAAGGATTTTGGTTCCCTTGTAGTTCAGGTGTAACCCGTCTTTCTTGCACCCCAAAAGAGGTCCCAATGTTCCTGAAATCTGAAAAACTGCCCTCTACACCAGATCCTCAGCCATATGTTTATCTGCCAGAGCATCCTATTCTTACCCTCACTGGCACATGGCACAGGTAGCAATCCTGAGATTATCACCCTCGAGGTCCTGCTTTTTAACTTCCTACCAAGTTCTCTCTTCAGGACCTCCTCACTCTTTCTTCCTACGTCATTGGTACCGATGTGTGCCATGACATCTGGCTGATCACCCTCCCACTTCAGAATGCTGTGCACGCGATCAGAGACATCCCTGACCCTGGCACCCGGGAGGCAACAAACCATCCGGGAGTCTCTGTCACGACCACAGAACCTCCTTTCTGTACCTCTAACTATCAAGTCCCCTATCACTACCGCTCTCCTCTTCTTCCACCCTCCCTTCTGCACTGCAGAACCAGACTCAGTGCCGGAGATCCAGCTGCCGCAGCTTGTCCCAGATAGCTTTCCACCCCCCCCCCAAGAGTATCCAAATCAGTATACTTATTGTTGAGGGGAATGGCCAAAGGGGAACACTGCTCTACCTGCCCTTTCCCCTTCCCTCGCCCGATGGTAACCCAATTACCTGTGTGCTGCTCTTTTGGCGTAACTACCTTCCTGTAGCTACTATCTATAATCTCCTCATTCTCCTGAATGATCCGGAGGTCATCCAGCTCCTGCTCCAGTTCCCTAACGCTGTTTGTTAGGAGCTGCAACTGGATGCACTTCTTGCAGGTGTCGTTGTCAGGGACACCAGGGGTCTCCCTGACTTCCCACATCCTGCAAGAGGAGCATTCCAACATCCTGCCTCGCATTCTCTCTACTCTTGAACAAAGAGAACAAAACAATCCTACTGTTGTTCAGGAGGATTTAAACTAATGTGGCAGGGGGATAGGAACAACTGCAGGGAGACAGAGGGGTGTAAAAAGCGGGTAGAAGCAAAAAGTAAGGTGAAAAGTAAAAGTGGCAGGCCGGCAAATCCAGAGCAGAAATCAAAAAGGGCCACTTTTCAATATGATTGTATAAGGGCTAAGAGTGTTGTAAAAGCAAGCCTGAAGGCTTTGTTTGTCAATGTAAGGAGCATTTGTAACAAGGTGAATGAATTGAATGTGCAGATAGTTATTAATGAATATGATATAGTTGGGATCACAGAGACATGGCTCCAGGGTGACCAAGGATGGGAGCTCAACATTCAGAGATATTCAATATTCAGGAGGGATAGACATGAAAGAAAAGGAGGTGGGGTGGCATTGCTGGTTAGAGAGGAGATTAACGCAATAGACAGGAAGGATATTAGCCGGGAGGATGTGGAATCGATATGGGTAGAGCTGCATAACACTAAGGGGCAGAAAGCGCTGGTGGGAGTTGTGTACAGGCCACCTAACCATAGTAGTGAGGTTGGGGATGGCATTAAACAAGAAATTAGAAATGCATGCAATAAAGGAACAGCAATTATAATGGGTGACTTCAATCTACATATAGATTGGGTGAACCAAATTGGTAAGGGTGCTGAGGAAGATGATTTCTTGCAATGTATGTGGGATGGTTTTCTGAACCAACATGTCGAGGAACCAACTAGAGAGCAGGCCATTCTAGACTGGGTATTGAGCAATGAGGAAGGGTTAGTTAGCAATCTTGTCGTGCGAGGCCCCTTGGGTAAGAGTGACCATAATATGGTGGAATTCTTCATTAAGATGGAGAGTGATATAGTTAATTCAGTAACAAAGGTTCTGAACTTAAAGAAGGGTAACTTTGAAGATATGAGACGTGAATTAGCTAAGATAGACTAGCAAATGATACTTAAAGGGTTGACGGTGGATACGGAATGGCAAGCAATTAAAGATCGCATGGATGAACTACAACAATTGTTCATCCCAGTTTGGCAAACGAATAAACCAGGGAAGGTACTGCACCCGTGGCTGATGAGGGAAATTAGGGATAGCATCAATTCCAAAGAAGAAACATACAAATTAGCCAGAAAAAGCAGCACACCTGAGGACTGGGAGAAATTCCAGAGTCCAGAAGAGGAGGACAAAGGGCTTAATTAAGAAAGGGGAAAAAGAGTATGAGAGAAAGCTTGCAGGGAATATAAAAACTGACTGTAAAAACTTTTATAGATATGTGAAAAGAAAAAGATTTGTTCAGACAAATGCAGGTCCCTTACAGTCAGAAACAGGTGAATTGATCATGGGAAACAAGGACATGGCAGACCAATTGAATAACTACTTTGGTTCTGTCTTCATTAAGGAGGACATAATCTTCCGGAAATAGTAGGGGACAGAGGGTCTAGTCAGATGGAGGAACTGAGGGAAATAAATGTTGGTAGGGAAGTGGTGTTAGGTAAATTGAAGGGATTAAAGGCAGATAGATCCCCTGGGCCAGATGGTCTGCATCTCAGAGTGCTTAAGGAAGTGGCCCAAGAAATAGTGGATGCATTAGTGATAATTTTTCAAAACTCTTTAGATTCTGGATTAGTTCCTGAGGATTGGAGGCTGGCTAATATAACTCCGCTTTTTAAAAAAGGAGGGACAGAGAAACCAGGGAATTATAGACCGGTTAGCCTAACATCGGTGGTGGGGAAAATGCTAGAGTCAGTTATCAAAGATGTGATAACAGCACATTTGGAAAGCGGTGAAATCATCGGACAAAGTCAGCATGGATTTGTGAAAGGAAAATCATGTCTGACGAATCTCACAGAATTTTTTGAGGATGTAACTAGTAGAGTGGATAGGGGAGAACCAGTGGATGTGGTATATTTGGATTTTCAAAAGGCTTTTGACAAGGTCCCACACAGGAGATTAGTGTGCAAACTTAAAGCACACGGTATTGGGGGCAAGGTATTGATGTGGATAGAAAATTGGTTGGCAGACAGGAAGCAAAGAGTGGGAATAAACGGGACCTTTTCAGAATGGCAGGCAGTGACTAGTGGGGCACCGCAAGGCTCAGTGCTGGGACCCCAGTTGTTTACAATATATATTACTGACTTAGACGAGGGAATTAATGCAGCATCTCCAAGTTTGCGGATGACACGAAGCTGGGCGGCAGTGTTAGCTGTGAGGAGGATGCAGGGTGACTTGGATAGGTTAGGTGAGTGGGCAAATTCATGGCAGATGCAATTTAATGTGGATAAATGTGAGGTTATCCACTTTGGTGGCAAGAACAGGAAAACAGATTATTATCTGAATGGTGGCCGATTAGGGAAGGGGAAGGTGCAACAAGACCTGGGTGTCATTGTACACCAGTCATTGAAAGTGGGCATGCAGGTACAGCAGGCGGTGAAAAAGGCGAATGGTATGCTGGCATTCATAGCAAGAGGATTCAAGTACAGGAGCAGGGAGGTCCTACTGCAGTTGTACAAGGCCTTGGTGAGACCACACCTGGAGTATTGTGTGCAGTTCTGGTCCCCTAATCTGAGGAAACACATCCTTGACATAGAGAGAGTATAGAGAAGGTTCACCAGATTGATTCCTGGGATGGCAGGACTTCCATATGATGAAAGACTAGATAGACTAGGCTTGTACTCTCTGGAATTTAGAGGATTGAGGGGGAATCTGATTGAAACATATAAAATCCTAAAGGGTTTGGACAGGCTAGATGCAGGAAGATTGTTCCCAATGTTGGGGAAGTCCAGAACGAGGGGTCACAGTTTGACGATAAAGGGGAAATCTTTTAGGACCGAGAGGAGGAAAAACTTCTTCACACAGAGAGTGGCGAATCTGTGGAATTCTCTGCCACAGGAAGCAGTTGAGGCCAGTTCATTGGCTATATTTAAGAGGGAGTTAGATATGGCCCTTGTGGCTAAAGGGATCAGGGGGTATGGACAGAAGGCAGGTACAGGGTTCTGAGTTGGATGATCAGCCATGATCATACTGAACGGCGGTGCAGGCTCGATGGGCCGAATGGCCTACTCCTGTACCTATTTTCTATGTTTCTAAAACAACAACTTACCGGAACCTACCCTCGCCTCTGCCTGTTTACACCAAAGCCTGTTGAGACAAAGCCATCCCACTCCGACGATGGCCACTTTGCTAGACGAAACTTCTTTTATAGTGTGCTAGCTGACTGGCTGTCTTCAGCTCCTCCGCTCCCAATTGGTGGGCCGTTTAAAAATCTGAAAAAGTCTGCAAATCCTCTCCTTCTCAGCTCTGACAGCCTGATGTCAGCCTCTGAGACAGTGATCCCAGGGTCATTGGATGCTGCAGAGATCCGCCTATCTGTAGTTTTATTCTCCCTTTCAAAGTGAGCATAAAAGACTCGTTAAGCTGGTCTGATAGTGAAGCATCGCTGCCATTCATGTTTTGCTTTATAGGAAGTAATGGCCTACAAATCGTGCTCGAGTGAACGAGCATCTGATGTTGCCTCCAACCTTGCTTGTAATTGTTTCTTGGCTCTTGCAAAAGCCCTCTGCAAGTCATACCTGGCTTTCTTAAACATACCTGGGTCACCAGAATTAAATGCCACAGATCCAGCCCTCAGCAGACTTTGCACCTCCTGGTTCATCCACCGCATTTGGTTTTGCTTGTAGGAAGTAACAGCCTGCAAACCCTGCCTGAGTTATTGAATACACGATGTTGCCTCTAACCTCTCCAGTATGCTTCTTCATCACTATCTATAGTTCTGCAAACAACAGCAGTGTCATCTGAAAAATTGTGTAGCCTGGGAAAAAGTAGACACTCAGGTCACAAATACTTTTTCGGGTTTTAATTCCTTTATCTGCATTAGATGTTTTAGAGCCGGAAGAGGGTCTCAAAACAAAACAAACAAATTTACAACCAGTTCTTGGCATTACAGTCTCAGTTTAACTTTTGATCCACACCCTTGTGTATTAACGAATTGCGTATGCAGTATAAAAATACATAAAGCAAACCGCACAAAACTAATATGGAACTAATACAGTAGTGGCAATTCTGAAGGAACACAATACAAACAACATTAGAACCCCACCAACCCTGTACCTTATACATAGCAGCAAAAATGTAAGTGAATACATCTCATCTAAGACGTCTACTACTTTTTAGTACACACGTGCTAAGCTTCCAAACAGAGACTAAACATTCATATTACACTGTTACACTCACAATCTGTCATGATACAATGAAGTTAGACAAAAGGTACACTTTGGCACAACTTTTACAAGATATTGCCTGGTAATTAAATTACAGGAAGACTGACCCACTTGGCTGGTAAGGAACTTTGCACGAGCCGATCCAGCGCTGATGCCTTCACTCGTGAAAATCTAAAGCATCCCCACGTAAAACATGTCAAATTACCAATATTCTCGATTTGCCAACAAGCATAAACGAAATCACATGGATATCGTTAATTAACACTCACCTTTCCTCACCATGCCCAGTATCTCTGGGAGGAACTTAATCCCAAAGCCCCACTATCTTCTGCCAAAAACAAAAGTGGTCTCCCCACTATCCCACGCGTGCATAATGACATTACCATCTCCACTTAAAGGCAGACAACTATTCTAGCATTACCTGGATGGATGCCTAAGTACACTTTTAACGATAATGAATAAGATTCGACAGTCACCCGGTTACATTCTGCCCTGCATTCAAGTAATCGTCCTCGTTTCATGCCCCAGGGGTGAGCTGGCCTGAGTTACTGGAGTTTGCAGTCTCCCTCAGATAGCTGGAGGGGGATGGTTCTCACAGGGCCTGATGTCTACCCTGTTCACCCTCTTGCTAGGCCCACCATCCCAAGGTTCCACAGTGTATGTGTTGCCCAGTACCTTTACCACCCTGTAGACAGTTGAGTTCCAAGCATCCTGGATCTTATTATGGCCTAATGGTCTGTTCCTCAGGTAAACCAGCGCATCTACATCAACCTTGGGACAGTACACTTTGTCCTCCTGCCAGGCAATGTGTTCGGCTGCCTTCTGTTCAGAGTATCTCTTGCATGCGCATCCCTCAGTCGGCTCTGGTGTACAGCTAGCCAGTCATGTTTCCGGTCCACCGTCTGTTCTTGCCCCAGCAGAGCATCCACGGGCACGTGGGGTTCCACCCCAAACAACAGACAGTAAGGTGAATACCCGGTGGTCGCGTGAGGGGTCGCATTATATGCATACACCAACTTGGGTAGATGTTCTAGCCATCTGCACTTCTTTTCTGGAGGCAACGTACGCAACAAATCATGCATTGTCCTGTTGAAACGCTCGCACTGCGCGCTGCCAGTAGGATGATGAAGTGTAGTATGGCTCTTCTTTACCCCGTACAATTTGCAAAGCTCAGCTATGACCTCACTTTCAAAGTTACGGCCCTGGTCAGAATGCAATCTCTCAGGAACACTGTACTTCATGAACCATTCCCTCAAGAGCACCCTTACTGTGGTATCCGCCTTTTGATTCCAAGTCAGAAATGCTTAGGTGAATTTAGTGAAAATGTCCGTGACCACTAAGACATTCTCACGCCCATCAGTTGCCGGCTCCAACTTGTGAAATCTACAGCTACAACTTCAAGCGGCCGAGAAGCCAGAAATGACTTCATAGGGGGACGGATCTTAGGTTGCAGCATCTTAGTTAGCACACAACGTGGACAATTTTTGATCCACCGTGCCACATCCTCGTGTATGCCCACCCAAAAACATTGGCTTAGAACACAGAACAGTACAGCACAGTACAGGCCCTTCGGCCCATAATGTTGTGCTGACCCTTAAACCCTACCTCCCATATAAATCCCCACCTTAAATTCCTCCAGATAAGTGTTTAGCAGTCTCTTAAATTTCACTAGTGAATCTGCCTCCACCACTGACTCGGGCAGTGTATTCCATGCACCAACCACTCTCTGAGTAAAAATCCTTCCTCTAATATCCCCTTAAACTTCCCACCCCTTACCTTAAAGCCATGTCCTCTTGTACTGACCAATGGGGCCCTGGGGAAGAGGCGCTGGCTATCCATTCTATCTATTCCTCTTAATAACTTGTATACCTCTATCATGTCTCCTCTCATCCTCCTTCTCTCCAGAGAGTAAAGCCCTAGCTCCCTTAATCTCTGATCATAATGCATACTCTCTAAACCAGGCAGCATCCTGGTAAATCTCCTCTGTACCCTTTCCAATGCTTCCATATCCTTCCTATAGTGAGGCAACCAGAACTGGACACAGTACTCCAAGTGTGGCCTAACCAGAGCTTTATAGAGCTGCATCATTACCCTGCAACTCTTAAACTCTATCCCTTGACTTATGAAAGCTAACAGTCCATAAGCTTTCTTAACTACCCTATCTACCTGTGAGGCAACTTTCAGGGAACTATGGACATGTACCTCAAGATCCTTCTGCTCCTCCACACTTCTAAGTATCCTGCCATTGACTTTGTACTCTGCCTTGGAGTTTGTCCTTCTAAAGTGTACCACCTCACACTTCTCCGGGTTGAACTCCATCTGCCACCTCTCAGCCCACTTCTGCATCCTATCAATGTCTCTCTGCAATCTTCAACAATCCTCTACACTATCCACAACACCACCAACCTTTTGTCGCCTGCAAACTTGCCAACCCACCCTTCTACCCCAACATCCAGGTCGCTAATAAAGATCACGAAAAGCAGAGGTCTCAGAACAGATCCTTGTGGGACACCACTAGTCACAATCCTCCAATCCAAATGTACTCCCTCCACCACAACCCTCTGCTTTCTGCAGGCAAGCCAATTCTGAATCCACCTGGCCAAACTTCCCTGGATCCCATGCCTTCTGACTTTCTGAATAAGCTTACTGTGTGGAACCTTGTCAAATGCCTTACTAAAATCCATGTAGATCACATCCACTGCACTACCCTCATCTATATGCCTGGTCACCTCCTCAAAGAACTCTATCAGGCTTGTTAGACACGATCTGCCCTTCACAAAGCCATGCTGATCATCCCTGATCAGACCATGATTCTCTAAATGCCCATAGATCCTATCTCTAAGAATCTTTTCCAACATCTTTCCCACCACAGACGTAAGGCTCACTGGTCTATAATTACCTGGACTATCCCTAATAACTTTTTTGAACAAGGGAACAACATTCGCCTCCCTCCAATCCTCTGGTACCATTCCCGTGGGCAACGAGGACATGAAGATCCTAGCCAGAGGCTCAGAAATCTCTTCCCTCGCCTCGTGGAGCAGCCTAGGGAATATTCCGTCAGGCCCCAGGGACTTATCCGTCCTGATGTATTTTAACAACTCCAACACCTCCTCTCCCTTAATATCAACATGCTCCAGAACATCAATCTCACTCATATTGTCCTCACCTTCATCAAGTTCCCTCTCATTGGTGAATACTGAAGAGAAGTATTCATTGAGGACCTCGCTCACTTCCACAGCCTCCAGGCGCATCTTCCCACCTTTATCTCTAATCGGTCCTACCTTCACTCCTGTCATCCTTTTTTTCTTCACATAATTGAAGAATGCCTTGGGGTTTTCCTTTACCCTACTCGCCAAGGCCTTCTCATGCCCCCTTCTTGCTCTCCTCAGCCCCTTCTTAAGCTTTCTTACTACCCTATATTCCTCAATAGACCCATCTGCTCCTTGCTTCCTAAACCTCATGTATGCTGCCTTCTTCCACCTGACTAGATTTTCCACCTCACTTGTCACCCATGGTTCCTTCACCCTACCATTCTTTATCTTCCTCACCGGGACAAATTTATCCCTAACATCCAGCAAGAGATCCCTAAACATCGACTACATGTCCATAGTACATTTCCCTGCAAAAACATCATCCCAATTCACACCCACAAGTTCTAGCCTTATAGCCTCATAATTTGCCCTTCCCCAATTAAAAATGTTCCTGTTCTCTCTGATTCTATCCTTTTCCACGATAATTTCTTTGAAACTTCTTTTGTGGTAAATCAAATAAATATTTCAGGAGCTCTTGAAAAGAACAGGCAATATTGTGAATTTTCACTAATTAAATTGTTGAAGAGTTAAATAATAACTGAAGACAATTAGTGATGTGATATGTTTACCTATTTAATGAAAAGCTTGTACGATACACTTTTCCCTTATTTATTCAGTCACTTAAACATACAGGTTGAGCACTCCTTGGTTGAAATTCCAAAATGTGAAAACCTCTGAAATCCAAAGTTTTTCTGAGCACTGACATGATGTCACAAATGGGAAATTCCACGTGGTGCTGGGAAAGTTCCCAGGCAAAGCATAGGTCTCTACACAACACAGACAGTGCTGAGAAGTGACCTCATATGTATAATGGACTATTAAATAGAAAAATATTTTTAAAAAAACACTACATAAGGGAAAAATATGAAGATCTCCATCATCTATTGAAAGAGTGGATTCATCAGCGTTGGAGTGAATTTATGCTGGTTAATGGTATGCTGATCATGAAACAAGCAAAGACCTATCAAGACAAATATTCAGCAGACTGATTGTAGAAATTTAAGTAAAGGCACGGCAGGCTTCTCACTGATTGTAGAAATTTAAGTAAAGGCACGGCAGGCTTCTCAACAGCTGCAGAGTACGTTCGATGCCTTGATAGCCCATAAAGTCATGTACATACTCTAACACTCTGCACCTCAAGCTGATAGGTACCAGAAGCTGGTAACACTCCCCAAGCTTCCCATCCTCAACTACCCTGTACAGTAACCCTTCACGCTCCCTGATACTGTCCCAGTGCCTTAACAGAGACAAAACAGGTTTACGCAGAGTTTTACGCTCCTGGCCACTCAGCTTTCTTTTCTGATCCCATAAGTCTCTTAGGACACTTAACACAGGGTCTTGCTGCTGAAAAGTGTGCAAGTCCCTATCAGAGTAACCTGGGAGGGTTGGAGTGTTCCCTCGCATCGGTCCACTTACATCACTAGTACCAGCTTCCAGGCTCGAATTTGCTTAACCCTACAGCTGTTACGACCAGCGGTAACCAGTGCCGGGTCAAGGGCAGTGCCACGATTGATCAAACGACAGATTGCCACAGACCCATCAAACTCCGCATCCTTTGAGACAGGCTCAGGCTCCCCTGCAAATAGCTGCCTAGAGAGTGCATCAGCCACAGTATTGCTCTGACCCGGACGATACTGTACATCGAAATCAAACACTGGCAGCTGTGAGATCCATCTCTGCTCCTCTGCTCCCAACTTGGCAGTTTTCAAGTGGGATAGGGGTTATTGTCAGTGATTACAGTGAATCTGGAACCCAACAAGTATCCACGAAACTTCTCTACTATAGCCCACTTAAGTGCAAGCAGCTCCAATTTCATGCTACTATAATTCCTATCATTCTTCTTGGCATTCCTTAATTGCCGGCTTGCATATGAAATAACCCTCTTTCCCCCTCCCTGCTGTTGGTATAACACAGCTCCTAGCCCATGATTGCTGGCATCGGTCTCCACTATAAAGGGCTGGGAGAAATCTGCAAAGCCAAGGATGGGGGAACTGGTCAGCTTCTCTTTGAGCAAGTCAAAGGCAAGACTGTTTTAACAGCTGGTTTGCTTTACTTGGACTCTCTACATTAGTACACAAATTCACTATGTCATGCAGTGGACCTGCAATCTTTGAGAATCCTTGAATGAATCGTCGATAACAACTGCAAAAGCCAAGAAACGATCTTCAGTCCTTAACTGTCGATGGTACTGGCCACTGTTGAACAACTGAGACATTCTCAGGATCGGTGCCTAACCCCTTGGTTGATATCTGGTGTCCTAAGAACTTGACCTCCGACTGCAGAAAATGACACTTCTCCAATTCTACCTTCAGACCAGTCTCCTGGAGGTGCTTAAGCACAGTGTTGAGCCTCTCCAAGTGTTCCTGGAAAGTCTGTGAATACACCAGAATATTACCCAAGTACACAAGCATGATTTGGAAAACTAAGTCATTCATGGTTGCCTGCATGAGCCCTTGAAAAGTCGCTGGCCCATTGCAGACCCCAAACGACATACGAAGATATTCATACAGACCAAATGGGGTCGAAAAAGCAGTCTTATGCCTATCACACTCCTCTACCGCCACTTGCTGGTAACCACTCGTGAGGTCTATTGTCGAGAAAAATTGCGCTCCCCCCAGGGCATCAGAACTCTCATCAATACGCAGCAGCGGGAACGCGTCCTTTCTGGTCTTAAGATTCAGTCTCAGATAATCTACACACAGTCTTATGCTACCATCAGCCTTCCGGACCAACACCACAGGTGAGGCATACGCACTATTGCTCTCCTGAATCACACCCTTCTTCAACAACTTTGAGATGTGCTCCTTCACTTCATTGTACTGGTTCGGCGAACGCGATGGTATGGCTGTGAAACAGGCTCGTCATCAGTTAACTGAATTTCATGCTTGACCTTGTCAGTGTACCCAAGGTCTTCCTCTTCAACTGCAAAGATATCCAGGTACTTAACCAGTAAAGCTCTTAGCTGAGCTTGTTGTCCTTCACTACCCCCAGAGTCAAGCTTGTCTAGAATTGACTTTCACTTGTGATTACTACACTCCTCCTTTACACTCACTGTCACGTGATCAATGCCAGCTGAGATCCACTAAAAATCTTACTGCACATTGTGGATCACTATCTATGCACTCCACCTTTGACAGGATACCCAGCAGGGTCCTAGGTGCGAGCCATACATCCTCTCGAGAGAGGTTTAAAATCTGCACTGGCACTATACGATTACCAGAGTCAATGAGTGTAGGAATGTCAACAACACCTCCTGGTAAAGGGGTTTTAAGTGGCTCAAGTAACATTTCATGGTCACTACCAGCATCACCAGTGGCCTTGCTAGCCGCAATGGTGTCTACAGATCCAGCAGGTATGTGCTCAGTATCTTTTCCCAATACTCGGACTACTGCTTTGGTTTCAGTAGTGTGCATCTGCACTTTGGAAAACTTCCCTCCAATCAGAATCCAGCTTCCCTTCTAGGGTTGTGTCAAACTCTGCATAAACAAGTTGCCTACACTGGTTGATAATGTTCATGCCTACAATACATGGGATAGGTGGTTCAGTGCTAACAGGCTCCCTGACTACTAGAAAGCCACAATTTGATATCTTCATGCCCATTGTTTGACCCTCTAGCTCTCGATACCCAAGGTAAGGAATATCAAGACCGTTTGCAGCTGCCAGCCAGCAGTGGACAACATATCCTCGTCGTCTCCTTCAAGTGTTCTTGAAAGAACTGCTCGGTCAGGGTGCTTACTTGACTACCTGTGTCCAACAGACAACGCACAGTGACACCTGATACTTCAAGCTCAACAACTGGACATGTTCCTATAGCATGTTGCAACAACTGGTCATGGGATAGCTGTACATTATCTGTATCTGTGAGGTTCCGCCGAATTGCCCGATTCCCAACCGCTTGGAGGGCAGGAGGAAGCAGACTCCACTTCCCTTGCACCCCGCTACTGTGGGCAATTCTTGGCCAAATGCCCTCCCACCTGACACTTGAAACATATTGGTTGACTATCTTCTGTTAACCTAGGCTGTAACTGACGTATACTGCTAGTAGCGCATGTAAAATCCCTCTGCACAGTGAGATCTTTCACTGCTTGAGTCAATTCACAAAGGGCTTTGCCCTGCTCTGCGACCACTTTAAGGACGTCATCTAATGTGACAGACTCAGATTCCCGAGCTTTAAGAACCGAGTACTGTGCCTGACTACTGCTACACTTCGACTTTCCAGACTTTGTATTTCCCAGGGGCTCTTCTATGAGCCACAGACGAGCCTCCTCTCGCACTTCTATCATTGAGGACTCAGGAGGCCCCTCACGAATCTGTGGAGCCCCCTTCTGAGGGAAGGATCCTGGATCCCCTCTATAAATTGATCTCTTAGCACCACCCTCTCATTGGTCACAGCATCGGGGAAGTGCTTCAGAATCAAGTTAAGAGCTTGGGCTAGGGCATGTGAAAACTCTCTTACATCTTCACCCTCACGCTGTTTGCGACTGTAGAAGTTATGCCACAGCTGGAGTGCACTACACTTGTCTCTAAAAGTTTCCCTGAGATAGGTGAACAAGTCCGCAGTACAGTCTTCCCCGGCATCACTGCGCATACGTGCTTCCTCTAAGGCTGCACCCCGAGCAGGGACATAACAAAGTCATACTGATCCTGGTCAGACTGATTTCTAGTATGAAGTACACGTTGTACTTCTTCAATAAAGTCATCAACAGACCTCCCATCTTTCTCAACATCCCCCGTAAATGGAACAATGCGTCTTTCCCTTGGGACATATACATAGGACATTTTGCTTAATTTATCTATGGTTGCCATGGCTTCATCATATCTACTATGCAATTCCCTAAATTGTTCATTCAAATCAAGTTCAACTGGTGTATCCTCTGAGTGTAACATAGTAAGAGCTCAAGTCTTCATAGTTTTCACAACAAGCCTGCAAAAGGAGTTGCTGCTATCCTTTGCTGTAAATACGTTTTCGGGTTTTAATTCCTTTCTCTGTTTTAGATGTTTTAGTACCGAAGAGGGTCTCAAAACAAAACAAATGAATTTACAACCAGTTCTTGCCATTACAATCTCAGTTTAACTTTCGATCCACACCCTTGTCTATTGACGAATTGCATATGCAGTATTAAAATACATAAAGCAAACCACACAAAACTAATACGGAACTAATACAGTAGTGGCAATTCTGAAGGAACACAATACAAACAACATTAGAATCCCACCAACCCTGTACCTCAGCAGTCCCCAACCACCGGGCTGTGGACTGGTACTGGGCCGCAAAGCATATGCTACCGGGCCACGAAGTAACGATATGATTTGGTGATAGGAGTCAGCTGCAATGCATGCGAGGTCATTACGCATGCGTCATCCATGTCAGCGTGGGAAGAAGATCAACTCTTCGAGCTTGCAAATGACGGCAGGCTGAAAAGTATATTTGACATAACATCTCTGCCTGCATTCTGGATCAAAGTCAAGGCTAAATATCCTGAGATAGCCACGAAAGCACTGAAAACGTTGCTTCCATTTCCAACATTTTTCTGCGAAGCAGAGTTTTCTGCAATGAATGCAACGAAAACTAAATTGCGGAATAGACTGGACATAAGGAGCCCCCTTTGAGTATCACTGTCTCCTATCACCCCTCGATAGGACCGTCTTGTTGCAGGGAAACAAGCCCAGGGCTCCCACTGATTCAGCGATATTGGTGTGTTGCAATGATTTTACATGTTCATACAGGGAAAATTTGTGCTGTGTGTTTAATATCCAAACGTTACTTAAAATGTTATGATGCTATTGAGTTACAAGTGACTTATATAACCATATAACAATTACAGCACAGAAACAGGCCATCTCTGCCCTTCTAGTCCGTGCCGAACGCAACTCTCACCTAGTCCCACCGACCTGCACTCAGCCCATAACCCTCCATTCGTTTCCTGTCCATATACCTATCCAATGTTTCTTTAAATGATAATATCGAACCTGCCTCTACTACTTCTACTGGAAGTTCGTTCAACACTTACTTCAAGCTCCCCGTCCTCCCCTGATAATTGCCTTATCACTATATTCATGTGAGGAAAATATGCGCTGTGTGTTTAGTATTAAATTCGTTAGATAAACCTTTTAGAAACGAAATTGAGTGTATTAGCCACTTATCACCTATATTCCAGTCGTGATTAACCCCCCCCCCCACCCCGAACAGAATCGCCAAGAACGATTTGCAGGAAAAAAAATCGGCAGGTACACGCACGCACACTGGTGCCCGTGCAAGGCTTCATGGTCATTGTAGTCTTTCTCTGGGTAAACACAACGTATTTGATCGCTATTCTTGTCCATTGGCAACCCTACACCCCCCCACCCCGGGTCGGCCGGTCCGCAAGAATATTGTCAATATTAAACCAGTCCGCAGTGCAAAAAAGGTTGGGGACCCCTGCTGTACCTTATACATAGCAGCGAAAATGTAAGCGAATACGTCTCATCTAAGACATTTACTACTTTTTAGTACACACGTGCTGAACTTCCAGAGACTAAACATTCACGTTACGCTGTTACATTCACAATCAGTCATGATACAATAAAGTTAGACAAAAGGTACACTTTGGCACAACTTTTACAAGATATTGCCTGGTAGTTAAATTACAGGAAGACTGATCTACTTGTCCGGTAAGGAACTTTGCACAAGCCATGCTATCCAGCGCCGATGCCTTCACTCGTGAAAATCTTAAGCATCCACACGTAAAACATGTCAAATTACCAATATTCTTGATTTGCCAACAAGCATAAACAAATTCACATGGATATCGTCAATTAACACTCACTTTCCTCACCATGCCCAGTATCTCTGGGAGGAACTTAATCCCAAAGTCACACCAGCTTCTTCTGCAGAATACAAAAATGGTCTCCCCACTATCCCAAGCGTACATAATGACATCACCGTCTCCACTTAAAGGCAGACAACTATACTAGCATTACCTGGATGGGTGCCTAAGTACACTTTTAACGATGATGAATAAGATTTGATGGTCACCCGGTTGCACAAATTCATATGTTATAGAGGCAATGTTATTACCAATCCACACTGAATGTGGTCTCCCAATAATAAAGTTTTGAAGCTTATTTATTAGTACTAAAGGGATGATGGTGTTGAATACTATGCTGTAACTGATAAAAAGCAGCCTGACAAATAGGGCTCAAGGCAAAATGGTAAAAATACCACAAGTGCCATTGCTCGTTACTACCATCCGCGAGGAGGCACAGGAGCCTGAAGACCCACACTCTATGTTTTAGGAACAGTTTCTTCCCTTCTGTTATCAGATTTGTGAACACTATTACCTCACCATTACTCTTTTGCTCTATTTATTTTTTATATTGTTCCTTGCAGTATTTTTTAATGTCTTGCACTGTGCTGCTGCCACAAAGCAATATATTTCACAACATATGTCAGTTGTAATAAACCTGCTTCTGACTCTATAGTACAACTAAAGACTGAGGAGATGTTTGGCATTTATTTTGAAAAGTTACAGGAAAAACAATGAATGAAAAAAAATCATACTCTCTAGGGAAATACAGTTACGCAACACGAGCTCACTTGGCACCACACAGTGCAGATTGTGTCATATTTGGTGAAATGGAAGTAAATTTAGGGACAACTTTAACCTTACAACGTCTGAGATATTTCAGAGCTACAATTTCAGTACATGTCAAATCACGTCAGAGGTGGTGACTCTCAAAGCTCTAGAGTTTTGGAAAGGACACATAATAATGCTCAAAAACTGATTAGTGTACACAGATCAGGCGCTTCAACACTCCAGGTCTTATTTTTGAATAAAGGTAATACAGAAGAATTTTACTCAGTTTTTGATGCAGACATGAGAGCATTGTGCAAGGTCACCGGGATGGTAACAGTGATGTCGGCTGTGTCTTCCGGATGGGAAGGCTGGGAATCTCTTGCTTTACATATTGACAAAAGATGGGAGGCCCTGCTATCAACACCAAGGCAGATACTCAGATCTGGTTTCTCCATTCAAACAGCCCATTACTATAACTGCAAAAAAAAAGGAAGGCATCCCACACACTAGCAAAAGAATGCGAAGTATAGTCCATGTATCCATGAATATGCAGAGCACACTGGTGGGGATGCCATGTATTCCACAGGAATAAATAAAACCATGGTAGAGTGGTACACACAGTACAGATAGCGACAAAATATTTAAAATTAGCCTTAAGATTAATTTTCTGAGTATTATGATGCATAAAGATACTTCAGTGGATTGCAGTGATGGGAAGAAATGCGTCCAGGTACAACTGTAGCCAAATTCCTCTGCCCAGGAGCAACTCCGCCTGTACACAGACCGGAGAAGGGCTGGAAACACTAGGATGGATGAGATAGAGGGAAGAAAATGAGAAACTTTTCCCTTGACAGAGATGTCTGTGAAGGGAGGGCTTAAATTTCTTCTGAAAGAAATTTGAGAAAGGGTTGTTTTTCATGCTGAAAATAGTTGAAACCTGGAATGCATTGCCCCATCGGGGTGGCGCTGGATGCAAATAATCTCACTATATTTAAGAGGCATTTATTGACTGCATACTTTCATGGGCTGTTGCATCAAGAAATTTCCAGCACTAGACGGGGTCCAGACTGGAGCACTTCTGGTTAACCACTGCACCAATTCAGCAGAAAGGACACCCTAGAGGAGAGGAGAAGATGGAGGCACAACGCAGCGCACAGCGGCCACTCCGGTGATCAATATCTGTTATCTGTCAAGTAGGGTGCCGTGCAAAATCCTGATTTGATGGAGGCAGACGTGAGAGCACGGAGGAACATCTGGTGAAACTTCTGAAATGCCTGTTTCGCTGCCGCTGCTACTGTGTGATCCTGAATCTCCAGCGGGGAAGGCCCCGAGTCCTCGGCTTTGCTTGTTGCTTGGCGGCTGGGGCGGGGTCGATGCGCTCAGTGCCTGGTGTCGGAGGTTCGAAGTTTTTGGACGGACTCAGAGTCGGCTGCTTCCAGGGTGCTGCATCGGCAAGTTTGCGGCGCTGGAGGTTCATGGCAGGGAGAGTTTCTCCCTTCTACCATCTGCGTGAGATGATGGGGCTTTCGGGACTAGAGACTTTTTTTTTACCGTGCCCATGGTCTGCTCTTAATTAAGGTATTGCTTTGTACTGTTGTAACTATATGTTATGATTATGTGGTTTTCGTCAGTTTTAGTCTTGGTCTGTCCTGTGTTTCTGTGATTTCATACTGCAGGAACATTGTATCATTTCTTAATGCATGCATTTCTAAAAGACAATAAATGAGGACTGAGTGTCCTCATAATCTAATCTATAATTCAACTACTGACGGAACCAATCTATTGATGACGCCATAGCCACAGCACTAACACCGTCCTCACTCACCTGGAGAAGAGGGATGCATGCGTTAGAATGCTGTTCCTGGACTACAGTTCAGCATTCAACACCATAATTCCCTTCAGAGTTGACAGGAAGCTCAGAGAACTTGGCTTGCACCCCGCCTTGTGCAGCTGGATCCTAATCTTCCATTCAGATCACTGACAGGTGGTCAGGATGTGCTCCCTCACCTCTGCCCCTCTGACCCTCTGACCCAGGGTTGTGTCCTGAGCCCTCTCCTCTACTCCCTTTACACCCGTGACTGTGCTGCCACACACAGCTCCAATCTGCTGATCAAATTCATAGATGACACGACTTAGATCGGCCTAATTTCTAGCGGTAATGAGACAGCCTACAGAGGAGAGGTTGACATCCCGACACAGGGGTGCCAGGATAGCCTCTCCCTCAATGTCCAAAAAAACAAAAGAGTTGATTCTGGATTACAGGAGGAATGGAGACAGGCTCAGCCCGATCAACATCAATGGTTCCGCAGTTGAGAGGGTGAGTAGTTTCAAATTCCTCGGTATACACATCAATGATCTCACCAGGACTGTAAACACCAGCTTTGTGGCAAAAGAAGCACAACAGCATCTCTTCCACCTCAGGCGACTGAAGAAGTTCGGCATGAGGCCCCAAACCCTAAAGATCTTCTCAAAGGGCACCACTGAGAGCATCCTGACTGGCTGTATCACTGCCTGGTATGGGAACTGTACCAACCTTGATCGCTGGGCACTGCAGAGAGTGGTACGGACAGCCCAGTGCATCTGTGGATGTGAACTTCTCTTCATTGAGGACATTTATAGCAGCACATGCAGAAAAAAGGCCTGGAAGATCATCAGGGACACCAGTCACCCCAACCATAAACTGTTTCAGCTGCTTCCGTCTGGCAAACACTACCACAGCATTAAAGTCAGACTAACAGGCTACGGGACAGCTTCTTTCTACAAACCATTAGACTTATAAATTAACATGTGTATACACTGCAACGGAGTCATAGCGCAAAGATTCTTACTGCCTCACTTTGTGTGATGGATGTCAGATTTAAGTAAATTCTAGTTCTTAAAAAAAAGGTGAGGAGCAAATTAATTGTGTTCTTTCCCTTCCAGAATCACATGCTCCACCTCTGACTGAGCACAGGGAAGAGGAGGAGAGGGCCAAATTGTCCAAGTAGAAGTGCAGCACTGAGTGACTCGGAAAGTGCCTGTGAGGTACAAAAGGAACAGCACAAGATCACTCAAAGGGCTGCTGCAAAAGATGAGATAAATAATACAGGAGCAATAAGAATGAGTGAAGCAGACTATGGAGCTCCTGTCGAACTAGAAGAATAAGTTGTGCTAAACCTGAGCAACAAGTACCAGAGGTGGAAAACAGTAACTTTGATGATGAGCTTGTCAAGCACAAAGTTATGATTTCCAAAGAGGGACAGGGACAGGTGGTTATAGCTTGGGAATCTAAATGAAGGGTTTTTCACATGTTTGGATTGACAAAGGCTTTCCACAAGGTAATATCAGCTCTACACAGAAATTTCCTGCAGAAGCTAAAAAAAATGAATTAAAAGTAGAACATACCAGAAATTTAGCAGGGAAGTGGCACTTCTGGAAGGAAAAACAATTAATAACATCTCTGCCCCAATACTTAAAGATGGAAAGTATTCACTTGCTCTGACATTATCATTGGTAACAAAACAGTTTTTTGTTTAAAAGCAAGGATGACAAAGGGTCATTGAGATTTACAGCATAGAAACAGGCCGTTTCCCAGCTATGTTGCCTAATTCAATCTCCCTCTGTGCCTTTTTTTACTCAAATATTTGTCCAGAAGCCATGAAGACACAAGAGACAACAAATGTTGGAGTCTGGAACAACATCCAAACTGCTGAAGGAACCCAGTAGGCAAGGCAACATCAATGGAATGAAGTGATGAATCTGGAGCGCAGATGAGCCAAGTTCAGGTTCATTGTCATTTCAATAGCATACCTGTACACTGCCAAATGAAACAACTTTCCAACAGACCAAGGTGTACAACATGGTACATATAACTCACACACATTAAGTAATATTATCACAAATAAATTAATAAATAATAAGGTGCATTTATGATGTAAGTTAAAAAGTAAACTGCATAATGCTACTGGTGCTTCATACGTGATGAGACTTGGGTGGTGGCAGGGTCTTACAGCTGAACAGTCCTTGTCCTTATGCTACGTGATGGGGTGGGGGGGGGGAGAACAAAGAGATTATTGCACAGATGGGAGGGATCATTGAAAATGCTTAGGGCCTTGTGTTCTCAATATTCCTGGAAAATATCTGTCAACTGTCCATTCCTTTCATAGATGCCAAGTTCCTCTCGCAGTTTTTGAGTGTTGCCTTGTAAATGTTGCTGTTGTCCCTACCTCCGCCAGCTCTGGCAGCACATTCCAGATATCAGCCTCTCCTTGTGTGAAAAATGTACCTCTCAGGCCCCTTTAAAATCTCCTCTCCCCCCTCCCACTTTAAACCCCTACTCCCTAGTTTTAGACACTCCCTACCATAGGAAACATATTCTGGAGATCTTCCTATGCCTCATAATTATATATACAGTACATCCATCATGTCACCTCTCAGCCACATTTGCTCCTGGTGAGACAGACCCAGCCTATCCAATCTCTCCTGATAACTCAAGTACTCCAATTCAGACAACATCTTTGTGAATCTTTTCTGTAGCCTCCTCTGTAATTATAACTTTCCTGTGCTGTGGTGACCAGAACAGCTTCGAGTGCAACCTAATCACGCTTTCAACTTGTGTAACATAATGTTCCAACTACTGCACTCGTTGTCTCAGCTGATGAAGGCAAGACTTCTTCGGCAACCTGTCTACCCACGTCGTCACTTTCAGGAATCCACATACTTGTACCCCGAAGTCTCCCTATTCAACAACACACCCTGGAGGCCTGCCGTTCACTGTGAACAGCTGAACCCTATGTTACGGCTTTTCAGGTTGCAGAATTCACAAATCACTACCCAAAAGTTTGAAAAACAGAAAAAAAAACCTCTCAGAATTTATCTTAAAAAAAAATCAATGCTTAATTAAATTTTTTTTCAATGTACCTCTTGACGTGTGAATGATGTAGCTTCACCGTTTAGAAAATCATGATACAGACTATTTTCTAGGGATATAACCCCTTCCCAACAGTGGGTTTTGCCTGTACATCCTGTCCCGGTTCAAATTCCCAACAGTGGGTTTTGCCTGTACATCCTGTCCCGGTTCAAATTCCCAACAGTGAGTTTTGCCTGTACATCCTGTCTCGGTTCAAATTCCCAAATGCATCAATCTCACCTGTCCAAGATAAATCTTATTTCCCATTCTCTTGTCCACTTGATCTATATTCTGGTGTAACATCAGATATTTTTTTCACTGCCCACTATTCCACCATGTTGTATGAAAACTGTTAGCATTTATAGAGAAATTGGAATACTGATGAAATATTTAAACATCATTTTCTTTGTAGGTCACCTAGGAACTATGATCTAGTCAAAAATTGCATCCTAATCAGCATGCGATGGGGGTGATGTGAGAATGGGCAGGACAAAATACTTTCAGAATGAAGATGGGGTTTCTGGCATAGCCAAGAAAGCACCACTTTAGGATTGGAAAGGTTCGACCAGAAAGGCAGCAGCTAGAATTGGTAAGAGGGTCACTTTTGATTTATGTTGGATTGCGACAGGGCCAAAGACGGAGAGAGTGGAGATGGAAGACTAGAGGTTAGGAGAGCAGGTGGGCGAGTAATGTAGGGGTGTGTGGCTGCTATTGTAAAAGTAGTAAGAGTGAATGGAGAACTGGTGAAATTCAGAGGTGGTGTTTATGGATGGTAGAGGACAAGTAGGTGGGAGATTGGAGGGAAGAAGGTTGGTACTCATAGCAGTGGTGACCAGTAGTTACTGTACGATGTTGGGGAAAGGGCTGGCGATTTGTTATGCTCAGTGAGAAGAACTGGTGAAGTTCTGCCCTCCCAAGATTGCACCACAGAACGAAATACAGTTGAGGCACCACGTGAGGGATTTCATCATCCTCTAACAGAACTAACTCCACAAATAATGCAGATTTTTTTTTAAAAAACCTCAATTTTATATTCCCCTGCAGTTACCAAGAACGAAAATGCTTAAAGTGTTCTCCAAACCCAAAGCCACGTGTCTTCTCTCTAGGAGCACTCGCCAAATTCTCAGCTCCGCTCACGTCACTAGAGACCGACAAGCGGTAGGAGGACCAGCGCCCTCTGCCTGTCTAGCGTCACTTCTTGCACCTTCCCGCCCAATCGTCAACCTCCTTGGTACGCGTGATGCACTCCGGGTAAGGGGAGCCGCCATGTTACTTCCGCAGATTCGTCAGAAAGTGAAAAAATATTTTTAAAAAATATAATACAATGACACCTCTTCGAGTAACGTCTAAATGTAATTAGAATTAAAATATCACATATTTATATCTAAACTCATGGATCATCGGACTCCAGGTGAGTATTGGCGACCGAGTCATTTTCTGTTTCTTCTCTTTCTTTTGAAAGGTAAAAGTAGTGCGAGCTACCAGCCGAAGGGAGTTCAAAACAAAAAAAAACCTCCGGACCATGGTTACAAAGTTTTAATTAATTGTTTGTATTGACTGGTGATATATTTTGAAAAGCAAAAGTTCTAACGAATATATTGAGAAAGAAAAGTCAATGAACGCCTGTCCGCTGTCGGCCATAGTTTGATTGACGACCGATTGCCAACGAGGATTGGCGGAGGCCACGTTCGGACCCGCCCTTACCCTGTCACTCAAAGGGACATGTCAGTAGTTGTAGCTCCTATCTGCGGGGGGTCGGGAGCGTTGATCGAAAGAGTCGGTGTGAAATAAAACACAGATAGTTAGATAGTTCTCGTTTCGTGAGAAGAGTTCATAATTGAAAGTGGTTGCTTTGTTGGTACTTCTCAAAGCTTCTAGAACTTGTAGTTAATTTTCTTTTTCGATTAAAGTCCAAATAAAAATCATCCCATCTGAAATCAATAACTTGCATCTTCAACTCAGGTCTAAAAGTACGGGGAAACACACCAGGAAAGGTAAAATCAGGTCAAAATTTGAGTCTGAGCCACAAGTTAGGGATTTTCATGCAGGTGTCTATTAGGAAAGGGAGGCTAACGGAACAGAGTATTAAAGTGCAAAAGTTCAGAGAAGCGTCTCAGAACTTGATAGCTGAAGGCATAACTTAATGGTGGAGCATTTCGAAATTAGTGAAAATAGTAGTAACCACAGTTAATGTTACGCCTTTGTTAGAGGAGGGGGCGATTAGAAATTAGATCAACGAATAGGTGGGGGATTTAAAACGTTAATCAGCTATTAACGCAAAAAAAAATCTAGGGATATTAAAACAAAAACTTAATGCTTTCTTCAAAGTTATGCCCTCTGGGCAGTTAGTCTGCTCAAACATTCTATTTATTGCCCCATTCCCTCTATTACCTCCATCAGTGCAACACACTTTAACCACTTTCTGTAATGATCTTTACTTTGTAAATACACACTGGCATTGATGTATTTATGCACATTCAATTCAACTTCTAACCTGTCTTAGACCATATGACATAGGTGCAGAATTTGGTTGTTCGGCCCAGCGAGTCTGCTCCGTCCTATTATCTTTCAACCCCACTCTCCTGACTTCTCCCCTTAACCTTTGTGCCCTGATCCACCCTCTGGCCAAAGAAATTCTACATCCCTTTTCTAAAGGGATGTCCCCATCTATTCTGAGACTCTGCCCTCTGATCCTAGACAACCCCATGACCGGAGACATCCTTTCCACACCCACTCTATTTAATATTCGATAGATTTCATTGACAGACATCCCACACTGTAGGGAGGTAGCACCCCCGCCCCCCCGCAACCCCATATCCCCCCCTCCCCCCACCAGTCGACCTCCAAGTGTGTATGTAATACTCTGTTTAGTGATTTTGTCTAATCTGTAAACCCAAGTTGGGTATATACAGAAAATGTGACATTAAAATATGTACTTATATTATCATGTTTATTCTATTACAGCTTTAAGCAAGTCTACAGGGAGTTTGGCCTCATCACGTAGGACATCAATAGCGTAGCTCCTTAGCAGCCAGCCAGCTAGTTTAAATAACGTTAGCTGTGCTAATGGACGAATGACACCTGTTAAACTCACCTAAACATGTCTTTTACATTTTAACCCACCATATAACCATATAACAATTACAGCATGGAAACATGGGCAATAGAAAAGTCACTGTTGCAAACAGTGCAGCGAGCAACACTGTCATTATTTTGAGGTCGACTGTAAAGCCAGCCCACAGAGAAAACTGATAGTTCTACTTAGCAGGAGTCCCCAACCTTTTTTGCACCGCGGACCAGTTTAATATTGACAATATTCTTGCGGACTGGCTGTCCGGGGGGGTGAGGGGGCGTTAATCACGACCGGAATATAGGTGATAAGTCAACTATAAGTCACTTATAACTAAGTGGCTAATACACTCAATTTCGTTTCTAAAAGGGTTTATCTAACAAATTTATTATTAAACACACAGTGCATATTTTCCTCGTATGAACATATAAAATCATTGCAACACACCAATATCGCTGAATCAGTGGGAGCCCTGGGCTTTTCCTGCAACAAGACGATGCTATCGAAGGGTGATGGGAGACAGCGATACTCGAAGGGGGTTCCTTATGTCCAGTCTATTCCGCAATTTAGTTTTCGTTACATTCATTGCAGAAAACTCCGCTTCGCAGAGATATGTTGGAAATGGAAGCAACATTTTCAGTGCTTCCATGGCTATCTCAGGATATTCAGCCTTGACTTTGATCCAGAACGCCGACAGAGATGTTATATCAAGTGTACTTTTCAGCCCGCCGTCATTTGCAAGCTCGAGGAGTTGATCTTCTTCCCGCGCTGACATGGATGACGCATGTGTAATGACCTTGCATGCGTTAAGGTTCAACATTGGGCGTGACAGGGAATGAGGAAAGGTGCAGCTGACTCATATCATTTCATATCACCAAATCATATTGTTTCCTCGTGGCCCGGTGGTTGGGGACCACTCTTAGCACAAAGAGAGACCAATCAGGATGCTCGCTCTCCCTCTCTGTCTCTTTCTCAAAAAAATCGATTTCCGGGATATTGTATATAACTTCCGGGCGTCAGGGAGCCACTATCAATATGTCGGAGACTCCCGGAACTTCCGGGAGAGGTGGGATGTCTGCATTGAGATGCCACTCCTCCCCCATTCTCCTAAACTCCAGCGAGTACAGGCCCAGGCCCAGAGGAATCATTGTCATGAATCTCCTCTGGACCCTCTCCAATACTAGCACAGCTTTTCTTAGATAAGGGGCCCAAAACTGGTCAGGATTGGTAGTATCAGGAAGGTGAAAGTGTTCAGATGGGAAGCTGTTTTTTGTAATCTGTTTTTCTCTAAGTGAGATTACTGCTGAACTGGCATATAGTTTGGATCTCAAAATAACACAAATTATGTTTTAACAAAGTAACTGGAATAAAATCTGAATATTTTCCTGATAGTTAAATTTCTGCTTTTTTCTTTCACGTCCACCTTCCCATACCGTTGCACAGAGCTGGTTTCAATCTTCATGTGCAAACTCTGCAATTTGTTTTCCCCATGTCAAGATGAGCTATTAACTCATTTCTCTGAGAAGCATGCAGAGGAAGGCCATGCACCAGATGATGTCATTGTCCCATTACGACCTCTTCCGGCATCGGAGAAGCCTGAGAGAACTGAAGAAGGTAGGATCCCAAATTAATCGCACCTTTCTTCATTCACGTTATGTATTTATCCTCAATTAATTATTTTCAGATCTTCAATCTGATCTATCAATTAACTTACTGAGTTTGGAGTCCTACGTTTGGATTAAAGAATCAATGGATTCAAAGATACCATAGTTTTGTCAGCTACATGAAACCCTTATACATATCAATAAATTAATTGATACTGTGTCAATGTTAGTGGTACAAACTGATCCGAACAAAACCAAACAATTGCAGTGTTACAGTAACCAGTCAAGTTGCTCAGTTGTTCATCGAGTGGAATTTTAGAGGTAATCCTTACTTTCAGGAAATTACATTGGATCCAAAGACTGGTGAGTGCTTCATGGGAAATGGGGCATTTCAAGACAACAGAATTTCTGAACCTGCGAGTTTTCTATGCAACGGAAATTGGTAGGAACCAGAAAGCTAAGTAGTTAACTGCTTAATACAAAATATCATAGTAGCCAAGAAATCACAAGGGTTGAAAGTTGATGGACTCCTTAACTGTGACAGAAAAGGAGATGGATTTTTTTAAAAACGGTCACATTTTTTTGAAGATGTCAGAATGCACTTTACAGAATCCATTTGTTTTCAGAGTTAATTGTGGTCCAGGAGATAACTTTTTGAAATATTGCAATGAAATCTTTTTCATACTTCTACGGAATTACATGGGTCTCAGTCTATACTGAAGTGCCAGCCTTTATTTTTGTGCTAAGAACTCTGAAGTACAACTGTGCCAGGACATTTGGAGGGTTGTGGAAGCAAGGTCATTATGTTGTTAAGAAATGCATAGATAAATATTTGAAAGGCCACGGAACAGAGGATAAATCGGAACTGGCACAGAACAGTTGTTAAGGCCAGCATTGATGGTCATAATGAATGGTGGGGCAGGTTTGAGTGACCTGCTGGCCATATGTTCTTGAGCCTGTATTTAATTTGAGCCCAATATCATTGATGCGGAAAGTGGCCAGTGAGTGAGTGGGCCAGTGAAGGAGTGGAGCTTTGAGGCTTTGACTTGAGAGATTCTGGCAGTTTTGGCAGTTTGTGCAATCAAGTCAATCAAGATTTGAATATATCAGCAGAAAGCCGTTGATTAGACAATCAAGATTTGAATAGCTCAGACTCAGCAGAAAGCAGCTGATTGGGCAATCGAGGTCGGGTGACCAAGCAGTTTGAAAAGCTCAAACAGATAAATAGAGGAGTAGCTCAAGCGGAGCGGCCTGTGGAAAGCGGCCAGAGCGTGAGCGGGCGAGCGAGCCAGCCAGCCAGCCAGTGAAGGAGTGGAGCTTTGAGGCTTTGACTCGAAAGGCTTCGACGAGAAGAGGCGGAGGATGAGCTCGCTCGCAGTTAGTCCTTACAATGTCTCCTGAGACGGTGATGTGCCTGTCATGTGAGATGTGGCAGTCTTGGGGGAACGCCCCTCTCCTGCAGAGTCACATCTGCCAGAAGTGCATATGGCTGGGCGATCTGGAAGACCATGTAAGGAATCTGAAGCAGCAGCTGGATGACCTTCGACTCATAAGGGAGAATGAGGCAGTCATAGATGAGAGGTACAGGGAGGTAGTCACACCTAGGCTGTCGGAAGCAGGTCGTTGGGTGACAGTCAGAGGGGGAAAGTGAAGGTGAGCAGACAGGTAGTGCAGAGCACCTCTGTAGCCATTCCCCTGAATAATAAGTTTACTGTCCTAGATACCGTTGGAGGGGACGACCGACCAGGTGTGAGCCACGGTGGCAGGGCCTCTGGCACTGAGTCTGACCCAGTGGTGCAGAAGGGTGGGACGGAGACGAGGAGAGCTTTCATCATTGGAGACTCTATAGTCAGGAGAGCAGACAGGAAACTTTGTGGATGTGAGAAGGACACCCGCATGGTTTGTTGCCTCCCGGGTGCCAGGGTCTGGGATGTCTCTGACCGGGTGCGCGACATCCTGGTACGAGAGGGAAAGCAACCAGAAGTCATGATACATGTTGGGACCAACGACATGGGCAGGAAGAGGGATGAGGTCCTGAGTGTGAGTTTCGGGAATTAGGCAGAAGGCTGAAGATCAGGACCTCAAGGGTGGCGTTTTCAGGATTGCTGCCAGTGCTACGTGACAGTGATGGTAAGAATTGGAGGAGATGGCAGTTGAATGCGTGGCTGAGGAGTTGGTGCAGGGAACAGGGTTTTTGGATTATTGGGATCTCTTTTGGGGAAGGTGGGACCCGTACAGATTGGGTGGGTTGCACCTGAACTCGAGGGGGAGCAATATCCTTGCAGGTAGGTTTGCTAGCATGGTTTGGGAGGGTTTAAACTAATTTGCAAGGGGGATGGGACCCAGAGCGATAGACCAGTGAAAGAAGTGCATGCAGTAAAGCCAGATCTAACATACAGAGAGGCTTTGAGGAAAGAGAAGCAGAATAAACAGTGTAAAGGTAGTAAGGTAGAAGGGCTGAAGTGTGTGTACCTCAATGCAAGAAGCATCAGGAACAAAGGTGATGAACTGAGAGCTTGGATACATACATGGAATTATGATGTAGTGGCCATTACAGAGACTTGGCTGGCACCAGGGCAGGAATGGATTCTCAATATTCCCGGATTTCAGTGCTTTAAAAGGGATGGGGGGGGGTGGAGGGGAGGAGGGGTGGCATTACTGGTCAGGGATACTATTACAGCTACAGAAAGGGTGAGTGATGTAGCAGGATCCTCTTTTGAGTCAGTATGGGTGGAAGTCAGGAACAGGAAGGAAGCAGTTACTCTATTGGAGGTATTCTATAGGCCTCCTGGTAGCAGCAGAGATACAGAGGAGCAGACTGGGAGGCAGATTTTGGAAAGGTGCAAAAATAACAGGGTTGTTGTCATGGGTGACTTTAACTTCCCTAATATTGATAGGCACCCGATTAGTTCCAAGGGTTTAGATGGGGCAGAGTTTGTTAAGTGCGTCCAGGATGGATTCCTGTCACAGTATGTGGACAGGCCGACCAGGGGGAATGCCATACTAGATCTAGTACTTGGTAATGAACCGGGTCAGGTCACAGATCTCTCAGTGGGTGAGCATCTGGGGGACAGTGACCACCGCTCCCTGGACTTTTGCATTATCATGGAAAAGGATAGAAACAGAGAGGACAGGAAAATTTTTAATTGGGGAAGGGCAAATTATGAGGCTATAAGGCTAGGACTTGCGGGTGTGAATTGAAATGATGTTTTTGCAGGGAAATGTACTATGGACATGTGGTCGATGTTTAGAGATCTCTTGCAGGATGTTAGGGATAAATTTGTCCTGGTGAGGAAGATAAAGACTGGTAGGGTGAAGGAACCATGGGTGACAAGTGAGGTGGAAAATCTAGTCAGATGGAAGAAGGCAGCATACATGAGGTTTGCCTTATGTAGAAGCAAGGATCAGATGGGTCTATTGAGGAATGTAGGGAAGCAAGAAAGGAGCTTAAGAAAGGGCTGAGAAGAGCAAGAAGGGGGCATGAGAAGGCCTTGGCGAGTAGGGTAAAGGAAAACCCCAAGGCATTCTTCAATTGCGTGAAGAAAAAAAGGATGACAGGAGTGAAGGTAGGACTGATAAAGAGAGATAAAGGTGGGAAGATGTGCCTGGAGGCTGTGGAAGTGAGCGAGGTCCTCAATGAATACTTCTCACCAGTATTCACCAACGAGAGGGAACTTGATGAAGGTGAGGACAATATGAGTGAGGTTGATGTTCTGGAGCATGTTGATTTTAAGGGAGAGGAGGTGTTGGAGTTGTTAAAATACATTAGGATGGATAATTCCATGGGGCCTGACGGAATATTCCCCAGGCTGCTCCACGAGGTGAGGGAAGAGATTGCTGAGCCTCTGGCTAGGATCTTTATGTCCTCGTTGTCCACGGGCATGGTACCAGAGGATTGGAGGGAGGCAAATGTTGTCCCCTTATTCAAAAAAGGTAGTAGGGATAGTCCAGGTAATTATAGACCATGTGAGCCTTACGCCTGTGGTGGGAAAGCTGTTGGAAAAGATTCTTAGAGATAGGATCTATGGGCATTTAGAGAATCATGGTCTGATCAGGGACAGTCAGCATGGCTTTGTGAAGGGCAGATCATGTCTAACAAGCCTGATAGAGTTCTTTGAGGAGGTGACCAGGCATATAGATGAGGGTAGTGCAGTGGTTGTGATCTATATGGATTTTAGTAAGGCATTTGACAAGGTTCCACACAGTATGCTTATTCAGAAAGTCAGAAGGCATAGGATCCAGGGAAGTTTGGCCAGGTGGATTCAGAATTGGCTTGCCTGCAGAAGGCAGAGGGTGGTGGTGGAGGGAGTACATTCAGATTGGAGGATTGTGACTAGTGGTGTCCCACAAGGATCTGTTCTGGGACCTCTACTTTTTGTGATTTTTATTAACGACCTGGATGTTGGGGTAGAAGGGTGGGTTGGCAAGTTTGCAGACGACACAAAGGTTGGTGGTGTTGTAGATAGTGTAGAGGATTGTCAAAGATTGCAGAGAGACATTGATAGGATGCAGAAGTGGGCTGAGAAGTGGCAGATGGAGTTTAATCCGGAGAAGTGTGAGGTGGTACACTTTGGAAGGACAAACTCCAAGGCAGAGTACAAAGTAAATGGCAGGATACTTGGTAGTGTGGAGGAGCAGAGGAATCTGGGGGTACATGTCCACAGATCCCTGAAAGTTGCCTCACAGGTAGATAGGGTAGTTAAGAAAGCTTATGGGGTGTTAGCTTTCATAAGTCGAGGGATAGAGTTTAAGAGTCGCGGGGTAATGATGCAGCTCTATAAAACTCTGGTTAGGCCACACATGGAGTACTGTGTCCATTTCTGGTCGCCTCACTGTAGGAAGGATGTGGAAGCATTGGAAAGGGTACAGAGGATATTTACCAGGATGCTGCCTGGTTTAGAGAGTATGCATTATGATCAGAGATTAGGGGAGCCAGGGCTTTACTCTTTGGAGAGAAGGAGAATGAGAGGAGACATGATAGAGATGTACAAGATAATAAGAGGAATAGATAGAGTGGATAGCCTGTGCCTCTTCCCCAGGGCACCACTGCTCAATAGAAGAGGACATGGTTTTAAGGTAAGGGGTGGGAAGTTCAAGGGGGATATTAGAGCAAGGTTTTTTACTCAGAGAGTGGTTGGTGTGTGGAATACACTGCCTGAGTCAGTGGTGGAGGCAGATACACTAGTCAAGTTTAAAAGACTACTAGACAGGTATATGGAGGAATTTAAGGTGGGGGGTTATATGGGAGGCAGGGATTGAGAGTCGGCACAACATTGCGGGCCGAAGGGCCTGTAATGTGCTGTACTATTCTATGTTCTATGAAACAATATTCAATTAAGTCTGAAGAACTTTCCAGGAGCACTGCCAGTTTATTCAAAAATGAAGTACCGATCTTAAGTAGGCAAGCTAGAAATGAAAGCCCGATCCTAAAGCCAGGAGATCCTGCAAGCAACAGGAAAGATCTCACAGCCAGAAACATGCTTGTCTCAGTTTTCCAGTTTTGATGAGCAATGCTTGAATATAAATGTTGATTCTATGTCTCCTCTCGCTGACACTGCCTGACTTTTTGAGTACACTCAAAAAAACTTTGTTTTTGTATTAAAGCAGGGGAGTCTTGTTATAGCTGTACAAGTCAATGTTAAGAGCACGTATGGACTATGATGTGCAGTTTTGATCTTTTTTTAGGAAGGTAATTTTCAAAGAAAAAAATCAACAGTTGTTTTGTGTGATGAAGGAGTTAACTGAAAGGAAAAATTTAAGCAGGTTTTGCATAACCTCATGCAGTTTTGAAGAATATCAGAAGATTCCATGGAAGCTTTTGAGATTCTGTATGCTGTTTTTTCTTGTGTGAAACCTAAAACTGGTGTGCACATAGCTTTAAGAGTTGCTCACTTAAGACCAATGTAAGCCCTATTTTTCTGATGGTTGTGAATCTTAGGAATACTCCGCTCATACGGACTGTGGAGGCTGAATAATTGAATATTCATGGCCATAGAGAAATCTTTCCTCTGTAAAGGTGTTTAAAAAGTGGAGCTGAGGCAAAGATCAGATTTTATTTTCATAATCAAAGGGTTTGTTTTTTTCTGTAAAACAATTACTGGACATGAACAAACAAGAGAAAATCTGCAGATGCTGGAAATCCGAGCAACACACACAAAATGCTGGAGGAACTCAGCAGGCCAGGCAGCATCTATGGAAAAAATACAGTCGCTGTTCCCATCCTGCCGATGGGTTTCAGCCCGAAACGTCGACTATACTTTTTCCCGTAAATACTGCCTGGCCTACTGAGTTCCTCCAATATTTTGTGTGTGTTACTGGGTGTGAAATTCATTTGAGGAGAATCAGTGACTAAAATCTCAAGCAACACACATCAAAGTTGCTGGTGAACGCAGCAGCCCAACAGCATCTCTAGGAAGAAGTACAGTCGGCATTTCGGGCCGAGACCAAAATCTCAAGGCAGCTCTTGTGGCTTTCATTTAAACTAATCACCTGCACTGGAAGCTTTCACTCCAAGGCCAATTGGCATTGAAAGCACGAGTCTACATCTATGTGACACCAAGGAAGGTTTAGGAGCATTTTTGAATAAGTTACTCTATTGTCATTAAGGAGACAAAGTAGATGCAATTAGTGATGCACTGGATGAAACTTCAAATTTCTGCAAATTGATATGGTTCAGGACTTTGCTGGTAAGCAATTATCCCATGTGGTTGTCTGTTCTTATTCTGCCAACATTTACTTTTCCTTTAGTAGAAGTCCCTCCACTTAGTGAGACTGTAGAGGGTGCATTGTTGACTATTTAACCCAAAAAGGCAGTAACCTTGCACTAATGTCACAATGCTTGTCGAAGATTATACCAAATTTGGACCCAAAAATATGTGATGTAATGAGTTCAGCTGATGTCACAATGAGCAGCCAGCTTTGTGTATGTTATATAAAGCTGCAACAGACATAAAGATACACAATCTGTGAACCTCAAGCTTGAACATAGCGATGTGTTGCAGTGGGAAGCGGCGAGGGCCAAAGCTAGCCAAGGCTCATCGGAATTTCTCAAGTCCAATTCATCACCGTAAGAATGCCAAAGGAAAATGTAAAAAACAAAGAGTTAAGAAAAGACGTGCACGTTGCAGGCGGTGAAAAGATGCCCTAATAGTAAAAGGCCTAGAACAAGAAATGAACATGAAATAGACTGTGTTGTGAACATCTACCGGCCTAAAAAAAAGCCCATCATCACTTTTACTGTACCACACCAATGTACATGAAATAATAAAATTCTCAGAAAGCCTGAGGATTCAAATGAAAACTAGGCTTGTGTGTTTCATTTTAACTAATAATCTATGGTTAGCATGCGGTGGGTGTTAAATTTAAAACTCGCCCATCTACTGTGTACCACATATAAATATCTACATCAATACTTAAGATTCAAATTGATTAACCATTTGTACATCAAAACACACAGGCAAATGCACTGTTTGTGATAATCAACACACCAGAGGGTGCGTGGGGGCAGCCTACAAGTGTCGGGATACATAGAGAAAATATCTCATGCCTACAATGCATGATAGAATGCAGAACACAAAACGAGCAAAACAAGCCCTGTACCTTCCTCCCAACAACACACATACTTAATCCTCTAACCCAACGACAGGTAATCTTCTTTGGCCTCTAGCCATCCATGCTACTGTCCTGGGGCACGTCAGGAGTAAAGGAAAGCATGGCTGATGAATTTGTCATTGTTGGCGGTCCAATTAGCTAAGGAGTGATTAAGGGCCTCTTAATGGTTGATGTGGATATCTATGTGTGGAGCCACAGTAGATAGCCATAGTTTTAAGTGAACATTTCTTGTCTGTATTTGCATCGAGAAGGCCATGGAAGCAATGGAATTCAGGGAAAAGAATAGAGATGCCCTGAATTGTATCCAGATGACAAAACAGGAGGTGGTGGCAGTGTTAGGAGAGCAAAAAGATGGAGAAGAACCCAGGGCCTGACCAAGTCTATCCTAGGAAATTGAGGGAAACTAGGGAAGAAATTGCTGGGGCCCTGGCTAAGATATTTATATCAGAGTTAGGCATGGGTTAGGTAGTGGACGACTAGAAGGTAGCTAGCATTGTGCTTTTAAAAAGGCTGTAATGACAAGCCATAGAACAGCAGGCCAGTGAGCCTAACATCAGTTATGAGAAAGTTACTGGAGACAAGATCTATCTGCATTTGGAAAGGCGTGAATTTGAGTTTTTTGAAGAGGGCAGCAAGAAATTGTTTGAGACAGGATGGTAGATGTTGTCTACATAGATTTTAGCCTTTTGAAAGATCCAAACATTGACATGTTTGTGGTCAACACTAAAATTGGTGTTATTAGTGGACAGTGCAGATGATATTTTAAGATTACAGTGGAACCTAGAAAAAAACTGGGTAAGTGGGATAAGAAATGACAGATGGAGTTTGAACTCTGACAACTGCAAAGGCTTGCATATTGTTAAGTTAAAGCAGTGCTGGACTTACACAATAAATGGCAGGGTTCTTGGGAATGGTACAACAGAGAGACGAAGAGGTACAAGTCATTCCCTGTTAGAGAGGGTGGTGGTGAAGGCATTTGACATGCTGGTCTTTGTTACTCAGGGCATCGAGTGCAGCGGTTGAGACACTAGGTTACAACTGTACAGGATGTTGGAAAGGCTACACTTGGACTTGTGGGTGGCCTGATTGCCAAAGCGTGCAGAACAAAGGGCGTGAGTTTTAAGGAAAGACTGGATAGGCTTGGGCTTTGGAGGCTGAGGAATGACCTTATAAAGATTTATAAAATCACAATGGCCCTAGATAAATGGTTATAGTTGTTTTCCCAGGATAGGGGAGTTTAAAACTAGATGACATAGGTCCGAGAGTGGGAAGGATTTAAAGCGGGCAAAGAGGCCTTTCTTTCATACAGAGGGTGGTGGGTATTTACAAAGAGCTGTCAGAGAAAGTAGCAGTTAAAAGGAATTTGAACAGCTACATGGATTGGAAAGGTTTGGATGGATAAGGGCCAAATACAGGCAAATAGGATTAGCTCAATTTTGTTACTCAACGAGTGGGTTAAAGAGTAAAATCAAGATGTATTGTAATCAACCATGCCCAAAGTGTCTATTCTGAAACTTTCTTCCTTGCAATATATCTTCAAACTTGATGGTCTGAATGACCTCTTTGTAAGTTATATCGTTCTTTCAAGATTGATGGGGGAATCAAGAACTAGAGGACAGAAGTTTAAGGTGAGAGATATAATAGGAACCTGAAGGGAAACTTTCGCACAGAGGGTGGTTAGTCTATGGAATGACAACTTTTAACTGGTACTTGTACATGAATAGGAAAGGTTTAGAGGAATATGGGCCAAACGTGGGAGCATGGGACCAGCTTAGATGGAAATCTTAGTATGCTCAGGACAGCTGGGCCAAAGGGTCTATTTACAACCACAGAATATGAGATTCAGTTAATAGGAATTATTGGGTGTGAAGCAATATGCAAGCAAATAAGCTTGAAAGTTAAAATCCAAGGACCTAAAGAGTTACACGACCCAGTTAAAATCATTGATACAGATCATAAGACATAAGAGCAGGATTAGGCCATTTAGCCTGTCGAGTCTGTTCCACCATTCCATCACGGCTAATCTTGTATCCCACTCAACCCCATACACCTGCCTTCTCGTCATATCCCTGACCAATCAGGAAACAATCAACTTCTGCCTTAAATATACCCATGGACTTGGCTTCCACTGCAGTCTGTGGCAGAGCATTCCAGAATTTACTGCTCTCTGGCTAAAAAAATACCTCCTTGCCTCTCTTCTAAAGGATCGCCCCTCAATTTTGAGGCTGTGCCATCTAGTTCTGGATACTCCCACCATAGGAAACATCCTCTCCACATCCTCCCTTTCTGGTCCTTTTAAATTTGGTAGTTTCAATGAGATACCATGCATTCTTCTAAATTCCAGTGAGTACAGGCCCAAAGCTGCCAAACACTTCTCATATGTTAACCCCTTCATTCCCGGAATCATCCTCATGAACCTCCTCTGGACTCTCTCCAATGACAACACATCCTTTCTGAGATATTGGGCCCAAAACTGTTGACAATACTCCAAGTGTGGCCCGACTAGTGTCTCATAAAGGCTTGCTGAATTCACAAATCATCACCCAAAAAATTTCAGATGATGCAATTCAGTCTCAGAATATATGTGGGGAAAAATTAGGTTTTTTTATAATGTGTGCAGATGGTATGACTTTGTGTTATGGAAAATTGTGGTGTAGTCCATTTTTAGCATATTTAACCCTACACCCCTTCCTCTACCCTAGTAACACAGGGTTTGCCTGTTATAATTTTAACTATAGGTATTTGATTGAATCATTCATAATGGTATGGAAACTTTTAACAAAGTTGGTGTAACCCTGTTATGTCTCTGTTTTATTATAGTGACAGTAGCTGCAAAGAGAAAAAGAGGAAGACCTAAAGGGTCAAAGAAGAAATTCTATGCTGAAGCAGAGGAGTCGGGAGATGCCAGTAACTGCGGCCTGAGCACAGAGGGCAAACCTGACCAAGACGAGGAAGACTTGGAAGAATCAGACAGTTTGGATTGTCGGAAGTGCAGTCGGAAGTTCTCAAATAGGAGGCAGCTGCGGAAGCATCGTTGCTTTGTTGTATTGAAGGATGATGGCGGGGAAGAAGATGAAGCAGAAGACGGTAATACCTGATAAATCACACTGATCTAATATTGTGAAATTGTTTTTTAACCAGATATAGTTTGATTTTATTCTTCATTTATGGGTGTGAAAGTTTGAACGGAAAGCTCAATAATTTCACTGTGAGAAGTATTTGAATTGCCAATTCTAACAATTTCAAGGCTCATTTATAAATCTCTCCTTGATGCTCATAATAAAGTCCCAGCCTAAAATGAGTGCCAGAATCCCAACTTCAGGACCCAACTGTTGTATGTATTAACCGTCAACAATAATGATCAGTTAGGCACAGAGAAGATTTGTATTTGACAAGTACCTTTATTGTCTCAGCTAACAAGCATGTGAATTTATGCACTAAGTATCTTTGTGCACAACCACTAGGTTTCCCTGACCTCCATGAACAGTCAAAGAATAGTAAAGGTAATACTCAAGAAAGGGAGTCTATGCTGACCAGGCATTCCTTGTGATCCCAAAGTAATCTCCACATGTCCAAAGTGGAGTTATCCACAACCATATTGGCTGGTCTCCTGAGTTGTCGTTGCCTGTGTTCCCCAGATACTCCATTCATATTCTTTTCTTTATCAAGTCAATTTATGATACTTCAATCTCACTGGCTCAAGCTCATCTGACTGACCTGTGTTAGCTTCCCATTGGAGGTGGCCCACGGCTACAAGCAGTATTGCTTTTTTGCTCTTTACTCCAGCCTTGTGGCCTAGGACATTTATTTTGTTCTTTTCAAATCAGAATGGTTCAAACCAGTCAAACCAGATCAGCCAGAAACTGAATCCTGATAAATCAGATCACGGGCTGCTCTTTCTCAGACATCCCACCCGTCCCGGAAGTTCCGGGAGTCTCCCGCATATTGATGGCAGCTCCCTGACACCCGTAAATTATATACAATATCCCAGAAATAGATTTTTTTGAGAGAGAGAAAGAGCGAGAGTGGGAGTGGGAGCGAGAGCGATCATCCTGATTGGTCTCTCTTTGTGCTAAGTAGACCTATCAGTTTTCTCTGTGGGCGGACTTTACAGTCGACCTCTGCCTCGCCATCAGTTCAGTTTTAGTCCTGCACCGCCATGGCAGAGTGTTTCAAAAAAAAACTCACTTCACCTCAGACTACGCTAAAGTATACCCCTGCCTAACAGGGGTCAAAAATATCGACAGTGTTGCTTACTGTACTGTTTGCAACAGTGACTTTTCTATTGCCCAAATGACTGTAAAAGGCATGTTGAGGTGAGCTTAACAGGTGTCATTCGTTCATTAGCATAGGTAATGTTATTTAAACTAGTTGGCTAGCTGCTAAGGAGCTACTCTATTGACGTCCTACGTGATGAGGCCAACCTCCCTGTAGACATGCTTAAAGATGTAATAGAATAAAAAACGACTCATGATAAAGATAGCGGAGTCAAGGGATATGGGGAGAAGGCAGAAATGGGGTACTGATTGTGGATGATTAGCCATGATCACAGTGAATGGTTGTGCTGGCTTGAAGGGCTGAATGGCCTACTCCTGCATCTATTGTCTATTGAAAATATAATATAATATAAGTACAGAAATAGCAAAAAACTATGCCTGCTCGTCAACCAAGACAGCAGCAATTGTGAACATGACGCTGGAACCTGAATGTTCAGAGGATCTGTACAAGTTCATCCGGACAGAAAAAAGGCCATACAGTATTTTGGTTGACGAAAACAATGATATCATGTGTGAGAAGAAATGTACCATTTTAGCCAGGTACTAGAATGAAACACAGGATAAGGTAACAGTTGGATTTGTAGACATGCCAGTGTGCAATGATGCCAAAGCTGAAAACATATTCAACTGCATTGCATCATCCGTGCATGACAAAGGCCTTGAATGGTCTAACCGTGTAGGATTTAGCAGTGACAACTGCAATGTGATGATTGGCAAAAACAACTCTGTCTTATCAAGAGTGAAAGCACAGGCCCCTCATATTTACAGCGTTGGCTGTCTAAGTCACCTGGTCAATATTTGTGCCAAAACTGCTGCTAAGGAGCTCTCAATGTCACCTGAACAACTGCTCATTGACATCTACTACTACTCTGAGAAAAGTTGCAAAGAGAAGACTTAAAACAGTCTCAAGAGTTCTGCAATGTTGTCCAGCAAAGAGTACAAAAGCATTGTCCTACATGCTGGCTTTCTTTAGGAAAATGTTTGGACCATCTGCTCCACCAATGGCCAGCCTTTATTTCATAGTTTGAGTCAAAGAGTGAGAATCAGAAGTCATCTCATATTCAGAAGAGGCTGAAAGACCCCCAAATGAAAATATACACATACTTTCTCCATGATGTCATATAATGTTTTGACAAATTCAATTTGATTTTTCAAAACAAGGCACCTATCCTCTTCAAGTTGGATCAGAGTGTAGAAGAGCTCCTGCCTGACATAGCAAGCAGATTTATTGAGCCAAAGGTATTGAGAGAACAGAACATTCAGGAGATAGATGTGAGCAACCCTGAAATTCACCGCCCAGATGAAAAGCTTTTTACTGGGTACCTGGCAAGGAGGCAGTTGCTAAGCGAATAAGCACAAGAGATCCCCCCTTACAAGACAAAGCAGTTCTTCAAAGATGCTAGAGCATTCTATGTCAGATGCTTTCAAAAAGTCTTGGAGAAGTTCCCAATGAGAGACCAAATCTTGAAAAAACTGTCAGTGGTCAATACAGAGAGCCAAGATTAGGTGAATCCAGACCAGATTTTGACTTTGGCAGAGAGATTTCCAAATGTGATCAAGGCAGATGCAAGAGAACAGCTCCACTTGGAAGTCCTGGATTATGTCTCAACTAACCTCAAAGGACTGGTGCCAAACTACAAAAGTTTGCCAGTTGATGAGTTCTGGGGGAAGCTGTCCAAAGTAAAATCTGTGAGCACAAGGCAGTTGAGATTCAAAGAGCTCTGCTAGTTGATGAAGCTGCTTTTGGTACTGCCAAATTCTAATTGTGATGTAGAAAGGGCATTCAGCATGGTGTGTCACATTAAGACAGAATTCAGAAGTCAGCTGTCTCACAAAACACTTGCAAATCTGATGTCTTGCAAAATTAACAAATTCATTGACACAGACTGCTATGAGGTTGAGACTTCCGGCAAAATGCTCAAATCTGCCAAGCAAGCCACATCACAGTACAAGGAAAGTTTCCGAAAGAAATAGAAAAGCTATTTGTATTAGCATTTAGGTATTAGCATTGAGACTGCCTACAAAATACTCAACAAGGATATATGTCTGTGTGTGTGTGTGTGTGTGTGTGTGTAAATAGTTTCAATATGTGATCAAATAAATTGTTGTGTTCTTTCATAATCAAATGTCCTGTATACATGCACCCTTGGATGTCGGCGGGGGGGGGGGGGGTGTGGTGTGCTACCTCCCTGAAATGAGTTTTTGCAGGATGGGATGCATGCTTTCTGCAAGCCTGCTATTCTACATAATAAACAGCTTCCTATCTGCAGAAACTCCTTGTGTTCACATTGGTCAGAGATAGCTCTGATTAAGCTATCCTTGAGCAAGAACCGAATAGTTCACAAAATGGCAGCTGCAAGAACAGTCTTACAAGATGGCTGCTTTCATTCCTGCAACATGGCAAGAACAAAGACTTTTGTTTTTTTTTTGTTTCCACCACCCTTGCCTTGCTGCTATTCACTGGTTTGTGGATTGTAGTCTTTTCTGGCCAACACAACTCTGAAGCTTGCCTCACTCCTACTCACTGGTTTGTGGATTGTAGTCTTTTCTGGCCAACACAATTCATAAGCTTGAGGTCACTTGTGAGTTTTCTGTCTGAAATTAGGTTATGGTCTAAACTAAATATGGACTCCATGAAATACAAAATTAGGGTTGTTCTGATTACTTTTCCTTGTACTTTCCTGTACACCATTGCTGAAGAGGCAAGTGACTTGGTTTTTAATGATCTTTGAAGCTGTGAGGTTTTTTGGGAGGCATGGCAGGCAGTGCAGCCAGCAAAAATTGCCATTAACACTTGACCTACAAAGTTCTTTTGACTGCAGAGGTAGATAATGTTTCAAATTACTTCTGGCACCAGCACTCAACCAATAGCACCAAAATCTCATAATGATGAAGTGCCCAAAGTCTGTTAATTTTTAATTCTTTTCTCTGATGCTAATTGTAACTTAAATAATACTTCCATCTTGTTTGGGACGTTCTTGCAATTAATGGCTGTTACATTTCAATGCTGGAGTCCTTTGTAGTACTATTTGACCTATTGCCCTCTATTCTGGCAACACACGTCAAAGTTGCTGGTGAACGCGGCAGGCCAGGCAGCATCTCTAGGAAGAGGTGCAGTCAAAGTTTCAGGCCGAGACCCTTCGTTTGACCCTTTGTTGTTTGTGTTGTTTGCCCTCTATTCTGCTTTTCTTTACAAAAATGGTAAAGAACCTAGGACAGAACCCATTTTGAACTGTTCTGTGCCAAATTGGGTTATTACATTTGGATGGGAACAGGTGCATGACATTTGCTTTTGGACAAGAAAAATTCTAGTTGTGGAATAAGTTCCCACGCGTTCTGAAAGTCCTTGTATGTAGTTGGTTTATGCGAGCATGATCATGAAAAAAATAGCTGCTCTTGTTTTGGATAGAAGCAAGTCATTGAGATCAGTAGCTCAGAAGTGATCAGTGATAAACAAAAGAGAATAAAAAGAGAGAGGAGAAATAAAAATAAAACAGAGAATCAATTCTTAGTAGCTGGGAACATAAGGGCAAACTCTCCTTACACATCGTGGAGAATAATATTTCAAAGCATCTGATGATGTGGACAGGACTGGTATTTGATATATTAGTTTACATTCTCTCTTCCTCTCCCTTTCTCGCTAGATAAAATGGACCCTGAAGCAGAACTGAATGAGGAAAGAGAGAGGGCAATTAAGAGACCACGTTGGCAAAAAAATGAAAAGTTGCCATATAAGGATGCTGATCAAAACGGAGGAGGAAAAAAACCAATTATCAGTGTGGTTCTCACAGCACATGAAGCTATCCCAGGTGAGCAGCAATGAACCATTCATTAGGCACATCTGTCAGACTATTTGAATTGTATTGAATACTTTTGGAAAGCCACAGTATTATATAGTCAAAGTTCAAAAGATCAAAGTAAAATTTATTATCTGAGTATATATGTATATGTCACCACATACAACCCTGCGAAGATTCCTTTTTCCTGCAGGCATATTTAGCAAATCTATAGAGCAGTATCTGTAAACAGAATCAATGAAAGAACAAGAGCATTGAAGAGAACAAACTGTTCAAATGCAACTATAGATAAATAGCAATAAATCTTCTCTTCGATTTTGATGTTGACTGAGGCCTGGGCAAGGTTGTATGGAAGACCGATGTTGTCCAAGGGAAGGGCACTAGGACCCATTCAGTTTGGCACCGGTGCCATCGCAGAACAATGTGTGGTTAAGTGCCTTGCTCAAGGACACAACACACTGCCTCAGCTGAGGCTCAAACTAGCGACCTTCAGATCACTAGACCGACACCTTAACCATGTGGCCATGCACCAACACTGGCATGTGCCAAAGTATTTATAGTGATAAATAATGAGAGCATGAAATAACAAAATAAGGAGTCCTTAAAGCGAGACCATCAGTTGTGGGAACAGGAGAAATAGAATGAAATAAAGTGAGTATAGTTACTCGTCTTTGTTCAAGAGACTGATAGTTGAGGGCTAGATACTGTTCTTGAACCTGGTGGTGTGAGTCCAGAGACACTTGTACCTTCTACTTGATGGCAGCAGTGAGAAAAGAGGATGGTCTGGGTGGTGAGGATCTTTGATGATGAATAATGCTTTTCTATGACAGCGTTTTGTGCAGATGTGCTCAGTGGTTGGGAGGGCTTTACCAGTGAAGTACTGGGTCGAATTCACTAACTTTTGTAGGATTTTCTGCTCAAAGGCACTGGTGTTCCCGTATCAGGCCATGATAATCCAGCCAATCAGTACACTTTCCACTACACATCTGTTGTAGCGTGGGCGAAATCACTGGAGAGACCGAGTCACTGGTAGACACAAAGCAACTTCTTTATTCGACACAACAAGGTACAGCAGGCATCATACGGACAGAAATGCTTTCGGTAGAAGGGTCTGCTAGCCCAATGTGGCCTTGATATTTATATGCTAAACACAAAGGCAATCGCTACTTAAAATGTTATAGACAATGCATAGACTTTGCTTCCTTTTGAAGCTACCTACAAACATCACACCTTCTGACTTCATCCTTTCCTTCCGGTGCTAACATGTCTGGGTTGGTATCCACAGCCTTTAGAAATGCAAGTTAAATCCACAATACATTTATTTGGCATTTCACATGCTAACATAGAAGACAATTAATATATATAATGTATAGGTAATACTGTCTTCGAAACTACAGCATCTGGTCAAACTACTGCGCCAGAAGCATCTGCTATTCACACCTTTTTAGGAAGCGCAGTGTTGTGGACTCAATCCACGGTACTTTGTCAAATAGAAGTCTGGTGGCCAAAGTCATAAGTGTAAACAAATCATCTACCCAAAAAACTCACTCTAACAACATCTATAGAATTTGTTAAGGTTTTTGATGACATGCTGAATCTCCATAGACTCCTGAAGAAATAGAGGCACTGTCATGCTTTCTTTGCAATTATATTTATATAATGGGTCCAGGACAGGTTCTCCGAGGTAGTGACACCCAGGAATTTAAAGTTACTAACCCCTTCCACCTCTGCTGCTCTGATGAGGTCTGGCTCATGGACCTCTAGATTTTCTCTCCTGAAGTCTACAATCAGTTCCTTGGTCTAATTGACATTGAGCGAGGGATTATTGCTATTACACCACTTAGCCAGATTTTTAATTTCTTTCCTGTATGCTGATTCATCACCACCTTTGATACAGCCCACAACAGCGGTGGCATCAGCAAACTTGTATATGGTGTTGGAGCTGTACTTAGCCCCGCAGTCACAGTCATGGGGGTAAAGTGAGTAGAGCAGGAGGCTAAGCACACATCCCTGTGGTGCTCCTGTGCTGATGGAGATTGTGGAGGAGATTTTTTGCCAATCCAAGCTGACTGAGGTCTGCAAGTGAGAAACTCCAGCATCCAGTTGCATGGGGGGTGGGGGGTGGCGCGAAGGAGTATTGATGCCCAGGTCTTGAAGTTTACTGGTTAGTTTTGAGCGGATGATGGTGTTGAATGCTGAACTGTAATCAACAAAGAGCATCTGACTTATGCATCTTTGCTGTCTAGATGCTCAAGGGCTGTGTGAAGAGCCAATGAGATGGCATATTCTGTGGACCTGTTGCTTCGATACCCAAATTGGAGCGGATCCAGGTCACCACTCAGACAGGAGCTCATATGTTTCAACACTAGCCTCTCAAAGCACTTCATCACTGTGGATGTAAGTGCCACTGGGGGATAGTCACTGAGACAGGTTACCACGCTGTTCTTGATCACCGGTATGATTGAAATCCTCTTCAAGCAGCTGGGTACCACACCCTGCCTGAGCGGGAGGTCGAAGATATCTGTGAACACACCAGCCAGTTGGTCGGCACAGGTCTTCAGTACACAACCAGGTACTCTGTCCGGACTGGATGCTTTCCTTGGATTCGGTCTCTTGAAGGCAGCCCGCACGTCATCTTCAGATACTGAGACCAAAGGATCATCGGGAGATGTGGGGGGTGCGCATTGGTTCCTGCCTGTTCTGGTGGTCAAACTGAGCTCAACTGAAAGCGAAGCTCTGCTGTCCCCCATTTCATCAGATTTATCTTTGTAGGAGGATGATCTTCCTCCTTCCACAGCTATTGAGCATCTCATGTTGATTCCAGTCTAGTTCAGTATCTCTACTCTGTCTGTGAGATAGTTTTCCAGAGATCATACCTGCACGTCTTGTAGCAATCTTGATCTCAGAACTGAAAGCCTCTGTACTGGTTAATCCTTTAGGTTAATCCATGCAATGGCCTAAAAGGCAGTGCTTTTTGTTAACAAAGGATACAAAAATGTTCCAACTACAGCAAAAATGGAACCGAAAACAACAAATAACACAACTGCAAAAACACGATTTATACATTGATTTATGTTCCCATATGGAATTTTAATAATATTATTTTCAAAAATGGAAAGAAGTGAGCCAGTACAGTATGATGGTGCTCACATGTCTTGCATGACCGCAATATGCTTTGCATTGTGAGCTTTGTCTGTGTGTGAGTTCTTTGTGTCTCCTTGATTTTTTTCTTGTCACATGTACCAAAATAAAGTGATAAACCTGTCTTGATTACTGTTGATGCAGAACAATTCATTACAGCAATGCATTAAGAAGTATTGGTATTGTTTTCTTTATGAAAAGTGTATCTTAACGCACCATTTATACTGATCAAATCATTACACAGTGCAGTGCGGTAGAATAAGGTTAAAAAAAATTGCAGAATGAAGTGTAATAACTGCGAAAAATGCATTGCAGCTGAACGATAAAGCTCAAGATCACAATGAGGTAGATTGTGAGCCCATGAGCTCATCTTATCGTACAAGAGGTCCATTAAAGTGTCTGATCACAGTGGGATAGAAGCTGTCCTTGAACTTGGTGGCATGGGATTTCAGGCTTTTGTATCTTTTGCCCAATAGATAGTAGAAAGGTGTCTGGGTGGATGGGGTCTTTGATTATGCTGGAGGGTTTACTGAGGCAGCAAGAAATATAGACCAAGTCCAGGTCAGCTCATTCACACGATATACTGACCTGTGTCCACAACTCGCTTGGTGTCACGTGCAGAGCATTAGCTGTTAATGCATCCAGATAGAATGCTTTGTATGGTGTATCAATAAAAGTTGGTAAGGGTCAACGGGGACATGCTAAATTTTTTCAGCCTCCCCAGGAAGTAGAGATGGTGGTGAGCTTTTTTGGTCATGACACCCACATAGTTGGACCAGCACAGGCTGGTGATGATCACACCTAACAAATTGAAGCTCTCAAACTTTTTACCCTCATTACTGTTGATATAGACAGGAGCATATTCACCACCCCGCTCCTTCTGAAGTCAATTATCAGCTCTTTTGTTGAAATTGAGGGAAAGTTTGTTATCATGACACCATGTTACTAAGCTCTCTGTTCTTGTACTCCAACTCATCAGTATTTGAGGGATGGCCCACTACAGTGGTATCATCTGCAAACTTATAGCAGGAGTTAGAGAAGAATATGTCCATGCAGTCATGAGTGTACAGGGAGTAGAGCAGGGAGCTGAAGAAGGCAAAATTATGGAGCACCAGTGTTTAAAATAATGGTGGCAGAGGTGCTGCTGCCTGTCTTTACTGATGGTGGTCTATTGGTCATGAAGTCAAGGATCCAGTTGCAGAGGGTTTGGTGATGACTTTGCTTGGAATAATAAGTAGTGAAGGCAGAGCTATATTCAATAAACAATAGTCTAACATCCAGATAGTACAATGTAAGGCTAGGGAGATGGCATTTGCCATAGACCTGTTTCATAGATTGGCAAATTGCGGTGGGTCATAGTTTTCTGGAAAGCTGGAGTTGATGCATGCCATGGCTAGTCTTTCAAAACACTTTATGATCATAGCTATCAGAGCCACTGGGTGGAAATCGTTGAGGTACAGTATCTTGTTTTTCTTGTGTGCCAGGATGGTGGTGGACTTCATAAAGCAGGAGGGAACCACAGTCTAAAATAGGGTAAGATAAAAAAAGTCTGTAAATACCCCTGCCAACTAATTCACAGGGGATTTAAGGTGAAGGCAGGAACGCCATCTGAACCCAATGCTTTCCACTGGTTCACTGAACAGAAGACTGATCTTATGTCTGTGATGTTGACTATGCAGATTTAGGTGCACCAGACTCTGTCAAGGTGGGTGTGTCGTATCTGTTCCCTCTGTTCAAAACATGCATAGAGTGAATAAGCTCATCAAGAAAGGATGTGCTGTTGCTGGCAATGCTGCCCAATTTTGTTTTGTAACCAGTTATAATATGTAAGCTCTGCCACTTCTAACAGCAAGACTGAGACTTAATTCTGGGCTGGTACTGTCTCTTAGCATCTCTGATAGCTGAAATCTCCTGGTGGTAGCTGATGGAGTAACAGCAATCTGCCGTTGCTCCTCTAACTATCTTACTATTTCCAACCTGTCTTGAAACTTCTTTTTGAAGTGTGATATTCTTTCATTATGGCTGGAAGGAGTGCCAGAGGTACTAAAAAGGATGATTTTCCTGCCTCTTTGGATTCTATTATGGAATTACTGCAGAGTCATACACGACAAGCCTCTGAGAAGTTTCAACAATTCAACACTGAATTTAAACAAATAGATGGTAAATTGGATTCTATTCAACAAACTCTTAATGAACAGGATAAACGTATTAAAAATAATGAGGAAAATTTGTTGGCTCTGAAAATGGAAGTGGATGAATTGCAGAAGCTTTGTGAAAAGCAATCGAAGTCCAACGAAAAGTTAAGACAGAAGATTATCGACCTAGAAAATAGAGGTAGAAAGAACAACCTACGGGTTCTGTGTCTCGAAGAATTAATCAAAGGTAACCATTCTATGGAGTTTTTTGCAAGAATTATTTCCGGAGATTTTGACATCTGTGCCTATGATCGATCGAGTTCACAGATCTCCTGCGTTTAGACCACCTAACGCTCAGAGACCAGGATCAGTAATAATCTGTTTTCAGGAATTTAAAACAAAGAAAGACTTAATTCGTGAATCTCGTCGAAGAGGCATGATTGACTATAATGGTTGCAAGATTAGAATTGTTGAAGATTATTCGCCTGAGGTTATGCAGGAACGTGTTAAGTTCAAAGAAGTTATGTCCGAGCTTCTTAATATGGGTTTCAAGCCTTCCCTTCGCTATCCAGCCTGACTCAGAATCACACTTTAAAAGGGTTCTTTCGAATGGTTCCGCTGGACTGTTCAAGCACAAAAGTTTTTAAAATGCGAAGGTTAAATCCGAAGGCTAACTGTTTAGTTTATCCTTACATGAAGACACAAGATTAAATGAGATACTTTTAATTCGCAAGTCCCGTCGAAGGGACGTGATTGGTTATAGGGTGGAATATTAAGATTCTCAAAGATTATTCACTTGAGGTTATGCAGTAATGTGCTAAGTTTAAACAAGCTCTGTTGGAATTTCTTTTAACAAGGGTTTTAACCCATCCCTTGTCTACCCAGTTTGACTGAGAAACTCATTAAAGATGGATCCTTCGAATGGTTTTGTTTGAATGCTGAAACACAAAGATTATTTTAAATTTGCTTAGTCTGTTTTTCCATGAAGATATAAGATTAATATTCAATGTCTATCTGTATGAATAATTGTATCTTTTACTTTTGGTAACCCTTTGTAACTAATTTCCTTTCCTATTTTTTAATACTGTATTTTTGATATACGGGAATTGAATCTCTTGCTTGGGTATTGTTTAGTCTAGGCTGGAACATAAATAACCTTGAAACTAATTGGAGCGATCACCAGGTTTTTTGGGGGGTTGTCTGTAGCTTGTAGATGCCGACATTCTATTGGTCGGTTTTCTTTCTTTGGGGAGGGGCGGGGTTATGGGTTTTCTTCCCAGAAGCTGTTTTCAAATTTTTAGCCAACTTGTTGCTTGGTTACCATTTCTCAAGGTTCATGGCTTGGTTTTTAACTTACATTTTAACCCTTCCATTAAATAATATTAAAAATGGACCAAACTATTAATTTACTCAGTTTTAACTGGGTTAAATCACCCTGTTGAGTGTAATAAAATTTTTGCTTATATTAAGAAATTAAGGTCCCTATTATTTTTAATTACAAGAAACTCACATACACAAATGTGATAATCTATGTTTTTTTAGCCGTTGGAATGGACTTTGTTTTCACTCTTCTTTTCAGGCCAAATCTAGAGGAGTTTCGATTCTCATAGATAATACACTTTCCTTTGTCCAACATAAAGTAGTGCCTGATACTAATGGATGTTTTGTTACAGTTTCAAGAAAACTAGATAATAAATTAATTGTTTTTGCCAATGTGTACAGCCCAAATGTAGATGAGCCAGGTTTCTTTGAATGCTTTTTTCCGTTTTCCAGGATTGATTTTTTTTTATCGATAGTCAAATGATTTCATCAGTTCGATCCTGTGAATATAAAGAGATTGCTGTTTCAGATCATGCTCTTATATTTTTAACTTTAAAACTCCCTGGTCTTCTTCAAACCAATAGATTTTGGCGTTTTAATACAACTTTGTTAACTGATAAGGAATTTTAAAAATTTCTAGAGAAGCATATTATTTTGTATTTTGAAGAGAATAAAAAGGAAGAGACTTCTAATCTCATTGTATGGGATGCTTTCAAGGCCTATATTAGAGGACAAATTATTTCTTATACTGCGAGTGTTAAGGATAAAGCTAATAAAGAAAGAATTGAATTAGCCAATCAATTAAAACAATTAGATCAAATATATACAATAGCTGCAGATCCTGTTTTATATAAAAGACATGTTGAAGCTAAAACTAAATATGATCTTCTGTCAACATATCCAATTGAAACTCAACTTCTTAAAGATAAAACTCAATTTTGCATTCACGGAGATAAATCAGGCTAAGTATTGGCCAACCAATTACTGTAAAAACGTATATAGTTAAACGACAAATTAAAGAAATTTGCAAAACTAATGGTGATAGGACAACTGATTACTCTGAAATAAATGATACCTTTAGAGAATTCTATTCTAAACTTTATAGTTCTGATTTCCCTAAAGATAATATTGTAATGAATAATTTTCTAGATCAATTAAATATCCCTGCACTTCCTGCAGATAATTGCAAGCAGATGGATCAACCCATTTCTTATGAGGAAATCGCTGAGGCTATACATTCATTACACTCAGGGAAGGCTCCAGGTCTAGATGAATTTTCTGGAGAATTTTATAAGGCTTTTTCTTCATTAATTATATCGCAATTACACTTAGTCTTTTTGGATTCTTTCTAATTGGGTAGTTTGTCTCAATCTTCTTATGAAGCTTCTATTTCGCTTATCCTAAAAAAGAACAAGGATCCAACTGACTGCTCTTCATATAGGCCAATTTCATTACTTAATGCAGATACTAAAATTCTTTCTGAAGTTCTGGCTCGTAGGATTGAAAATATTTTACCTTCTATTATTTCTGATGATCAGACTGGACTTATTAAAAACTGACATTCCCATTTTAATATACGCCGTGTATTAAATGTTACTTTCTCTCCTTCTCAGGAGATATCAGAATGTGTGATATCCTTAGATGCTGAGAAGGCCTTCGATCGGGTTCAATGGAATTATTTATTTAAAACCTTAGAAAAATTTAATTTTGGACCAGATTTTATTCAATGGATTAAATTACTTTATTTATCTTCTTCTGCTCGGGTTCTTACTAATTCTCAAAATTCCAAACCATTTAAACTTCATTGCAGAACTAGACAAGGCTGTCCGTTGAGTCCTTTGCTTTTTGATTTCGCTTTAGAACCCCTTGCCATTGCTTTTCGAGAATCTAATGATATCTGTGGTATTTTAAGGAGAGGTATCACACACAAAATCTCGCTTTATACTGATGATATATTGCTTTTTATTTCTAATGTTGAGACCTCGTTACCTTGTGTACTTTCTTTACTCTCCCATTTTAGCCAGTTTTCGGAATATAAATTAAACCTACATAACAGTGAATTATTTCCTTTAAATAATTTATTATCAATTAATACTAATCGCCCTTTTAAAATTGTAAGGAATCAATTTACTTATTTGGGTGTAACAATCACTAAGAATTACAAACACTTGTTTAAAGAAAACTTTCTTACTTTATTGAACCATTTAAAAAAGATATTATTAAATTGGTCACCTCTTTCAATATTGTTGATTGGATGAATTAATTCTATTAAAATGAATATTCTACCTAAACTTATATATCTTTTTCAACCTTTACCTGTTTTTATTCCTAAATCCTTTTATGACTCTCTTGAATCTATTTTATCCTATATATGGAAAAATAAATGTCCTTGTTTAAATGAAGTTCATCTTCAAAATCCTAAAAAGTCTGGAAGTTTAGCCTTACCTAATTTTAGGTTTTATTACTGGGCAGTTAATGTACAATATATTACGTTTTGGCTATATTATATTAATTGTGTAGACCATCCAGTATGGGTTTCTTTAGAAGCTAATTCTGTTAATAAATTTTCTATTATTTCTCTTCTTGGATGCTCACTTCCTTTATTTGTGAGTAAACTAACTGATAATTTAATACTTAAACATACTCTGAGGATCTGAATACAATTTAGAAAACATTTTGGTTTATTGAGATTTTCCCTTTCTAGTCCCATTTATTCTAATTTTTTTTAAACCCTCCATGACTGATTTAGTCTTTAAAGAATGGGACTGGTTGGGTATTAAATATTTTTGGGATCTGTTTGTTGGAGGAAATCTTTTTTCATTTGAGCAATTGTCAGCTAAATATAGCTTACCCAAAACTCTCTTTTTTAGACATCTACAAATCAGAGACTTTCTAAGATCTCAATTATGCACATTTCCTATAAGCTCAGATAAGAACTTACTAGACGTAATTTTTAATTTGACACCTTTTTATAATGGTTCAATATCTAATATTTATGGTATGTTACTGGAGACGAATGTTCCTTTACACAAAATTACGAATCTCTGGGAACAAGATTTACAGACATCAATATCTGAGGAAACTTGGAATTAAATTTTTAAACTGGTTAACACTTCATCGCTATGTGCTCGCCATTCCTTCATACAATTTAAGGTGGTACATAAAGTCCATATGACTAAAGATAAGCTATCTCATTTTTATTCAGATATATCTCCCTACTGTGACAGATGCAATAATAGAGAAGCTTCATTAATTCATATGTCTTGGACTTGTCCATGTCTTGAAAAATATTGGAAGGAAGTTTTTCAAACTTTTTCTTTACTTTTCAAAGTCAATTTTAAGCCTAATCCTCTGATGGCCGTATTCGGTATTGTTGCAGGATGAGATATCAAGTTAAAGACATCTGATTTACATATTTTGGCCTTTAGCTCTCTTATACCTAGGAGGGCGCTTTTGTTTAAATGGAAAGATGTTTCTCCTCCTACTCATGCTCAATGGTTATGCGATGTTATGTCATGCTTAGATTTAGAGAAGATTTGTTGTTCAATTTCCCATCTCGTCAAGACTTTCAAACATTGTGGGGACCCTTTCTGAATTATTTTCAAAACTTTCAAAACCCTCAATTCGTTGTTTAAATTTAGATGTTGGCTATTATTAATTTTTGTTATACGAGAAGGTATTTTACCTTTTTTTCTCCGTAATAAACAGCTTCAGTCTTGGTAGGGGTTAGACACTTCTTTTGTAATAAATTAGTATATTTCAATATAACTTTGACTAACCTACATGAATACGGGGTAATGAGATTGTTTTTATGAATAGATATAATGTAATTGGCAGTTTTTTTTTTCGACATTTATATATACTTTCTTGTACTCTGTATTCTTCTATGGAGAAACTAATAAAAATGTTGAAAGAGCATCTCCGATGGCTTTACAGAGGTCATATATTGATTTCTTATGAAGGTCAGATCACCTGATTTGAATGCTGCAGACCTCAAATTCAGAAAAGTGGATCTCCCAGTTTGGTCACGGTTTCTGGCTTGAAAGTACCTGGGTTTTCCCTTTTGGTACGCAGTCCTCGACACGTTTGCTGATGAAGTCCATGATGGTAGGGACAAACAAGATGAGAATACAGAATGAAGTGTCACTGTTAGAAAATGAAGTGCAGGTAGAAAAGGAGGTGCAAGGTAATAGAGGTAGATTTTTTCAGAACCTTGGATTTGATCAGAGAGTTCCTCTTCTCTTGGTTTTTCTCTCAGGATAGACTGCCCAGTCCTTTTTTTGCTGTTTAGAATAGTGTTTTTTTTTCATTTCTTTTATATGAAAATTTCTAATAGTCCTTCCTTTCTTCATAAATTGATAAGGGGAGAATGAATTACGTTCTTTTTTTTCTGTATTATATATTCTATATCAAATTTATACTTTGTAGATCAACACTGTGTGATTCTGATATTGTTTATTTTACCTTCTGTATGTACTGTTATTGACATATATACCAGAGATGCAGGTTTCCCCCGCCATCCGAAGGTAGAGCATTCCTATGAAACGGTTCGTAAGCTGGAATGTTGTAAAGCGAAGAAGCAATTACCATTTATTTATATGGGAAAAATTTGTGAGTGTTCGCAGACCCAAAAATAACCTACCAAATCATGCCAAATAACACATAAAACCTGAAATAACAGTAACATATAGTAAAAGCAGGAATTATATGATAAATACACAGTAGAAATACTTCTCTACAATCATTGCCTGCACTGTTCTCCTTAGCGAAAATCTCACGCAAGTGCTCTCGGCAGAAACACAGCGCAAGCGCTGTGGGCAAAAACATAGTGCAAACGCTCTTGGCAGAAAAACTCTCTCCAGTAACCTTTAAGCTATGAAGCTGCCAATTCATACCAAATAACACATAAAAATACACAGCCAATATAAAGTAGAAATAATGTATGTACAGTGTAGTATCACTTACTGGAATCGGGAAGACAGCATCGAGCACACTGATGATGGTATGTTAGGCTGAGTCGTCGGAGGTTGGGATGGTGCAGTGGCCCCCACCCTCTGGGCTGCCGACTGATACTGATCCATGAAACATACAGCGGTGGCTGGGACGCACCCAGCACATCTTTAAGAAAAAAGCCGAAATAAACAAGCTAATTAATTCTGTGCCGCCCATCATGTAAATGTCGGCCCAGATGAGAGGCGACGCAATCGGCAATCACCTCTGATCTGGGTCGACATTTACGTACAAGGTGGCACCTAATTAGTTAGCTTGTTTATTTCGGCTTTTTTTTCTCAAAGATGTGCTGGGTGCGTCCTGGCTACCGCTGCATTTTCCATGAATCGGTATCTGTCAACGGCCCAGGGGTTGGGGTCGTGGGACACTGAGGTGTCGTCTGTTTCCATCAGGGCAGGCAGCTCATCTTCTCCTGTGTCTGCCTGCCTCGATGTTGAAGGTCGAAGTTCGTTGTCTGCTGTGGCTGATGTGGAAGGCTTGAAAAACGACAGTATGCTTGACTGCTAGCCTCGCGCATTTTTCTGTCATACAATTCTTTGTAAGCACTTAAACCATCTTGCAAATATGCCCTAAACCTACGTACCCTTTCAAAATTAAAGTTGTACTTTATCATTGCAGCGAAAATCTCACGCAGTTGCTTCACATTCAGTTCCTGTACGACTTCACTTTCTGTCCGTTCACTACTGCATTCAGTTTCGATAGTTATCCTTTCCTCTTCCAATTGTATCAGCTCTTCGTCTATCACTTCTTGGTCATGGGATGCCAAAACCTCTTCAATATCATCTTCGTCAACTTCCACAAGCCAAACTCACTTTGTCCTTACTTCGTTCACCACGATCGAAACAATTAATTACGTCTAGTTTTACGCTGAGTGTAACACCCTTACGAGCTCTTTTAGGCTTTTCTTGAACTCTCTTGCAAAGGCACGTGTTTAAGCAATGCCGGCAAGAATGCCGTTCCGAATCCGGGGGAGGAACAGCTGCTTGGGGCGCGCGCTGCTTTTATCGCACCTAACAGTGAAAACACCTTTTGTTAGCGAAAACAGGTAACTAATGTAGGTTTTTTGTAACAGTGAGGTTTCGTAAAGCGAACGTTCGAAAAGTGGGGGATTTCTGTAGTCTCCTCCTGTTCGTATACACTTTTTTTAAATCAATAAAAAGATTGAAAAACAGAAAAAGAAAGAAAGAAAAACAATTTTTCTCTATTTTGCCAGTTCTTTGGAATAGCTTGAAAACTTTTATCAAATCCTCCCTTAATCATCTTTGATTAGAAATCAAAACATCTCTATTTCACTCCAATCCAGGTATCATTCTATTAAACAAACTTGCCAAATAGTTTGCTTCTACACTCTTGTGCCCATTACTACTCACGGCACTTATGGTGTGCAGGAAAGACCAGTAATTCATTCATCTTTTCTAAAATTCAGTTTAATTATCAATGAACCCAGATCATTCAATAATGAGTTTTTAACTTTTTGCTACTCCAAAGTATCGTGATCTATCCTGGTCAAAACTGGATGACCTCACACTTGCTTACATTGAAAACCAGTTTCTACTGTTTTAGCATCCATTTAATCTAATAATATCTCCTCCTTAAAAACAGCACCTATCATTAAGAAGGAAAATAATCTCAGTTGTTTATGAGGTGATGAATAGCCACTATCACAACATAAATCTTTGTGGAATGCCACTAGTTACCTGCTAATGAGATAATCTGGCCATTGTTTCTACATTTTGACTTCTGACTACTCATCCAAATTCTCAATCAGTCTTCAATTCCATAAGCTTCTACTTTAGTTAAAGAAAAAATAAATTATTGCCTCAGAAGTCCATATAATTACAATCCATGGATAGTCCCGAATCAAGTTAGGCACTCCAAAACAATTCAAATTTGACTTTCATGACCTGCACTTTTAAAAATCCACATTGACTCTATATGAACATGCAGAGACATTCAGTCATTCAATCCTTAATCATAAAAACACTTCCTCAACACCAAACATTAGATTAACTGATCTATAATTCCCATTATCCCTCACTCAATTTTCTTAGATAGCTGAGGGCTATGGACAATTCTTCAAATTAAGTAACATTTGTCAAATTGAAAATTTTGGAAGATGATAATGAAGGATTTGCAATGTTCTTAATTGCATTTTGGTACATAAAGCATGTGATCCTCGGAGCCACTTCCCTGTTCCCCATTATTGTTCCTATGCTTCTTTTAAAATTGGCAAGATCCCAGCACAGATTTGATTTTTAATTTAAATAGAAAACAGGGTACACTTCTTTCAAGACAGTCAACCTCTGAAGTCTTGAAGAATTGAAATTTTGGAGACAGAAATTCTGGAGGATTCTATAGATGGCTGAGCTGCAGAGGAGAATAGCATTTATCATTCTGGCTTTGTAGACTCTGCTTCCATTTGATTCTTGCTTACACCCCCTTTTTATGGCCTTTCCCATTCTTTAAACAAATCTGTGTTCTCAACCCTCTACTCTTCTCCCTATACACTCATGACTATGTGGCCAGATTCTACTCTAACTCCACCTACAAGCTGGAAGAGAATTAGTACAAAAATTAGATCATATGAAAATATAGGATGAAAGGTCGCCAGATTTCTTCAAATTTATAGGATTTATTAAGTGTCCGACTCCTTATTTTCTCTAGGCTTAAACAGGGCATGATAGAGGAAAGCCAATAAAAGGCGGCAGGAAAAATTATTTTTCCAGCAGGTATAATTTTGTGATGTGAGCCAAAAATTTAAACCGGTCTTTTCAGGAATTAAATTATGAAATCTCACCGTTGGTAAGTATCATTTGGCAACTGATTCTGTACTTTGAAGTTCAAAGTTAGTAGATTTTTTTGTGAAAGAAAAATAAGTGATTTGTGAAGTGGGGTCAAGGACAAGTTAATAACACCAGGCCACAGATTAAACACAATAACATGTACACAGATCATAAACACATAAACCAAGGCCACAGATCAGCCACCACTTCAATGCAATATGCAAAACTGATTTGAGGGGATAGATACTTACTGCTATTCCTTTACCCAAATATTATTAAAGCCAATTCTTGTCTTACCTTGTAACTGCTATTCTCTGTTGCAACATGAAATAATATTTTTCTGTGTTCTAGGTGCCACTAAAATTATTCCCATCGAGGCCACTCCAGCTGAGAAAACTCCAGCAGCTGAGCCTGAAAGTATTGGCCAAGAATCAGCTCTGCGAAAGGGTTACCAGGAATATGCTATCCAACAGGCACCATTGGAGTTGGCCCAGAATTCTTTCAGGCAAGTGCACTTTGCAGAAAAACAATAGCTTCAAATGGCACATGCTTACTTACCTCACTTGCCATGAAATTAACTGAAAGGAACACTGCCAATGCAGCCATGTGCCCTGCTTCCAATTTTTTTTCCTGACTTTGGAATACATTAATGGGATTTGGGTTTGGGTCTTCATTGATGTTGTTGCTGTGGTCAATTTAGCAACTTCCTGCAGTCGAATAGGGTTACTGGTATTGAATTCCAAAGAGAATAGATTATAGAGCTGGTATTTATTCATTCGTCTTAAAATATGGGAAAGATCACAATGGAATATCATAATTTTGTGGCGTGATGTCTAAGATGTGTAGCGTGTTTGTGAAGAAAGGGTGATTGTAGTCCTTCCAAATATCTTCACAACTGCAGTTTTCTTCATATCAGATCCAAACTTCTTACATATTAATATCAAATCCAAACTTGTTACATATTAATATCATGATTCACTAGTCGTTTCAATTTCAATCTCAAGATTTTTCATCGGGCATTTGTGATGTATCCAGAATGTATCCAGTTCACAGATTCCTTAAAAAGTTTTTGAGTTGTCTGATGAAGCACATGTGGGGCTGGTTATGCTTCAGATTTAGCTTCCTGTAATAAAGAATAGAGCAGAGAATAGAGTGATTATGGATCATTATTTGCATTACATCTATTAGGAATTTGCTGCAGTGTGCTTGCATGACAAGCAACAAAAACAACACCATTCACCAATGATAAAGAATACAAAATTATATACAAATAAGGTTAAAGTACGGACATGGAATAAATGTACACAAGTACATAATATCAGAATATATTTACAGTGTAAACAACATTATAAAAAGTTTTAAAGTGCAGTGACTGAGGTAATAGATAGAGAGGGGATGGAGGTTAACAAGAATGGTTGATCAGATTAACTGCCTTGGAGAATAAACTTTTAAGAAGGCGTGATGTTTCTGTTTTAATAACCTTCTGTGTTTTCCAGAAGGGAGCTTTTGGAAAATGCAGTTTGCAGGGTGGGTAGTGTCTGAAATTTTCCTGGCTGCTTTGTCCCAGACACATATGAGTCCTGTCGTGATGGTAGGCTGCAGCCAATGACCTTTTCTGTTGACCTGACAGTTTGCTGTCGTTTTCATATGTTCTGAGAGGGTGCTGCACTAAACTAGACAGTAATTGTTGATGTGGGGATGCTCACTATGATTTAATAGGTTCCTGAGGGTCAACTTTTCCACTAAAAAAAGTGGTTAGTATATGGAATTAACTTTCGGAAGGACCTTGCTTCTCTGAATGTTGCGTCACAGGAACACTAGATGGTGAAGCAGGCTTTGGCATTGAGTATAAACGTTAGGATGTTACGTTGCAGTTATACAAAACATTGGTGAGATTGCATTTGGAATACTGTGTTCAGTTTTTGTCATCCTGCTATGGGAAAGATGCCATCAAATTGGAAATAGTGCGGAGGAGCATTAGGGGGATGCTGTTGGCACTTGAGGGACTGAGTTATGGAGAGAGGTTGAACAGTTTGAACTATTTTCATTGGTGATTAGGAGAATAAAGGGTGATCTTATAGCGGTGAGTACAATTAAGCATGTTTAGGGTGAATGCCCACAGTATTTTTCTCAAAGTGGGTAATCAAGAACTGCAGAGCACTGGTTTAAGGTGAGAGGGGAGATTTAATAGGAACCTAAGGGGCAAGTTTTTTTCCAAGAGCATGGTCAGTATAAAGAATGAACTGCCCGAGGAAGTGGTTAAGGGGGCTACATTAACCACATTTAAAAGATATTTGGACAGGTACATGGGGAGGAAAGGTTAAGAGGGATATGGGGCAACATGGTTAAAACAGGTCACGCTTAGATGGAAGTCCTGATTGGCATGGACCAGTTCGCCCGAAGGGTCTTTTTCTGTGCTGCGTGACTCTATGACTCCATTAATAACTTTGGAAAAGGTGCAGAGGAGGCCCACAATGTTGATCTTCAGTTTAAAGTTTGGTTACCCGAATAGCTTTGAATGACTGCATAGTCTTTGAGATATTCAAACAAGGTTTATAAGATAATGGAAAAATTGGTCAACGCCTATGAAATCCAATTACTTAGTGAATTATAAAGAATACAAGGTGAAGGCAGATTAATTTAGATGTTGTTAAAATAAAAGCTGATTCTCTTTCTGATATGGAAGGATTTTGTCTTCTACAAGAGCTATGTCTAAGTGCCTATCCATGCTTGAGTGAGTCCTCACCAATTTTCATTGTTTTTGTTTCCTTCTATTGACTGAGTTTTAACTTTTTCTGCTACTCTTCCAGGCAAGCCAGGCCTTCTTTACTTTGATGTTAAAGGAAAAGTATTTGCTAAATATTATATTTTTAAGAAGTGAGATGTGCTAATAATTTTTGAAACGGTCTTTGTTATAAGTAAAAAGGGTAAAATACCAGTGGTGAAAGTCACAATGAAAATTAGGTATCCAGAAAATTTAATACAGAAAGGCAGGAAGTGTGCAGAATCTTAGATACAGGACCTTTATAGGCAAGTGATCATAATATGATTTGGATGATGGAATTGATGGCTTTGTCGCAAAGCTTGCAGACAATATGAAGATAGGTGGAGGGGCAGGTAGTTTTGAGGAAGCAGAGAAACTACAGAAGGACTTAAACAGATTAGGAGAATGGGCAAAGAAGTGGCAGATGGAATACAGTGTTGGGAAGTGTATGGTCATGCAATTTGATAGACAAAATGAAAGGGTTGACTATTTTCTAAATGGAGAGAAAATACAAAAAACTGAGATGCAAAGGAACTTGGGAGTGCTTGTGCAAGATTCCCTGAAGATTAATTTGCAGGTCGAGTCTGTGGTGAGGAAGCCAAATGCAATGTTAGCATTCATTTCAAGAGGACTAGAATATAAAAGGAAGGATGTAATGTTGAGACTTTATAAAGCACTAGTGAGGCCTCACTTAGAGTATTGTAAGCAATTTTGGGCCCTTTATCTTAGAAAGGTTGTGCTGAAACTGGAGAGGATTCAAAGAAAGTTCACGAAAATGATTCCAAGTTTGAACAGCTTGTCATGTGAAGTGTGTTTGATGGCTCTGGACCTGTATTCACTAGAATTCAGAAGAATTAGGGGGACCTCATTGAAAACTATTGAATGGTGAAAGGCCTTGACAGAGTGGATTGGAGAAGATGTTTCCTTTGGTGGAGTACCTAAGACTAGAGGACACGACCTCAGAATATAAGGGCATCCTTTTAGAAAGGAGATGAGGAGGAATTTCTTTCGCCAGAAAGTAGTGAATCTGTGGAATTTGTCACCACTTGCAGCTGTGGAGACCAAGTCTGTACGTATACTTAAGGCAGAGGTTGATAGATTCTTGATTGGTCAGGGCATTAAGGGATATGGGGAGAAGGCAGTAGACTGGGGCTGAGAGGAAAAATAGATTGGCCATGATGAAATGGCAGAGCAGGTTCGATGGGCCAGGTGGCCTAATTCTGCTGTCATGTCTTATGGATGTGTACTCTTTGTAGAGAAAGAGCAAGCGCCACAGATAGCAGTACTGCTGCAACAGAGCTCGGTTACCCAAGTTCAATCGTGAGTTAGAATGCCATCTGTGTGAAGTTTGCATATGCTTCCTGTCACCAAGTGAATTCCTCCTTGGAGTTCCAGTTTTCTCGCCCTTCCTAAAGACTGGTAGTTTAATTGAACATTATGCATTGCCCCAACTGTGTAGGTGAGAGATAAGAAGCTGGTGGAATTGATTGGAATGTCTTACAGGGAAAATTAGTGTGGCAAGTGGGATTGCTCTTTTAGCCAGCATTGACTTAGTAGATCAAAAATGGTCTCCTTGTATGTCATAAATGTGTATAAAGTCATAGAACACCACAACCTGGAATCCAGCCCTTCTGCCCATTGAGTCTGTGCTGAAACGTTAATCTGCCTAGTCCCATCGACTTGACCCAGATCATAGGCCTCCATACCCCTCTCATCCATGTACCTATCGAAATTTCTTTTTTATGTTGAAATCAACCCTGCATCCACTTCTTTGCATGGCAGCTCATTCCATACTCTCACTACCCTCTGAACATTTCCTCCCTGAACATTTCACCTTTCACCCTTAACCCATGACCTCTATTTGTAGTCCCTCCAACCTCAGTGGAAAAAGCCTACTTGCATTTACCTTATCTATACCCCTCATAATTTTATATACCTCAATCAATTCTCCCCTCAATTTTCTACATTCTAAAGAATGGTTCTAACCTATTTGACCTTTCCCTATAACTCAGGTCACGACAACATCCTTGTAAATTTTCTCAGCACTCTTTCAATCTTAATTACATCCTTGGTAGGTGATCAAAACTTAACACAACGTTCTAAATTAGGCCTCGCCAATGTCATACAATTTCAACGTAACATCCCAACTTCTGTACTGAATACATCGATTTATGAAGGCCAATGTGCTAAAAGCATTCTTTATGACCTTATCTACCTACGACACCACTTTCAAGGAATTATGGATCTGTATTCCCAGACCACTCTGTTCTACTGTGTGCCTTGTTGCCCTACCGAATGTTGGTTGGTCCTCCCAAAGTGTAAAACCTCACACAAGTTTGCATTAAATTCTATCTGCCATTTTTCCAGCTGGTTCAGATCCTGCTGCAAGCTTTGATAGTATTCCTCACTATTCAGTACACCCCCAATCCTGGTGTCATCCACAAATTTGCTGATCCAGTTTTCCACATTACCATCGAGATCATTGGTATGGATTACCAACAACAATGGATCCAGCAACAATCCCTGTGGCACTCCACTAATCACAGGCCTCCGGTTAGAGAGGCAACTATCTACCGCCCCGCTCTGGCTTCGTCCGCAAAGCCAATATCTAATCCACTTTACTATCTCATCTTGAAACCCAAACAACTGAACCTTCTTGATCAACCTCCCATGTGGGACCTTGTCAAAGGCCTTGCTAAAGTCCATGCAGACAACATCCACTGCCTTGCCTTCATCAACTTTACTAGTAACTTCTTCGAAAAACTGTAAGATTGATTAGACATGACCTACCACGCACAAAGCCACATTGACTATCCTTAATCAGTCCCTGCCTATTCAAGTATTTAATTATCCAGTCCCTTAGAATACCTTCCAATAACTTTCCCACTACTGATGACATACCCACCGGCCTATAGATGCCATGCCAAATCTTTGCAAACTCCTAAGGAAATTTAGGCGTTGCTGTGCTTTCTTCATAATTGCAATTACGTGCTGGGCTTAGGATAGGTCCTCTGAAATTATAATACCAAGGAATGTAAAGTTGCTGACCCTTATCCACCTCTGATTCTCCAAGGAGGACTGGCTCTTGGACCTCTGGTTTCCTCCTCCTGAAATCAATAATCAGCTCCTTGGTCTTGCTGACATTGAGTAAGAGGTTGTTGTTGTGGCACCACTCAGACAGAGTTTCAGTCTCCTTCCTGTATGCTGACTCATCACCACCTTTGATTCCGCAAACTTGAATATGGCATTGGAGTTGTGCTTAGCGACACATTCATAAATGAAAAGCGAGTAGAGCAGGGGACTAAGCACAGAGTTTTGAGGTGCACCTATGCTGATGGAGATCACGGAGGAGATATTGTTGCCAATCCAAACTGACAGAGGTCTACAAGTGAGAAAATCAAGGATGTAAGTACACAATGAGGCATTGCGACCAAGGTCTTGAAGCTTATTGATTAGTTTTGAGTGGATGATGGTATCGAATGCTGAGCTATTGTCGATAAAGAGCATCCTTGCTGTTCAGATGTTCCAGGGTTGAGTGAGAACCCAATGAGATGGCATCTGCTGTGGACCTGTTGCAGCAGTAGGCAAATTGGAGCGGATCCAAGCCATTTATTTGTCAGGCAGATGTTGATATGTTTCATCACCAACCTTTCAAAACACTTCATCACTGGGGTAAAAGCAGGTGTAGTGATTACTTGAAAACAAACCAAAACCACTGACTGAGAGGCTGAGTGAGGGGCTTGACTCTGTGTGATGCGCTTCCAGATAATTGAGTTCCAAGTCGCAAAAAGTATGTTTGATCCCTTATTATGAAACCAGCAAAGACAAATAATCTTATAGAGCGATACAGGTGTCCCCTGCTTTTCGAACGTTTGCTTTACGAAACCTCACTGTTACGAAAGACCTACATTAGTAACCTGTTTTCGCTTTCAGAGGGTATTTTCACTGTTACGAAAAAAAAGCAGCGCGCGATAAAAAATTCAGCATGCGAAAAAAATCGGCGCGCACCCCGAGCAGCCGCTTTCCCCAGATTTAGAACTGCATTCTAGCCGGCATTGCTTTAACACGTGCCTGTGAGCAGCCATTTGCAAGATGAGTTCTATGGTGTCGGAAAAGCCTAAAAGAGCTCGTAAGGGTGTTACACTTAGCGTAAAACTAGACATAATTAAGCGTTTCGATCGTGGTGAACAAAGAATGGAGGAAGTGAGTTTGGCTTGTGGAAGCTGACGAAGATGATGCTGAAGAGGTTTTGGCATCCCATGACCAAGATCTGATAGATGAAGAGCTGATGCAATTGGAAGAGGAAAGGATAACAATCGAAACCGAATGCAGTAGCAAAAGTGAAGCAACTACGTGAGATTTTCGCTGCAATGATAAAGTACGACTTTAATTTTGAAAGGGTACGTAGCTTTAGGGGATATTTGCAAGATGGTTTGAGTCCTTACAAAGAACTGTGTGATAGAAAAATGCACGAGGCTCAGCAGTCAAGCAAGCCTTCCACATCAGCCACAGCAGACGACGAACCTCGACCTTTGACATCGAGGCGGGCAGTCATAGGAGAAGATGAGCTTGCCTGCTCTAATGGAAACAGACAACAAGATGACACCCCAGTGTCCCACCCCAACACCCAGGCCGCGGACAGATACTGTACCGATTCGCGGAGAATGCAGCAGTAGCCGGGAGGCACGCAGCACATCTTTAAGAAAAAAGCCAAAATAAACATGTTAATTAATTAGGTGCTGACCCACACGTAGATGTCAGCCCAGATCAAAGGCGATGCAATCGGCAATCGGCACTGATCTGGACCGACAATTACGTGCCAGGCAGCACCTAACTAATTAGCATGTTTATTTCGGCTTTTTTCTTAAAGATGTGCTATGTGTCTCCCAGCTACCGCTGCATTCCTGCATGCCTCGCAGCAATGTATCGGTCGGCAGCCTGGAGGGTGGGGGCCACTGCACCACCCAAACTCTGACAACTCAGTCTAATACACCAAAAGTGTGCTCGGCGCTGAACCAATTCCGGTAAGTGATACTACACTGTACATACATTATTTCTACTTTATATCGGCTGTGTATTTTTACGTGTTATTTGGTATGATTTGGCAGCTTCATAGCTTAAAGGTTACTGAAGACGCTTGCGCCGTGTTTTTGCCAACAGCGCTTGCGTGAGATTTTCTGCCGACGGCGCTTGCGTGAGATTTTCGCTATGGGGAACAGTTCAGGCAATGATTGTGGAAAAGTATTTCTACTTTATATAGGCTGTGTATTTATCATATCATTCCTGCTTTTACTATGTGTTACTGTTATTTTAGGTTTTATGTGTTATTTGGCATGATTTGGTAAGCTATTTTTGGGTCTGCGAACGCTCACAAAATTTTCCCATGTAAATAAATGGTAATTGCTTCTTCGCTTTACGACATTTCGGCTTACAAACCGTTTCACAGGAACGCTCTACCTTCGGATGGTGGGGCAAACCTGTATTAGAAATTAGTGTAACCAAAGTAGCAAAATAATGAAATAAATGGAATAAGAGTAATTAGTGTTCAAATTAGTCATCAGCAAAAATATATCCATTCCCTGGCTGCCTCTAGCTAGCAATTTAACTAAACTTAACTAACTAAGACAAAACGTGAATACATAACTATACTCATCTGTTTCTACCATGCCCCAACCCATGTGACAAATTACCGTAACTCATAATAAACACACAACACAAAATACAATACCAACAGACTGAAAATAGATGCATGGCTCCTACGTCCCGACCCCTAATTATTACACTGTAATACTAACAAGTACATACTACAATAATAGGACACATGAAATCTTCAGGGATAAACATTTTAACATTTATGCAATTATCATCTTTCTACTTTCTTCTTCCAGTCAAGTCATGTAACAGTCATTTAGAACAGAGGTTACCAACACTTAGCCCAACACAGTGATCTTTCCACCACTCACTGTCAAGTTAAAGTTATGAAGCTTCCAGAGCTGTAGCTCCTCAAACCTCTGCCTCCTGTAAAAGACAGGTTTTGGTTATAGGCCTGTCCACACAGCTTGTCTTAATCTTGAAGCATCTCTAGCTGCTCAAATCCTCTTCTGTCTGGAAAGACATGAATGACTCTTCTCATGATTCATGAGTTTTGAGGCGCTGTGTCGTCAACTATGTGCGCAATGTTTCCTGGGAGGAAATTGTGTTTTAGACCTGAGACAACGGAAGGTTGGGTGTCAGTGCTTCCAAACCATTGGGATCAGATAATGCTTTAGTAATTGGATGACCTTTTTGAAGAAGGACATCACTGATCTATGAGTGTTTCTACTTCTCAATACCTTCTCTCAACTTACACACAGCTTGAACAAAGTTTGTCACATTATCAGAGTGCAGTTCACGAACCTGTCCTCATCTTGCTATAAAGCATTGAAGTGCACTAACAAAACATTCTGTGTCTAAAGGATGCCTTTGTCGTTCTTCATCGAAATCAGACTGAGCAAGAAAATGTTTGATTGCATTCTCTTTCAACTAAGAAACAAGAGCAGGTTCTTAAATCTAAGAATCCAGTCTACTGTCTTGGCCATTCCCTTACAAGCTGAAGAAGATACTGAGGCCTTGACACCCATGTCTCATTCTTCAGGAATGTTATCACCTTCAGCCCTTTAGAGGCCACATCTGCTGAATAGCTTGAAGTGTTTACATAACTCCATTGAGATGCCTGTGAGACCTTAAGAGTTTATGAAACTCTGGATCCAATGAAGGTTTGCAAACTTGGAAGTTTCATTTTTGATGTAATTCAACACCAAAGTACTATCAGCCCAAAAAACTGAGTCATCAAGCTGCATATGCAACTCCTTCCTCCACAATGTGTCCATACGGCTTGCCACCATAGCAACGGTGAGCTTCATTTGAGGGACGGAAACTGACATCAGTGGAGCTATCCTAGATTTTTCTATGATAAAAGCACTGTGCACCTGAGTGTTGTGCAACAATGGGTAGGTCACTGCTCCGTAGCCATCTTTGTTTGCATCCGTAAAGTTTTGTAACTGTGCAGCAGTAACTTCTCCAAAATCCAGGGGGTTCTAACATCCGGCAACCTTGAAGTCTTCAAACTGGCAGAGCTCTTCCAGGCAGCTGGTGCACTCATGTGCAACTGATGTAGGTACAGTGTCATCCCAGCCAAGCTCTTTCTTACATAGATCTTGTAGGATCCTCTTAGCACAGCGGTCCCCAACCACCGGGCCGCAGAGCATGCGCTACCGGGCCGCGAGGAAACGATATGATTTGGCGATAGGAGTCAGCTGCACCTTTCCTCATTCCCTGTCACGCCCACTGTTGAGCCATTACGCATGCGAGGTCATTACCCGCGCGTCATCCGTGTCAGCGTGGGAAGAAGATCAACTCCTCGAGCTTGCAAATGACGGTGGGCTGAAAAGTATGTTTGACATAACATCTCTGCCGGCATTCTGGATCAAAGTCAAGGCTGAATATCCTGAGATAGCCACAAAAGCACTGAAAACGTTGCTTCCATTTCCAACATATCTCTGCAATGAATGCAACGAAAACTAAATTGCGGAATAGACTGGACATAAGGAGCCCCGTTCGAGTATCGCTGTCTCTCATCACCCCTTGATAGGACCGTCTTGCTGCAGGAAAACAAGCCCAGGGCTCCCACTGATTCAGCGATATTGGTGTGTTGCAATGATTTTACATGTTCATATGGGGAAAATATGTGCTGTGTGTTTAATATCCAAAAGATACTTAAAATGTTATGATGCTATTGACTTATATAACCATATAACAATTACAGCACGGAAACAGGCCATCTCTGCCCTTCTAGTCCGTGCCGAACGCTACTCTCACCTAGTCCCACCGACCTGCACTCAGCCCATAACCGTCCATTCCTTTTCTGTACGTATACCTATCCAATTTTTCTTTAAATGATAATATCGAACCTGCCTCTACCACTTCTACTGGAAGTTCGTTCAACATTTACTTCAAGCTCCCCTGTCCTCCCCTGATAATTGACTTATCACTACATTCATGTGAGGAAAATATGCGCTGTGTGTTTAATATTAAATTTGTTAGATAAACCCTTTTAGAAACGAAATTGAGTGTATTAGCTAATTATCATCTATATTGCAGTCGTGATTAACACCCCCCCACCGAACAGAATCGTCAAAAACGATTTGTAGAAAAAAATCGTACACGCATGCGCACTGGTGCCTGCGCAAGGCTTCATGGTCATTGTAGTCTTTTCGGGGTAAACCCAGCATATTTGACTGCTACTCTTGTCCGTTGGCAACCCCCCCCAACTCCCCCACCCCCCCACCCCCGCCGGTCGGCCGGTCCGCAAGAATATTGTCAATATGCAATATGAAACCGGTCTGCAGTGCGAAAAAGGTTGGGGACCCCTGTCTTAGCACATAGCACTAGTGGACTCAAGATTCCTAAAGGATAATAGATCGAACTAGCTGTGGGGAGGCTCCCCCTTCTGGCTTAGTGGTCTATCTTGGATCGTGATCTTAAACTTGAAAGTAGTAGGCTGAATGCACCATCCAGCACCCTCTCCGCTGAAGGAGTATCTTGATCCAAATACAAATCCTTCACGTCTTTCACTCTTTGCTCTTCCAGTGTCATGGCTAGCACGCTATGCCTGTTACTTATCCACCTTGTGAGTCGTAAGCTGCCTTTAGCACAGATGAATACAAGGTCATGATAGCGAGACACTACTTCTTCCTCAGAGGACACAGACACAAGGAAGTCATCAATATAAAAGCAATGCAAAACCGTATCCATTGTTGCACAGCTGAACTGTTTTTCATTGTCTTCTGCACATTTCCTAAGAGTGAAATTGGCACAGCTCAGTGATGCAGTTGCTCCAAAGAGAACTGCCTCATGCTAAAGTCCACCATATCTTGCTGAGGTTACCATCAGGCCACCAGAGAAACTTCTGCAGATCTGCAGCTTCTGCTGGTATTTTAACCTGATGAAACATTGATTCAATTTCTGCCATGATCACCACTGGTTCTTTTCTGAATCTGCTTATGACTTCCCCCAGTGAGCTAGTAAGATCTGGTTCCTGTAAAAGCTGAGCATTAAGTGATGTTCCCTGAATAGTCATAAAGTCACTCCACAGTCAAACACAAAAGGTTTCTATTTTCTGGGAGTGGGGAGTGGTAGTAAACAGCATGATGTGGAATATACCAGACTTTATCATCACTGATTCCAGAATCTCTGCTGCCATTCTTTCAGCATAGCCTTCGCAGATGACATCCTTCATAGAAGCTGTGTTAATGACAAATCCTTCTTAAACATCTTCCTTAGATTTATAGCAAGCTATTCACCAATCTTCCTGGTTTTTTGGCATGTTAATCTCCTTTCTCAAAGGTAAACTAATTTGGAAGTGGCTATCTACCAGTTTTGTAAGTAGTTCCATGAATTTACGGTCTTCTCTTGAAAAGCCAGTTTGTTCATCTTGACTGCATTCAGGGAAGTCTACCTTGAACTGCTGCTGTCAAAGCTCATCCAAGTTCAAAACTGGATCCTATTAACTGTCAGCTCAGGCTGTGCACAGTCTTTCTCATCACCATTGTCTCCTTTTAGTGGTCCATTCACAGTCCAACCCAACATTGTTCTAACTGCATAGGGTCTATCATTAATGCTGTGAATTACTTGCAACAGCTCCGATGCTCTAGGTACATTTGTCCCCATCAGCAGCTCAATTTCTGATTCAATCTCTGGCAAATGGACATGTTTTAGATAAGAGCATTCCTGGAGATCCCTCTGTCATGTAATGTTCCCTCGATGGACGGCATCCTTTCCTGTGTATAGACATTAGGTAATTGACAATAGCTTTTACTGTCTAAGCCAGTCACTTCCAATCCTGAAACAATGTAGCTACTCATTACATTCTCTTGACCCATGGTCCATAAGAGTATGCATGTCCTTTTTCATGTGAGGTTGAGCTTGTTCATGAGGCCCACTGTACTCTCTAGATCTAAGAGAACATAAGTAACCACCGTCTTCTTACCCTTCTTAGACTTCACTTGTACTGGAACTATGGGACGTTTACAATTATGATCATTGGCCCTTGTAAGGCCTTTGGTCACCAGGGCACTACTCACTGTTGTGTCTGATACTTTCATGGCTTGTTTTGCTTTTCATTAGAGTGAATATGAAGAACGCTGGGATGCTTTCCACTGCATACCTTTCATGAAAGATGCTTCCTGCAATCCTTGCTGATGTGCCCTGTACACAAACATCAAAAGCACCAACACCATTTTCTTTCAGGAAGGCAATCTCCTCATTATGAGTAGCAGTGGTCAGGAATCCAATGTATGTTCACCCTCACAGAACAGACAAACCCTTTTGGCTGATGTGACTATTTTCCTTCCATTAGTTCCAGGTTCCATTTTAGCTTTACATCTGACAGTGGCCGCAGTAGAGACAAAGCTGCTTCCTTTAGCCTTAGAACAAAATTGTGATTTAGTTTAGTTCACACCTCTGCTTATACTGGAGCAACCTGTATATTCCCAAATACAGGGACTGTAGCAGTCTTTACTTGTCTTTCAATAAAATCAACCACGTCAGCAAAAATAGTCTTACGGTTGTGTCTTTCTTGCTGTTTATAGACCACCATTTTCCACTTATCCCTGTGCATATAGGGCAATTTCTTTGTGACAATCAACATATTGGCCGGCATGTCCAGCTCATGCATGTACTGCACTTCTTCCGTAGTATTACAACAACCTCTAAGAAAAAGACTGTTGTCTTGAAGAGCTTTCCCATCTTCAGATTGGATAGGTACCCAAGAAAGAACCAATTACATGTGGGTGGATGCAATTTTCTGTTCATTAACAAAATGTTCCTGTAGTAAAGCCTTAGCCTTGACATATCCTTTTTTAGGGTGGACATGCTGGCAACCTCTGACAAGTTCTCAGGGTAATCCTTAGTGTACTGTTCAAGGAAACAGAGGCAGTCACTATAGCCTTGTCTTCAACACAAATTTTCAAAGCGCTTCATGAATGCATGATACTGCAATGGATCACCATCGAAGATTTGAATCATTCTTTTAAGCAAAAATGAAATGCATTGCTGTTTTGCCATTAAGATTGCTATTTAATTTTTCTTCCACATAATATCCATAATACTGTTTTGACCTCTATCATCTGAAACAGGAGTTGTATATGAATGTCTCCATGAGCACTTTGAACTGTTGGATATGACATAGGTTCAGAATGCCTCATTAGTGCAAGCTGAGAGTAAACACCATGAACTACCTTTAGGGATTTTGTTCATGTATCCCAAACACTTGAGGAACAAATAAATCAACATTGACATTGTGCGTTTTTGTTTTTCTCTGTACCTTTTCAATAAAGGAATTCACACCATAGAACTGTCCTGCTGGAGCATTTTTAGAACTTGCCACACTTGAAGCCCTTAGCACATTAACTTTAGCCATATGTGTGGCAGTTTCTTCCTCCAACTTAAGCTGTTCCTGCCTTTTCTGTAGCTGTTCCAAGAGGTACAGCTCCTACTCTGCTAGAGCATGTTTGCCCTTCAATAATCATCAACATGTGATCAATGCAGCTAAATCAACCTCTGTTTTAACACATCCAGAGGAGGTATTAGGTACAGAAGATTTTCTTTCTGCAGCAGAGCTTTGAGCGCTGATAGATGACACACTGTCTTTTGGTTTCATATCATCTTGTGGGTCATTTGCTGTATACATATTCAAAACATGCCTTGGGATCTGAGAAACATTGTCTGTTGTAAAGTGAGACACATATTCACTTGTTGCAGCAACATGACCTTCACTGTAACATGTTTGTGCCAGCCATTGTTTCACATCCACTGTGAATACACTGTTATAGCTATCAATGCTTGAAAAACATTTATTTTGTTTTTCTTGTTCATTCTTGGGATGTAATGAAATTAGCTTGTGGTGTTGCTTTACGACAGCTTTACAGAGATTAGTCAAGACAAGATTGCACTTGTAAGACATTTTCCTTATTTTTCGTAAGATTCTTAATTGATAATATTAAACCTTTAATTTTGTTCACATTTGTTTTATACTTCTTTTGAATATTTTCAATTTGATTTTCCTTAGCTTTGGCGGTAAGTTTAATTACTCTTTCTCCAGTCCCGACTTCAGGGTTGCTGAAGTCAATTCCTTGCTTTGATTCACTCATGTTACTCTCTCCTTATTGTACAACTTGTAATTAACTCTGTTCACCCATAGTACATTTGCAAATGCACTGGCAATATTTCAATAAATGACGGCAACAAACAAGCTGTCTGTACGTCCACAACACTTAAACCAGACCAAACAAACAGCATTCAATTCAAATGTCAGCAACCAATAAAGCAAAGCAACGGACCCTCAGGCAAATACCACACAATTGAGCAAATCTTGTATCACGATATTAGAAATTAGCATAACCAAATTAGCAAAATAATGAAATAAGCAGTATAAGATAATTAGCGTTCAAACTAGCAGTCAACAAAAAAAAAAATCCATTCCCCAGCTGCTTCTAACGAGCAACTAAACTAAATTAACTAACTGGGACAAAGCACCAATACATAACTATACTCAGTTTCTTCTACCATGCCCCAACCCACATAACAATTTACCATAACCCATAATAAATATGCAAAACAAAATACAGTACAGACAGCCTGAAAAAGATACATGGCTCCTACAACAGGAAACTACAGATGTTTCATTTGTGAGGAATTTAGTAGAATCTATGAGGAGCAAATTGTTTGAGATAATAGGAGGTGATCATGGAGATCTTCATGAAGGGTCTCAGATCAAAAAATCTATGATTTATTCCCCTCCATAGACGCGGCCTGACTTGCTGAGTTCCTCTGGCAAGGTTTGACAAATAGCAATAACCAGGTTCTTGCTTTGGGCCTAAAGATTTTAATTGTGATTATTTATGTATGAAATGATCTTTCTGGGTGGCATACAAACACACTTTCGTTACAGGGTCCAGATCACGGGAAATCTCCTGTGGATTGCTATCTGTTGTCTTGTGTTAATAAATCTGTAATCTTCCATGTTTTGCACCACTTGGAGGAATACACTGGAAATAGCAAAGCCACTTCATCTACACTGTATTCTGCCAGAATATTCCTCCAGGTGGCTAATGTCAAATATTTTTGTGATGCCTTGGCAATGGTCTGAATTTTTTTTAAGTCAAAATAAAAAGCAATATTATCAAAAGTCACTGCTTTGAATCGGCATCAGTTGGCCGAAATGGATAACATAACACAACCACACGCAACTGATGCTATTTATAAACTGCTTGCTTTAAGCATGGTGTAGTGTCTAATAATCACACAAGTGAACATGACTGACACTACTTAGAATCTGTTCAACAACAGTCTCCTGTCCCAATTGAGTGGCACAGTGTCCTAAAGAAATGAAGGGAATCCTAGCTATTTTCGTGATTACTCTTTGTTCTATAAGAGTTGTCCCAAATAAGCAGCTGTCCCAATTAAGCAATGGCCCAATTAACCGGAATCCACTGTATATGGTGACACATAATACATGCACTTGGATAATTAATTTTCTTCGAACAATGAAACTTCTTACAATACTCCAAGTGAGGTCTGACCAATGCTTTCTAAAGCCTCAGCATCACATTCATGCTTTCATATTTTAATCTTTTTGCAATGAATGCTAACATTGCATTTGCCTTCCTTACTACTGACTCAACCTGCAAGTTAACTTTTTAGGAATATTGCACGAGGACTCCCAAGTGGCTTTGCACCTCTGATTTCTGAATTACTTCTCTAATAGAAAAGAGTCTTCACATTTATTCCCTCTACCGAAATGCATGACCATACACTTTCCTATGCTGTCTTCCATCTTCAATTTCTTGTCAGTGCTCTGGTGATGGTGGAACGGAGCTCAGATACAGTTGCGTTAGCATTTGATCTCCTGTTCATTTCAGGCTCCTGAATTTGGCATGCACGGTGGTCTGACATGTGCAGAGCAACACACTGCAAATAGCTGGCAGTTCTCAATGCACTTACCAGATAAATGTAAGCTATTTTCACCCCAATATTCTCTCAGCTGGCATATGATGTGTAAATAATGTCAAATATTGATGACCTTGAATTTTTAATTCAAAATCAAGAGTAATCTATTTATGATTTGAAGATCTTGTCTGCGTTTCACATAAATTTGTGACTATAACTACTATCCTAGATAAAATAGCTGTTTTAACTTGCCTGCAAGAAAGGGTTATCCAGTAGATTTTCTGAATATCTTAGCATTAAAATATCTTCACTGGGGCAAGTTAGGGTAGCAGAACTATGTAATGCCTCCTCCTTGATCCATCAATAATCTGTCATCATCCACAGGGCTATGACTATCTGTTTAAACCCTGTAGTGAATGACCATTTGGGTGAGGTGTCTGTGGAATGTATAATGCCATTAATTAGCTATTGAGTTCTAATTGCAAAATAGCTAAAACAAAGTTAAGGTAAATTAAAAACACTAAATGCATCAATATAATAAACCAATACAAAACTAATGAACATAAGAAAAAGAAGCTCCATTATGGGTGCAACCTCCCAACTATCAAGAACATCTTCAAAAGGGATTGCTTCAAGAAGGCAGCGTCCATCATAAAGGACCTTCATCATCCGAGACATGCCCCCTTCCCATTACCACGTTCAGGAAGGAAGTACAGGAGCCTGAAGACCCTCACTCAATGTTTTAGGAACAGTTTCTTCCCCTCTGAGATCAGATTTCTGAATGGTCCATGAACTCAAAAAAAAACACCTTGGTATTCTTCTTTTGTTGTGTTTATTTATTTATTTATTTATTGTTTGCTCTCTTGCAACTTAGTTATTTATTATGCCTGCACTGTACACAAAACTATAAATTTCACAAGGTACGCCTATGACAATAAACCTGATTCTGAATTCATGTCATCCCCTGAGTCAGATTTTTCAGATTTTTTTCAGATTCAAATTTATTTCTTACATGTACATTAAAACATACGGTGACATGCATCATTTGTGTTAACAACCAACGCAACTGAGGATGTGCTGGGGCAGCCCAGTGTCTCCACACATTCTGGGGTCAAACATAGCATGCCCTCAAGCTTGGCAGAACAACACAAGGCACAACAAAACAAGCCCGTGTCTTCTCACCCACCCTCCCCCCCATCATTCAGCAAGGTTGTACTGAGCCACTGACTTGTGTATTTTGGCCATCTGATCCTCATATCCTCTAAACACGTCCTTGAATGTTATTGAGGATCCACACTTGCTATTTTGAATAATTTGCACCTTGCTCCCATACAGCTGAATGCCATCTCGTTCAGCTGTATCTATGTATGGTTTGAATGATAATTAAACTTGATTTGATTTTTGAGGAAGAGAATTTCAAAAACTCAGAAACTTGAAAACATCTAGTCTCGTCATGGTCCTAAGTGGTCATCCCATTTTCTGAATTTGCTCTGTGATTTTGGACTTGCCTCTCAGTATCTTTCCTGTAAATCTGTCTCAGAACTGTGTGAGCAATTCTCCTTTCAGGAATTGATTCTTAATCGCCTTGAAACGGTAGGTCACTATTGGGACAGCAGAAGCACTGTACGATCAGTTCTTATGAAAGCCAGCATCTTTTGTTTTTTTGATCACTTACAAATGTACTGCAATGTAAGTGAAATTTGAGGAAAAGGCTAGGCTCTCTCGTAATGCTGCCTCTGTAACTGAGGAGCCTATGCCACTCGTTCATTAGCTTTGAAGATGACTTGTGGTAAGAAGGTAAGTGCCTGACATCAGTGGAATTGTTCAGAGATGTCAGCGGAAAGCAAAAATGTTTCCTTACAGCCCCAACTTTCATGACCTGAACACTATGCAATAGTAAAGACTTTAAAGGCACATCATTGTAAAGTTCAAATTACGCTGGATAATTTGAAGGCACAAGATTCTATGACTACAATGACCAGTTAATCTGTTTTTAGTAATGCTAATTGAGGACTAAAATTGTCTGGAATACCAAAAAGTACACTTTTCAGGTAATGCAGTGGATTCTAGTGCTCAATTTACAATTTTACATCTCAAATAGTATGGAAATTTCCTAGAACTATAAAGGATGATCATCCTGTACTTTGTAGTCAGCTTTCTGGAGTGGAATTTGAATCCACAGAATTTTGAACACATGAGACTAAATTAATTTGAAGGATGAATGATCAGTACAATTTCTATCATATTGTGCAAATAAAGGGTTGTTTCGCAGCTGAAAACTGACAAGATATTTTTTCCTGTCTTTCAGACAAGGGACAACCCAGCTAAAGATATTTACCTGTGAATACTGCAATAAAGTTTTCAAATTTAAGCACTCACTTCAAGCTCACCTCAGAATTCATACCAATGAGAAGCCTTATAAATGTATGCAGTGTGACTATGCAAGTACCATCAAGGCCAACCTTATAGTTCATATGCGGAAGCACACAGGAGAAAAATTCAGCTGTGACTACTGTGCCTTTACTTGTCTAAGCAAAGGGCACCTAAAAGTGCACATCGAGCGGGTGCACAAAAAGATCAAGCAGCATTGCCGCTTTTGCAAAAAAAAGTACTCTGACATCAAGAACCTTCTCAAGCACATCCGGGAGAGCCATGACATGGATGAGGAGAAAGTCAAGGAGGTCTATGATGAGCTGCGCCTGTTGACTAGGGAGGGAAAGCGGCAGCTGCTCTATGACTGTCACGTGTGTGAGCGTAAGTTTAAAAATGAATCGGACCGCGACCGGCACATGCTCGTCCATGGTGATGACCGCCCATTTGCTTGTGAGCTCTGTGATCATGGAGCCACTAAGTACCATTCACTGGAAACACACGTACGCAAGCATAAATTTATCTACATTTGTTCTGTGTGCACAAAGAAATTTGTCAGCTCAGTCAAGTTGAAGTCTCATGTAAAGGAGGCCCACAGCGACTTGGGGGAAGATTCAGTATTTAATAACTCCATTAATCAGAGCTTCTATCTCCTGGAAGCAGGAGGTGACATTCAACCAGAAGCCTTGGAGGATTCTGGGGGTACAGGCTTCAATGGCTCTGACCATGATTCACAAGGGCATCAGGTCCTTATTGAACTTGAAAATGGAGGAGCTCATATTCCATTAGAGAGTCTTAGTCAGCATGAAGAAGTTCTAAATAACCCTTCATTTCACACTGGGACAATCCAGCATAATACAGTTTCTTTGGAAGAAGGAAATATACCTTTAACTAACGAGCAGAGGTCTTTGGACAGGTGTGGAGAGGAAGTCTTGCCAGCTTTACCTGTTAGCAGTGATAATGTAGTAGATTCTGAAAGCATAGAAACAAACCACATGTCTCATTCTGTGGACCAGGAGGGTGTTGACTCCCTCAAAATATGCGGATCTTGTGAGGTCCAAAATGAAGACCCATTTGAAATGGTTCACCTTGATGATGGTGTTAAAGAAATTCCATTATCAACGGATGCTCAAAAAGATGATGTGGACTCTGGGGCTTTCCAACAAGTTCTTGACAGCTTACAGAAGAGACAACTGAATGTCAGTCTATTTGAGAAGATCAGGAAAGTCTATGGGGACCTGGAGTGTGGATACTGTGGTAAGAAATAATCTATCTGTCATTGTTTTTCTAATTCTTTTTTTGTACAAAGAAAGTGGAATCACCTCAACTGTAAATTTTTAATTGGTGTTTAATTGAAGAAAATAGTTCTGTTTTGGTATTTCAGCCTTGAGTTTCTTGCACAGTTTCAGACTGAACCATTTGTTTCATTGAGTGTTGATATTTTAAGATGTATAAATAGGAAATTAAAAGTTATTGATGCTGTTTTGGGTGTCTGACAGCAAGATTGTATTGTTTTGAGTTCCACTGTTCAAAGGCACCAGTCTCGTTAATATCAGCCAACAAGAATCATAACCCATCAGTAACAAGCTATTCCATTGCCTGATAAGAGATGCTTTTGGTTTGATGATGGAACATAATAAACCTGCATAGCCAGTCAGTCTAAGCAATGTGCACAGTCCTAGCAATGTTGAGTGCGATACAAAACTTGAACCTCAATTTCCCTTGCTTTGGATTTTCAACAATTTCAAAATATCAGAGGTTTATTGATGTTGACATTAATAGGTTTGCAACCAAATTAATTTAAATCTTCAAAAGAAAATTAATCCTTTTTTTAACTTGCCCTACAATATAGCAGGTTGTTAGCTATTCAGGTATTCCAAACATTTTCAGTGGTAATAAAGTAAACATTGACCCTTGAGCAATTATCTTGTTTTTTTCTTGATCCATGATTCATTGTGAATAATGTACCATCTAGCACCTCCATTAAATTGAGGTGCTTGAGTAAAAGTCTTTGTTCTTAATTCTTTTGCAACCCCCCCCCCCCCCCACCAACCAGTTTTCACTGCTTGAGAATCTGATGCACTTAGATTGGGTGCAATATGCTAATACCCATTGTTAAATAGCCTTTGATTTTGTAATTAGACTTGTATCAAAACTTCTTTTTGAAGGTAATCATCAGTTGAAATCAAACAGTATTGCTTTGCAGAACAGATGCTGCTGAGATGCACTATATTTGAACCTTGAGATTTATTTATGGCATTTCAAGAATGGAAACAGACCAGTCATGGCACTTTATGATGCACAAGCCAAAACTCTAGAAACTTATAACTGCTGATAACTACTAAAACAGAGTTCACTCGAGCTATACATACTTAACATAAATGCAGTACTGCTTCTTGAATTACCTTCTCAACCTTCATGTCAAACTGTGCCTTGAGACTTGGAACTTCACTTACTTTTTCAATACATAAATATGCAACTCTGCCTTGAAAATCATAGCTGAGGATAATCAGTTTATAATATTCAACTGTCTTTATTATTCTCAGCAAATTATCACTGACAAATGAATGCCACAGTTGCATGATATCCTTCATTTTACTTCTTAAAGCAAATATAAATCTATATGAAATGCCTTCCCTGCACCTATTAAAAATACACATGGAAGAATCATCATTAATTCTTTCACAATGAATTCCTTCATTAATATCACCAACAGTAATTCTAGAATTTAACTTTTTGTGTAGATAACTTGACCTTTCTCAAATACAGCAAATGATAAAAAAAAATTGATCGAAATTAACTGGGGGTCATTGATGTTCTGAGAGCTTGGAACTGATAAATCTACAAAGCCAATTTCAGTGAAGTAAAATATTAGAAAGGAGAATGCAGAGAAAAACTGCAGATTTGATTGCTAATTGTTTTGTAACTCTAATAAGTAAAGAATAGGTTTGAACAATTAATAAAAAGGAAATGAAAGTGTAATGAAAGTGCTCGGTACTTAACTATAAAATATGGTAGAGAGTAAAAGATGAAAAAGATGGTCAATTCTCTCTTCTTGATTATACTTTATCTTTATTGATAATACTAGAGAAAAATTATTGGAAAGAGTACATGATGGAATTTGTAGGAGATTGTTTGAGGGAGAAAGAAGAGATGCTGACCATTGTCTACTAAGTACACTTCAGTATACTAGTTGAATCATTTGGTCAAAGGGTGCCATTTTAAATGATCCTTTTCAGACAAGACTGAGCTGCCAGCCCAAGTGGTGCATGTGAGCTCGATTTCAAGTTTAAGAGAAGTTTGGGTAGGTACTGTACATGGATGGTAGAGATATGGACGACTATGGTCCCACGACAGATTGATAGGAGTTGGCAGTTTACATTGTTTATGGCATGGACTAGATGGGCCAAAGGGACTGATTCTGTGCTGTACTTCTTTATGACTCTAAGACAAAAGCAATATAATTAGATGTCTGTACATTAGTTTCAAACTGCCAAAGGCCATAAAATTAGAACTTAGCTTAAAAATCACAACTCAGTTCAGAATAATCAGTTTAAATCTGCAAAGAGAAGTCTAATTCCTTTTTCACAGAAAGGAATAATTGAGCACTACAGTGCCATTGTTTAAGCATTAATTCAACTAAGATTTGGAATTATGTTATTGTTATTCTGGCAGAAAAGAGAGCTTTTATTAAGAAATTGGTACATCATCTCAATCGTAGGACTCCCATATCAACTGTGGAGCCCCTCACCAGAAAGATTTTAGCAGTTCAAGAAAATCCCTCCTTCTCCTGACAATTAGCCACGCTGGACACAAAGCTCCCTAAAAACTGAATAAAATATAACTGTCTCTTTGCCTTTGTTGTCACTCATGAGTACTTCCTCATTTCCCATGAAACTGCATTTCTGCAGGAAACACAGTCCGCTGAGGAAAATAGATGTCTGCTTTCACCAGAAACTTCAACAATATTCCCAACCCTTGCTTAAAGTTGTGCAATTAGCTCTGATTCTGCAGATTTCCTAAGAAGTCACAAGTCTCTTTATAAATTCTGCATAGAAGAAGTACTCATATGTTGGGCATCTTCAAATTGTATCTGGACAAATGAGGAAAATAATTGAAAAATACAAACAAGTGGAAGATTACTAGTTGTCCAGTGTCCTATGGTGATGTGCAGAAACAGATCAAGGGCATATATCAAGTCAATCCACATATAGGGATGGTATCACAGTGATATACTCTAATACCAGCACAACTATTTGGCTTAGGATCTAAATGTAAAATTCTAGTGGGTGTTCTATGTCAACAGCAGCAATTTCAAAGATGATTACACTACCTGAAGTCAACTTAAAGCCCAGTCCACCTAAACACTGGATACCTTGATAGGTATCAAGTTGGGTCTTTATATTTTATTCTAATGACCATAATTAATGATTAATTTTAACAACTTGCACATTATAATTTGAACTCCCAGCATCTGGATTATATACCTCCATTTCAGTATATTTAGGAATTAGAAATTTTATCGGCACAAAAGTGTAAAATAAATTTGGAGTGTTCTATCTATCCTGTCTACAGTTCTATTCCATGCAAGAATCTCAAGTAATTCTAATCTGTATTGCTAAAATAGGAGAATCAGCAAGTAATTCTGCTATTCAATGATGTCATAGCTGGCTTACCTTAATACTGTCTCTGTGCTATCTACGGCTTTGTCAGTTCACTTGGTTATTGTATTTCCATTCAATCTTTTTTTAAGAATATCCCACACAAGTGCTGCCTGGCCAGCTGTGTGTTTTCAGCACTTTGCTTTTGTTTTGCCTGTCTTACAACTGGCTGTGTTTAATTAGGGCTCCAGTTCAATCTGATATAGTTTTTAATAAGAATTGTTAATGCTGGAAGTTGTGATCAAATCAGTTGTGAGACTCATTGGGCTAAAAGTAATGGCCAATCCTGAAAATCAAGGAGCCTTAAAGGAAAATATAGACCACATGAAGGCAAAGCAGGTGGAAAAAATGAGAAAGATTTTTTTTAAATTTGGAATGAAAGCAGATGTACTGAAAAAAGTGTGAGGGAGAAGTCCTAATTAGGACTGAGCCAAAGAACATTCAACATTTCTCATGGTTAAACATGCTTGGATAGGATCCATTCAGGTTCCCAGAACAATATCTTGGAAAACCATTTTTATTTCTAGATGTTGAGTTCAGCCACAGGTCATACTCAAAGAGAAGTTCAGCCACGTGAAGCAGAGTGGATCATGGACTGGAAAGGGCAGGCACTGCTCAGTGTTCCTTGATCAAGAGGGATATTGCCTGCTTTGATCCTGATGGCCAAAACATCATTTCAAGTCCCCCTCATAGTTTGCTATGATTACAAAACCAATTGACCGGGAGCAAATATCAGAAATAATTAAAGCAAACAAACCATGTAAGAAATTCATAACTTGCCTTTTGACCACTAGGTGGTTCCATTACACTGTGTTGAATGGCCTGATTATCATTATTTTGTAAGTACTTGTTATTGTTTGCTTTTAACTCGAAGGATTTTAGAATTGCATCACAATAGAGGAGAGATAGCTTCAAAACTGAATTGAAACTAGTAGTATACTGTAGATTTGGAATGGAGCTCGCAATGTAGCCGCCGTATGCAGCGCCATCTTAGGAAAGAAGAGAGATAAGATTTCCTTCAGAAATTAACTTCATATATTATTTGTTATTGAGTCCAGTTAGTAATCTTCACTTTATGAAGATACCATCAGTAATGGGAAATATTTTCACCATTTCTTAATAGTACTAAATGAAAAGAAACACTGATACTTGGTAGCAAGGAATGTGGCTGCTGGATCCTAGAGTAATCACATAAGATAGGATTGTGGAAACATCCTGTTACACAAATCAACATCTGCTTTGGATTTAGCATGTGTATTAATTAGCAGGGTGCAACTATGTTTCCTGTGTATGGAATTACTATTGGACAGTTACCCATCTGCTCCTTATAGCAGATTTCAAGGCATCTCATTGATTGAGGAGAAGAAAGGGGAAAGAACGTGGTCCAAGATGCTCCGCTAACCTACCCTATGTGCAACAATGGAAATCCCAAGGAGAATAATGCCTAGAATCTGGATTTCACCCTTGTGATGATGTGCTGCACTTATCTCACAGCTGCTGTGCTCACTCAGAACTGCTGAAAAGAGCTGTAGTTCTAAGCTGTTCCCGTAAGAGCTGACTGCAGAACTTGTAGTTGCCATATTGTTGCTGCTGCATATGAAGAACTTTTCATATGGTTGGCATAGTGCAGTGGTAAATGTGGGGGCCGTGAAGATGAGGAAAAGAAGGAGAAGTTTTTGAACAATTGAAGTGGGGTGGGAAGAATGGTATCATGGCAACTTACCCTGTCCACGACTTGGCGCTAATTGCAAAGTGCAGGTTGCCAAAGCACAAGTGATTGCACCTTGCAGCTTAGATGCAAATTGGAGAAAATAGGTTACAATCAGTAAATGAAGCACAACTTGATTAATTTTTCATTGGCCAGCGGTATGCAAACTGAGGCTGGTGGATGCAGTGTGCAAGCATTAATATGAGAGACCCTTTAATTACTGTTACATTCCTGCAGCCTTCGTGTGCTGCTAGTTTTCCTGCAAGTAAACAATAAGATTGAATGCAGATGTTGTAATCTCTCTCAACAGTGATGAAAACCAGCAATGTTATTAGGTAAACAGTTAATGGCAGCCATGCCAGTGCCAACTGTTGCCAACTGTCACTGGACCAATTTTTCAATGTGCAGAATTTCACTCAAAGTAATGGGTCTCATGATCTATCTCAAACCAAACTGCTGTCTTCAATAGATACATTTAATGTCAGAGAAATGAATGCAATATACATCCTTAAATTCTTTTTCTCCACAAACATCCATGAAAACAGAGGAGTGCCCCAAAGAATGAATGACAGTTAAATGTTAGAACCCCAAAGCTCCCTCCCAGCTCCCCCCACCCACGCATAAACAGCAGCAAAGCACCGATCCCCTTCCCCCACCAGCAGAAAAAACACAGCACACCCTACCGAGCACTCAAGCTTCACTGGTGTTTACGTAAAAAAAACAAGTGCAAGTGAACCTAGAATTACAGATGTAATTCTCATCTAATTTTAAATAAAAATCAAATAACTGCAAACTCTGTAATCTGAAATTACACACAGAAAAATGCTGGGAAATCCAGCCTGTAGATGGATCCAGGAACAGGCAGTACTGAGGAAGCAGGGAGTCTGCTGAAAGGCTTGGACAGTTTAGGAGAAAGGGCAAAGCAGTGTCAGATTGAGTACAGTGAGAGGCATAGACTATTTCCTAAACACGGAGCAAATTCAGAAATTAGAGGTGCAAAGGGACTTGGGAATCTTGTTGCAGGATTTCCTAAAGGTTAACTTGCAGGTTGAGTTGGTGATGAGGAAGGAAAATGTTAGCATTCATTTCAAGAGAGTACTATAATATAAAAGAAAGGATGTAAAGTCACTGCCCAGAAGATGGCAATGGTAAACCACCTCCGTAGAAAAATTTGCCGAGGACAATCATGGTCCTGGATAAAGAAAAGAAGAACAACAGTGAAGAGGATCTTCCCCACAGGCTACGACCCCTCACTAGGTAGAAGCACTCACATACAATACGTCAGACTCAATCGTCATCGGGCCACTCCCCACAACAAAGATACGATCAAAACAGCAATGCGAAACTTGAAAACTCTTTATCAAGATGGAAAGCTAGAGAATGTGATGCAAGAAAGGGGTCATTTGAACATCAACATCTTGGGACTGTGAGAAAAGATGGAAAGGGACTGGATGTTTTGATTCTGATGAATACAAACTGATCTGTTTGGGTGGTGATAAACATGAACAAACTGTGCTGAAAGAAGCAAAAGCCTTATAGGATATTGGACAGAAGACCCCTGGTGAAACTCCGAGGGCAGACTATGAATATTTCAATAATAATAGCATGTCCTCCAATAGCCAATAGTAGTGAACAGGATATAGAAAGTTCATATGATACCTTGCAAGAAGCAGAGGGCCACTGTAAATCACAAGATATCGTTATGGTGATAGGGGATATGAATGCTAAAGTTGGACAACATTGAGGCGGTAATATTGTCGGAGCATTTCGATTGGGAACCAGGAATGACAGAGGTGAGAGATTCATAGTCTGGTGTCGTGCAGATGATTAGATAATAACAATCACATGGTGCAAGCAACACATAAGAAGTTTGTGGACTTGGAGAAGCCCAGAAGATCAGAACCATAATCAAATAGACTATGTCACAATCAGCCAGTGTTTCAGGAGTGCCATGCAACAGTCCAAAGCATAGCCAGGACCGGACTGTGAGAGTGACCATGTTCCAGTGATATGCAAGCTGAACGTTAAGCATAGATGGTTAAATAAAGTCTAACAATGACTTGCTTGAAAGATTGGGACATGAAGGTGAAAAACTCTGTAGCAGTGATGAAGAGATTTGAAGCTCTGACAGTGGAGAACACACCAAGCTGGTTGAAGTTTAAAAAGGCAATAGTGGATGTGTCTAATAAAGTGATACTGAAAAAGAGAAGAAGAAGAAGAAGAAATAGATGACAGGTGAAATTCTGGATCTAGGGAAAGAAAGACAGAAAGTCATGCCAAAGAATAGCAACAAATATAGGACCTTGAACAAAGAAATCAAGCGATAATGTAGGGAAGCAAAAGAACAATTGATAAATGGCGAATGTGAAGCAATTGAGAAACTGAAAAATTCTGGTGATATGCACACGAAGGTGAGGACATCATAGGTGATAATTCTTGTACATCTAGTGGGTGTTTGAAGGCAAAAGGTGGATCAATACTCATTGAAAAAGCAGATATACTGGTGAGACGGTCTGAATACATAGCTACATACATCAAAGTTGCTGGTGAACGCAGCAGGCCAAGTAGCATCTATAGGAAGAGGCGCAGTCGACGTTTCAGGCCGAGACCCTTCGTCAGGACTAACTGAAGGAAGAGTGAGTAAGGGATTTGAAAGCTGGAGGGGGAGGGGGAGATGCAAAATGATAGGAGAAGACAGGAGGGGGAGGGATAGAGCCGAGAACTGGACAGGTGATAGGCAAAAGGGGATACGAGAGGATCATGGGACAGGAGGTCCGGGAAGAAAGACGGGGCGGGGGGGGGTGACCCAGAGGATGGGCAAGAGGTATATTCAGAGGGACAGAGGGAGAAAAAGGAGAGTGAGAGAAAGAATGTGTGCATAAAAATGAGTAACAGATGGGGTACGAGGGGGAGGTGGGGCCTTAGCGGAAGTTAGAGAAGTCGATGTTCATGCCATCAGGTTGGAGGCTACCCAGACGGAATATAAGGTGTTGTTCCTCCAACCTGAGTGTGGCTTCATCTTTACAGTAGAGGAGGCCGTGGATAGACATGTCAGAATGGGAATGGGATGTGGAATTAAAATGTGTGGCCACTGGGAGATCCTGCTTTCTCTGGCGGACAGAGCGTAGATGTTCAGCAAAGCGGTCTCCCAGTCTGCGTCGGGTCTCACCAATATATAAAAGGCCACATCGGGAGCACTGGACGCAGTATATCACCCCAGTCGACTCACAGGTGAAGTGATGCCTCACCTGGAAGGACTGTTTGGGGCCCTGAATGGTGGTAAGGGAGGAAGTGTAAGGGCATGTGTAGCACTTGTTCCGCTTACACGGATAAGTGCCAGGAGGAAGATCAGTGGGGGAGGGATGGGGGGGACGAATGGACAAGGGAGTTGTGTAGGGAGCGATCCCTGTGGAATGCAGAGAGAGTGGGGGAGGGAAAGATGTGCTTCGTGGTGGGATCCCATTGGAGGTGGCGGAAGTTACGGAGAATAATATGTTGGACCCGGAGGCTGATGGGGTGGTAGGTGAGGACCAGGGGAATCCTATTCCTAGTGGGGTGGTGGGAGGATGGAGTGAGAGCAGATGTACGTGAAACGGGGGAGATGCGTTCAAGAGCAGAGTTGATAGTGGAGGAAGGGAAGCCCCTTTCTTTAAAAAATGAAGACATCTCCCTCGTCCTAGAATGAAAAGCCTCATCCTGAGAGCAGATGCGGCAGAGACGGAGGAATTGCGAGAAGGGGATGGCGTTTTTGCAAGAGACAGGGTGAGAAGAGGAATAGTCCAGATAGCTGTGAGAGTCAGTGAGAAGAGGAATAGTCCAGATAGCTGTGAGAGTCAGGAGAAGAGGAATAGTCCCCCATTTCACGTACATCTGCTCTCACTCCATCCTCCCACCACCCCACTAGGAATAGGGTTCCCCTGGTCTTCACCTACCACCCCACCAGCCTCCGGGTCCAACATATTATTCTCCGTAACTTCCGCCACCTCCAACGGGATCCCACCACTAAGCACATCTTTCCCTCCCCCCCTTTCTCTGCATTCCGCAGGGATCGCTCCCTACTCAACTCCCTTGTCCATTCGTTCCCCCCATCCCTCCCCACTGATCTCCCTCCTGGCACTTATCCGTGTAAGTGGAACAAGTGCTACACATGCCCTTACACTTCCTCCCTTACCACCATTCAGGGCCCCAAACAGTCCTTCCAGGTGAGGCATCACTTCACCTGTGAGTCGACTGGGGTGATATACTGCGTCCGGTGCTCCCGATGTGACCTTTTATATATTGGTGAGACCCAACGCAGACTGGGAGACCGCTTTGCTGAACATCTACGCTCTGTCCGCCAGAGAAAGCAGGATCTCCCAGTGGCCACACATTTTAATTCCACATCCCATTCCCATTCTGACATGTCTATCCACGGCCTCCTCTACTGTAAAGATGAAGCCACACTCAGGTTGGAGGAACAACACCTTATATTCCGTCTGGGTAGCCTCCAACCTGATGGCATGAACATCGACTTCTCTAACTTCCGCTAAGGCCCCACCTCCCCCTCGTACCCCATCTGTTACTCATTTTTATGCACACATTCTTTCTCTCACTCTCCTTTTTCTCCCTCTGTCACTCTGAATATACCTCTTGCCCATCCTCTGGGTCACCCCCCCTCTTGTCTTTCTTCCCGGACCTCCTGTCCCATGATCCTCTCATATCCCCTTTTGCCTATCAGCTGTCCAGCTCTCGGCTCTATCCCTCCCCCTCCTGTCTTCTCCTATCATTTTGCATCTCCCCCTCCCCCTCCAGCTTTCAAATCCCTTACTCACTCTTCCTTCAGTTAGTCCTGACGAAGAGTCGCGGCCTGAAACGTCGACTGCGCCTCTTCCTATAGATGCTGCTTGGCCTGCTGCGTTCACCAGCAACTTTGATGTATGTTGCTTGAATTTCCAGCATCTGCAGAATTCCTGTTGTTTGTGAATACATAGCTGACTAGTTTGAAGATACGAGCGGGGAGAAGCCAATAATTACTAAGAACATGGATGGCCCACCGATTATGAAATCAGAAGTTGGAGCAGCAGTGGGAAAAATGAAAAAGAATAAGGCAGTAGGGCCTGTCGTCATTGCTATAGAAATGATTCAAGCTCTGGAAGATTTTGGGATTGCAAGGGAGACAGATTTTCTCGTGGGGAAATACCTGAAGAAAAGAGCAAGTCAGTATTGATTGCACTGCCAAGAAAACCTAGAGCAATTAAATGTGAGTTACACCACAAAATGGCTTTCCATTCCCACTTTTCACAGCATTTCCTCATTTGTTACTCTGCCCCTCGATGATATATACATCATTCTACTCAAAAACTACGTTTCTGCAGCTTCAAGTCTTATCTCATTTTGCTTTGATATTCTGCAACATTCACTTCCATATGTTAGTGTGAAATGAATGTAGTGTTATGACTGTGAACCTGGTGATATTCTGCACACAAGCAGCCATCGTACTCAAGGAACTCTTGGAAGAAAAGGCCTCCTAAACTCAAAGTGCATCTCACTTTTATACACTTTAGATCAATGGTACCTCAATACAGTTTCAGTGGTTACAATGATATTGTTTACTTCAGTAATTTGGGTTGACAATCCTTCATTTAAATTGCATATAATTTTCAAGCACCTAAGTCTTCACAGAAACACTCCAGACACCCTAGATTGATTGTTAATGAGCATTGTCTAGCTGCATTCATGCACGTGCAGGCATCTCAGGTGAATATTTCCTGGTTTGCAATCAACACTAGTCCGCAGCTCCAGGAAGACCATTGTTCTGAGGTGTGTTTTAAGTTCAATCTGTAGATCAGTTGTTATTGAAATTAAAATTTGCTTATAAACCCGAATTCCAGAATATGCCGTAACAGTCCTTCCTCTTGGCCTTCCTGGACAAAAAGAAATCCGTTCCAGGAAAGGCAAACTTTAAGGAGCTAGTCCTGCCGAATGGTCTTGGACCGATACGTCGACTGTACTTTTTTCCATAGATGCTGCCTGGCCTGATGAGTTTCTCCAGCATTTTGTTTGTGTTGCATCTACGCTATCATCCCTAATAGCTAACTACAAGACTCTTAAACTGTGATTGTTTCAGAAATCTGACCAACAGCCTTTAAAATGCAGCTTTGTTATTCATATGGCTGTTGGCTCTTTCCCTGTTGCCCGATTGCAGTTTAATCGTATTCTTTTATCTTTGCTCTTTCATTCTCTGATAGCTAAAACTCAACAGTAGCTAACAGTGGTCACTCACTGGTCAGAGGCAAGAGCAAGGTAAATGAGTATAGCTCACAGGCAACAGTTCACACTCCATGCCATGTCAAAAGATTGTCAGAATGATCAGATAAGCTAGCCTCACAGACCCTTCTATTGATGTAGGAGGATTTGGGGTGCTGTCTGTTTGAACGGCTGCAAGGACCCTGGTGGCACCTCCTTCCAGACTGTCAATACGATTGCTGATTCAACCACTGAAAGGACCCAGCTCATTTGAATTCACTCCCCATTGGGGCTGGGGTGACTGCTTTCATACTCTGTGTGCAATTTCTTCTCTTTCTCAGTCTGCCATGCTATTGAAGTTGTGGAAACTGACCTCTCTGCTATAACTCAGATCCCTTCCCAATATATTTCTATTCTGATCTATACAACTACAGTAATCATCTACCTTCAGCAACCAACCTTCAATACAGAGTACAGTTACCATTATACATTAGTTCCTTTTCACAGCTCGCTGTCACACTCCCTCAGAGTCATCTCCATTTGCATTTGCTGTGGATCTGCTTCAGTCAGCTGTGGTCAGGTCTAATGCAGCCAGTTGGTGTTCATCACTGTGTTTTCAGCAATGACACTGTTACAGAGTACACTTGATCTCTTGCTCTGTCTGTGGGCGGGGGGGGGGGGGGTGACAAGAAGGTGAGTCATACTGTCTAACCTGAGTCCAGTGTTTCCACTGGCTGCCTCGTTGGAACCGTACACCGACTCAGGTTTCGTTTGTCCGGAGCACCACCTGAGAGCAAAATCTCTCCTTTCAACCTGCTCCCTTACCAGCCTGCTTTGCTCGATCCCTCAATGTGTTATCCTGGTTACAGTGGACCCTCACATCTCCATGTAATCTAACTTGACATTTGTAGTTACTTCCTGTACATTTGTAATTTCTGTTGCTTCCTGCTCTCTACTGCCCTCCTCACACTGACATCTGCCCACTCATTCCCTTTCTGCTCCTTACTATCCCCTTTCTGATGAGCCTTTACTTCAATCACTGCTACCTCCTCAGGCAGCTGCGCTACTTCTAACAGCTCCTGACTGTGCTTGACCCTCCCCTGGGACCCTCTGACATGATTCTCACACATCATCCCATCTCTCCTCCCTGCTTGGGGTTGCTGTCTCCCTATGGGCCATGTTAGCTGCTTTGTGGATCACACATTCACTGTCCCTGTCTTGGCCATGTTATTTCTCCTTTTTCTGAGTCTATGATAGCACCTGCCTTACTCAGTGAGTCTATCCCCAGGATTGTTTGGGCACACCCAAAAATCTACAGGAAGCTGCACTCCCTCAATCTCAAGTACCTGGGCTGACTTCTCTCCGCCCTCATTGTTTCACCTCCTGCACTAGTAATGTAAATCGCTTCTCCAGTTATGGGCAAGGGTAGATTAGTTATCAATACTGAAAACCCTATGTTCACTAATGATTGCTGCAACATTGTCCGCCCCTTAATAAACCTCTTGTGTACACCCATGGATGACCACCAATAGTAATAGAGGCTGCCATCTGGTCAGCAGTCAAATCAGAAAGAGAGGGCTCTACTATGGATTCTGCCTGCTTTGGTGAGAGGTTCTCACCCTTTCCTCTCTTTTCAGGGCACTGTCTCCAACCATGGCCTGGATGCCGTAGATGTAACAAATCATCTCCTTCACCCTCTCACATCTATTTCAGTAGTTCCTTTCTAGATGCCCTGGTTGCTGGCTCACAAGGCAAGTCCCCTGTGATGTCACCACAGCAACTACTTTACGACTTCTCTTCCCCCTCCTCTGATCTTTCTCATTAGCCCATAATACTATCGCGGAGTCGGTTGATCCCACTACTATCACCAAATCTAAAACTGGGCTGAACAGGCTTTCCTTCAGCATTTTCAGGAAGATTGGGTCATCCCTCCCAGGATTACAACTCTGAATACTCCTCATATATTCGATATTTACATTCTGCATAATTTATGGCGACCCATCAGCTCTCTGAATCACTGACATTATCGTTCCCCAGTTACTCTCACCTCCTCCCAGTCACTGCCTCACCTTCCCTGTTAAAGAAGCAATATCTCTCTTCATTGCTAGTGTTCCAGGTAGTTGCCCATGTACCATCGTGCACCCCCTGGGCTATACTGTTCCACGTATTCCTCGGGCACTTCGCTTTTACCAACACGTATGTATCTTTAAGGTACATCTAATGAACTTCAACCAGTTCCTCGAGCTTGGCCCAGAATTCTGCATTCTTGCAGGAGACTTTAAGTGAGGACAGCTCTGATAAAATGCTCTGCTTCTCCCCAGGGCTGAAGGGTTTATGGATGGTTATGATCAAAGTCAAGGCCTAGCTCGGGTCATCAGGGTTCTTGACTTGACGTTGCCTAACCTCAATCGGTGCCATCCAGACAGATACAGTATATCTGGGTATAACCTCCACCCCAAATATCTCCACACTAATTCCCAAGCTACACAAAATATAAATGACTTATAAAAAATAAACAGTACGTATTAAAAACCATAGCGTATGCACTCTGCAATCTACCACTTGTGTGTGTCTGAACTCATAATGCCTGTTGTATTCCTTTGCATTTAAAACTGTTACACCAAAGTTACAGACTTATTCTTAAAACATATGAACATGCTTGCAAATGAGCCTGCTACTATGCACTTCCCCAAACGAGTATACTCTCATTCCAATGGTGTCCTGAATGGTCAGCAACCACCCTTCACAACCGGAGGCCCTGCCTCACCAAATTACCCAAAGAGGTCTAATCTCTTACATAAACGCATGCAACTACACACACCACACTACTTTTATATCAATCAGTTCAGCTCTCTGCCGTATTTGTTATACTTCATGATCCTGTGGTTACCAACCTGAACAGATCATAGTGTAAAGCTAATCTTAAAAATAATCACCCACTTAAACTACTGAGGTCACTGGCTATGTGATGGGTCAAGAATGTATCCCGGACTAACCCCCAAATGTAGTGACTGAAAAAAGTCACCAGGAGACACTGAAGCTGGTATAATTCTGCACACATGAAGTCTGTCTTGAAAGAAGAGACCTCCTAAACGCAAAGTACATCACATTTTTAAATCCTTAAGATCAATGAGCATTGTCTCTCTAGCTGCATTCATGCATGTGCAGGCATCTCAAGTGAATGAGTATTTCCTGGTAAACAATCAACCATAGTCCGCAGCTCCAGGAAGACCATTGTTCTGAACTGTTCTGAATTCAAACTGCAATCCATATTCAAATCTGAAGACCGGTTGCTGTTGAAATTAATATTTGTTTCTGTGCCCTAACTGCAGAATACACTCTGTATCACCACAACACTCTGAGTTTCGTACTCATAGAAATTATGTTATTCTTTATTATTTGACAGTAGGGCTGATGTTGAAATTAGAAGAAGGTTTGGGATTGCTCACTGCACGTGTGAGCAAGACAGTAAAGAATAACATAATTTCTATGGGTATTAAGCTCAGAATATTGCAGTGCTACGTTCATTCCAGACTAACATATGGAAGCACATGTTGGACAGTATCAAAGCAAAATGAGATAAGACTTGAAGCTGCAGAAATGTGTTTTTTTAAGAAAAATGATAAAAATATTGTGGAAGGACAGAGCGACAAGTGAGGAAGTGTTGTGAAAGGCTGGAATGAGAAGAGAGCCAATATTGTCAATCAGGAAATGGCAGCTGGAATTTCTGAAACATGTACTGAAGAAAGAGAAGCTCCACCAGCTTGTAGTAACGGGAAAAACTGATGGAAGAAAAAGTTGACAGTGCATGGCATTCATAAGTTACATCAAGGGATGGTTAGGCAAAAGTTTTGAAGAGCTTTTTATAACTTCTCAGCTTAAAGACAGGTGGAAGACCATGATCGCCCACGTCATGTGTCATGATGATGATGTAATGCTGAGGCTTCATAAGTCATTGGTCAGAGTACGTTTGCAGTACGGTGAACAGTTTTGGGCACCATATCTAAGCATGAATTTTCTGGCATTGGAGAGAGTCCAGAAGAGGATTAGAAAAATCATCAAAGTTGCTGGTGAACGCAGCAGGCCAGGCAGCATCTCTAGGAAGAGGTACAGTCAATGTTTCAGGCCGAGACCCTTCGTCAGGGCTAACTGAAGGAAGAGCTAGTAAATTTGAAGTAGGGGGGGAGGGGGAGATCCAAAATGATAGGAGAAGACAGGAGGGGGAGGGATGGAGCCAAGAGCTGGACAGGTGATAGGCAAAAGGGATATGAGAGGATCATGGGACAGGAGGCCCAGGGAGAAGGGAAAGGGGGGGGGAAGCCCAGAGGATGGGCAAGGGGTATAGTCAGGGGGACAGAGGGAGAAAAAGGAGAGTGAGAGAAAGTATGTGTGTATATAAATAAAGGATGGGTTACGAGGGGGAGGTGGGGCATTAGCAGAAGTTAGAGAAGTCAATGTTCATGCCATCAGGTTGGAGGCATGATGGAATATAAGGTGTGGTTCCTCCAACCTGAGTGTGGCTTCATCTTTACAGTAGAGGAGGCCGTGGATAGACATGTCAGAATGGGAATGGGATGTGGCATTAAAGTGTGTGGCCACCAGCAATGGAGAAATGCTTCTGTTATTTAAAAAGGATGGTTTGATATCAGCTATCTGAGCCATTTCCCTGAGGGTGATCAAACACACAAATCTATCGGTAACAAGATCACCAAATCCCCATGTGAATTTGCATCATCTGGTCATAGCAAGTATGAATTGAATTGAATTGACTTTATTACTTACATCCTTCACATACATGAGGAGTAAAAATTTGCCTTTCCATCATGGCTGAGCTCAGATCCCTGTCTTAATGTGCAATGTGCAATTTATAGTAATTTGTAATAAATAGTATGTACAATGGACATGAGGACTTTCTCATGAAAGCATGAGAACTTTCTGCTGAAAACACAAAGGATCACCAAAGGATTTGACAAAAACAAATTTGATTCCTTCATCTGATTTTTTTGACCTACCAGATGTTGAAAGGACTAGGGAGGGTGAATGTGGAGAGGATGTTTCCTATGGTGAGGATATCCAGAAATAGCGGGCACAGCCTCAAAATTGAGGGGCGACCTTTTAGAATAGAGGTCAGGAAGAATTTTTTTAGCCAGAGAGTAATGAATCTGCAGAATGTTTTGCCACCGACTTCGGTGGAAGCCAAGTCTGTGTGTATATTTAAGGCGGAAGTTGGTCATTTCCTGATCAGTTAGGGCGTCAAAGGATATGCCAAGAAGGCAGGTGAATGGGGTTGTGTGGGATCTGGGATCAGCCATGATGGAATGGCGGAGCAGACTCGATGGGCTGAAAGAACTAATTCTGTTCCTATGTCTTATAGTCGTATGGTCTTATGGAATGTGAGGTAGGTTTGCCTATACTCTGTTTGTGACACAATCTTTTTTTAACAGTTATACTTCTGTCCAATTTATTTTTGTTCATTGTAGTCAATAAAAATCATGATACACCGTGATACCATTTATTCCCTCCACAATGGCACAATTATTTTTCCTATAAAAATAGCAATCGGCAAATGCAGTAAGAGGAACAAATAGAACCTGCAGATATTATTTCAGGGATAATAAAATGCTTTATGACTAATCCAGTATTTATTTGAAATATGAAACATTTACAAAGCAGAAAATGTAAGTCCTAATTAATACACAACAAAGCCCATTAATGACAAAGAAAAAATATTATCATGTTGTTTGACAAGGAACAGCCCTCAGAATACATCTCCTTAAATCCTGGAGGTCGGCATTCCTTTCTATTCCTGCATTAGAAGAGATGAGAAAGTTGAGAAAAGAGTTGCTTTTGTTTTGAGCAGTAAAGGTCAAAAATGTCTTAATGAGAACAGGGGGTTCCCAGGAGGCTTAGTCAAAAGTTATCCCCCGACCAACATCATAAACTATTTGGTGGTACCTCTTGCTGTGCATATTTTGGGCATTACATTTCTTGCTGCATGGCACTTGAAAAAATACAAGAATGTAGGAATGGGGGAGTAGAAAGACCACTGGGTCTCCAAGTATTAAATGGGAGCACTAACAGTGCATGTGTATATATGAGCATTTTCTTAAAGCAGTTAAGTGCCAGTGCATGGCCCCTATTTTCTGTAAATATGCTTTGGAAACTCCTGAGGTTGTGTAAACCCATAACAAAAAAAATGTACAGTGGCATGCAAAAGTTTGGGCACTCCTGGTCATAATTTCTGTTACTGTGAGTAGTTAAGTGAGAAGAAGATGAACTGATCTCCAAAAGTCATAAAGTTAAAGATGAAACATTCTTTTCAACATCTTAAGCAAGATTAGTGTATTATTTTTGTTTTGTACAATTTTAGAGTGAAAAAAAGGAAAGGAGCACCAGGCAAACATTTGGGCACCCCAAGAGATTTGCGCTCTCAGATAACTTTTACCAAGGTCTCAGATCTTAATTAGCTTGTTAGGGCTATGGCTTATTCATAGTCATCGTTAGGAAAGGCCAGGTGATGCAAATTTCAAAGCTTTATAAATACCCTGACTCTTCAAACCTTGTCTCATGGGCTTCTCTAAGCAGCTGCCTAGCACTCTGAAAATTAAATTTTTATTTTTTATTAAGTGCAATCGCGAACAATAGCGAGATCAGAAATGCTGATCAAGTCAACTAGTTCCCAAAGAGAACTCTGATAGGCCAATCAGATGGTTCACTGCTGCTCAGTGATAGAACACAAAAAAATCATATGTACAATTAAAAAATAGTAGAAATACTGGAGTCATGATGATCATGATGAAGTCTGCTTGAGAGAGACATTTATACACATGCTGTCCTCCATAATTCAAAGAGATTGAAGGATAAGGTTGCAGGGTGACAAAACGTGGCTGGATCACTTGGAACTAAAAACTAATCCCTACTGGGAGAAAACAACACCTGTTCTTTCCGCACTGTTCTCCAGCAGTTTGAGGACTAAGTCCAGCTGGAACATAACTCACAAGTGCTCCTGAAAGTCAGGTATTAACCCTACCTACCAACAACCAAGCATTGCCATCCTGGTCCCCTTCATGATAGCTTATGAAGAAGCATGTGACTTCCCTCTCAGAGATGATAGGTGTTTGTGCACTCGACTCTTGAAGGCTTGGACCCCATCATTGCAGATGTTTGCAACCACAGCATCTGGAAGGCTGTTCCAAATTCTGATAGCGCAGTGAAGGAATCTTATATCCAGTGTGTAGGTTCTCGCATCAGGCATAGAAACAGCATGAACAGGCATAGATAAACTTGATCGTGTGGTGCGCCATCTCTCATTAGATGAAGGCAGCATGACGCGAAGGTCTGCAGGGCTGTGGCTGGTGTACATTTTGTATAGCACAGTAGCTGCAGCAACCAGTCATCTGTGGTGTAAGCTACTGATGGCTAGCTTCTCACGAGCTGTGGCTTCATCTACACCTATAATCCTGAGAGCCTTTCTTCGAATGAAATCAAGCTGGCTGAGGACACTCTGTGAGGCATTCATTCATGATAAGCAGGCATACTCCATAATACTTCGTACCTGGGCTTTGTAAACCGTGGCTCTGCCCTCTTTGTCTAGTTTAGATGTTACTTTCCGCAGAGCTCCAAGCCTTTGTCCAGCCTTGTTTGAAATAGTGGAAAGGTGTTTATCCCACACCAACTTGCTGTCAATATTAACACCAAGGATGACTAGCTCCTTCTTTAAATCCAGCTTGCAGTTCCCAAAACACAGGACGGGGTTAGATGGATTCCTCTTCCTAGACATCACCATCGCCTTGCACTGAGTAGGCTCAAAGGAGACATTCCAGTCGTCTGCCCAGGCTTTCATCCTGTCAAGATCCCTATACAGGCCTGCTGCCACTGTATTACTCTCTCCTGCTCTAAATGGTGCAAACAGTGTGGAGTCGTCAGCGTACAGGTATAGCTTGTTACTGCATGCATCAAGCAAGTCATCAATAAAGATGGAAAACAGAAGTGACCCAAGTATTGAACCCTGTGATACAGATGAATTGATGGTTGAAGAATCAGAAGCCTGACCAGAGATAACAGCTTTGATTGTCCATCCATGAAGGTAGCTCTGCAGCCATCTAAACAGCATTCTAGATATTCCTTTGGATCTCAGCTTAACACAGAGTCCATTATGTCAGATCTTGTCAAATGCTCCTTTGATATCCAGGGCTATGACACACACTTCTCCACCTTTGTCTAAGAAGGTGCTCCACGTTTGAGATAAGGTGGTGAGGAGATCGTCTGTACTGTGATCAGGACTAAATCCATACTGCCTACTTGAAATTAAGTTGTTACGGAGTAGGTAGCTCTGAACTTGTTTGTGGACTGCTGCTTCCATTATCTTGCTGATGACACTGAGTAAGGATATGGGGCGGTAATTTGTAGGATCAGCTCTGTAATCCCACTTGTGTACTGGTGTTACTGATGCTATTTTCCATTGTTCTGAGAATACACCACTCGAGAAGCATAGCTGGAAGAGGTGGCAGAGAGGACTTGCAAGATCTGCACTGCATTCCTTTAAGACCCTAGTTGGAATCTGGTCAGGGCCAGATGCTTTATCAGGCTGAAGCTGTTGCATAATTTTCCTGATATCTTTAGGTTTGAAGATGATTTTGTTCAGCGAGGTGGTAGTAAGCTGCTTGACAACTGGTGGCTGGTCATTAGCATTTGTGAGCTGACATTTATCTGCAAAAGCCTGACAGAAAACATTGGCCTTATCCTTTGCTGTTGTATGTACAGACCCATTGTGCTCAATGACAGGGATGTCAGAGTGGCCTGTTCTTCCAGAGAGGGAGTTCACAACATTCCACCACTTCTTACTGCTAAGGTTACCACTGGTTAAGTCATTTTGAGTTTGATGTTATGGTTTCTTCGGGCCTGTCTCTCTGCTCGACTGCCCAGCCTGGGCAAACTTCTCCTTATTAACAGGGGTGTTGCACTTCTTTAGCTGGCGGTAGAGACGAAGTTTCTTCTTTGCTTCTCGTCTGCACTTGTCATCAAACCATACTTTATCACCAGTCTTCTCAGTAACAATTTTGCTGGGACTGTGAATGCCCATGGCCTCACATATAACTTCTGTAAGCTTGGTGCAAGCCTTCTTAGGGTTCTTGTCTTTGAGAATGCTAGACTGGTCAGTTGATGAAAGATGACCACACATGTCCCAAAAGTTGGCTTTGTCGTAACACCAAACTTTCCTGTTGTATGGCTGGAACATCCAACTTCACTAGCATGGGGTTGTGGTCTGAAGAACCCACAAGAGCCATAGTTGTTGCCTTCACGGGTAGGTCTGTCATAACAAGAGCAAGGATATACTCCCCCCTTGTTGGGTCTGACACAATCTGCTGCAGACCAAGACTATCAGCTAGTTGTAGTGTGTGCTGGCTAGCATTGTCAGTTGTTTGGCTGCCCAGCCAGCCTAGATGATGGACATTGAAGTCCCCTATAAGCAACACAGACTGTGCACTGAACTCTGTCAACTTGGGGAAGGTGTTACTGTCCAGGTATTCAAGGAGGTCGGTAGACGGCACCAATTAGTAGTTTCTGTGATTGAAGAGCCACAGTGAACCACATGAGTTCAAGGTCTTTCGGATCTCTCCTAGGGTTACGGGGTATCACAATACCCTCCAAACAGTAAACAGCAATGCCACCTCCTGATGTTCCCTCCTGATCTCTGCGGCAACATATTGAGTAGCTAAGGATGGTAATGCAGTCCGCTACACCTGGGACTGATGAGTCGAGGAATATTTCAACAGCAATAATGATGGAAGGTTTCTCTTCAGTGCACAGATTGGCAAGTTCACCTATATTTGATCGAAGTCCACGTATGTTTACCTTCATGATTCGCAGTTCCTTATCACGTAGTCGATGGATAGGCATGGGTCGTGATGCCCACAAAGTAGGAAAAGGCTGTAAGAAAAGGCAAAGCATTTTCAGGTAGCTGTTTCCTCCATTCGTAATGTAATTAAGAAATGGCAGTTAACAGGAACGGTGGAGGTCAAGTTGAGGTCTGGAAGACCAAGGAAACATTCCGAGAGAACTGCTCTTAGGATTGCTAGAAAGGCAAATCAAAACCCCCGTTTGACTGCAAAAGACCTTCAGGAAGATTTAGCAGACTCTGGAGTGGTGGTGCACTGTTCTACTGTGCAGTGACACCCACACAAATATGCCCTTCATGGAAGAGTCATCAGAAGAAAACCTTTCCTGTGTCCTCACCACAAAATTCAGCTTCAGAAATTTGCAAAGGAACATCTAGACAAGCCTGATGCATTTTGGAAACAAGTCCTGTGGACCGATGAAGTTAAAATAGAACTTTTTGGCCGCAATGAGGAAAGGTATGTTTGGAGAAAAAAGGGTGCAGAATTTCATGAAAAGAACACCTCTCCAACTTTTAAGCACAGGGTTGGATCAATCATGCTTTGGGCTTGTGTTGCAGCCAGTGGCACGGGGAACATTTCACTGGTAGAGGGAAGAATGAATTCAATTAAATACCAGCAAATTCTGGAAGCAAACATCACACCATCTGGGAAAAAGCCAAATATGAAAAGAGGATGGCTTCTACAACAGGATAATGATCCTAAACACGCCTCAAAATCCACAATGGACTACCTCAAGAGGTGCAAGCTGAAGGTTTTGCCATGGCCCTCACAGTCCCCTGAGCTAAACATTATTAAAAATCTGTGGATAGTCCTCAAAAGAGCAGTGCATGCAAGATGGCCCAAGAACCTCACAGAACTAGAAGCCTTTTGCAAGGAAGAATGGATGAAATTCCCCCAAACAAGAATTGAAAGACTCTTAGCTGGCTACAGAAAGTGTTTACAAGCTGTGATACTTGCCAAAGGGGGTGCAGACATCCCACCCTGCAAAAACTCATTTCAGGGAGGTCTCAACCGGAAGTCTCAACCTCATAGCTGTCTGTGTCAATGAATTTGTTAATCTTGCAAGGCATCAGATTCACAAGTGTTTTGTGAGACCGCTGACTTCTGAATTCTGTCTTAATGTGCCTTGTTCACAATAGCTGCTGTCTTGGTAAATGAGCAGGCATAGTTTTTTGCTATTTCTGAATCAGGAAACATTTTCCTGAATAGCTTGCCTGTGTGCTTACACACCTGGAATGGCAGGTTATGCTCAACTATGAAAGATATAAAGTACACCTCAGCTATAGTGACCTTCTCTGTCAGACTTTGGTTTTCTGCTGAAAAGAACTGTGAAATACTTGAGCAGCCTTCCCTGTGCTTAGCCTCCCTGATATGTTGTGGTTCCTAAAAGAAATAAAAGCATAAGGTGTATCGTTATTACAGGTGTGTGCTGCTTAATGTCCATTCGAATCGCATATACATCCGTAGTGTGTGTGTGTCTCTCTCTCTCACACGCACACGCACACGCACACACGCGTTGCCTGCAATAGTCAGGATCAGAACTTACTTTTTTACACCGAAATGGGGGATTTTAAATGAGTGATTTAGAAGTTCTGTATCGTCAAGTTCAAGTTTATTGTCATCTGGCTGATTGTCCACAAGTGAAACATCCTCTGTCCGGACCACGGTGTAGCCACAATACATATATCATGCACACCACATAAAACGATATATTACCGTATTATTTAATAAAATGTAATTCAAAATACATATAAAGTGCGCAGCACAGGTAAACAGTTTGCTGTCCTAATGATGAGACCTCGGTGGGGGCCGGGTATTTATTAAAATCGGTTTTTCTTCTGAAAACGGCTGCGCTTAAACCCAGCCCATCACGAGCTTTAATGTACCTGTAAGTGGAAATGTTTCAGGAAAAAAACCCCGAAGAATTTGCTTGCTGTGAGTGCATTTATAAAGATATCTTAGCAGACGATTTTGGAATTTCACTCCAATTTAAACCCCGCTGTAATCCGCTTTAAGACGCCACTGTGCCCCGCCCGCATAGGACAGCCTCGCGTAGTCAGGTTGTCTCCGCCAGCTTTGGGAATTTCTTCACCAGACTTTTGTACTTCATCACCGACAGTTGTTCGGATCATTTCAGCGTCATTACAGAAGGCAGTAACTGAACTGATGGAATATGGAAGAGAGAGAGAGGACGACTGTAAAGCCCGCCCACAGTGAAAACGGATAGGTCTACTTAGCACAAAGAGAGACCAAGCAGGATTCATTCATTTTCTTTCTTTTTTTTCCCTCTCCCTCTCTAAAAAATCAATTTCCGGGATATTGTATATAATTTTCGGGCTTCAAGGAGCCACTATGGATATGCAGGAGATTCCCGGAACTCCCGGGAGAGGTGGGATGTCTGGGGGTGTTACTGAGTACTGACCATGCAGGGTGCCCAAACTTTTGCTTCAGGCCCTTTTCCTTTTTTGTTATTTTTAAACTGTAAAAGATGGAAATAAAAAAAAAATCTTGCTTAAAATATTAAAGAAATGTGTCATCTTTAACTTTATGCCTTTTGGAAATCAGGTCATTATTTACTCACTTAGCTATTCACAGTAACAGAAATTTTGACCAGGGGTGCCTAAACTTTTGCATGCCACTGTATTTTGGACATAAAAAAGCAAGGCCACATACATGTCACATTTTATGATGTAAACCTTCTTGCACATAGCTTTTAAGTATATTACTATAAATTTGGTGGCTGTTATTTAAAGTGGGGCAAAGTTATGAACTGATAAATATGAGCACTTTAAAGTGAAACTTATGCAAAAGAAACTGTAAGCTTCACCCTGAATTTTCCCATACAGCTTTCCCGTAGCTAAAAAGGACCAGCATTTCTAGACCTACTTATTTATTTAACAGAACTGTCTTTCCCCCTCCCTACCCAAACCCCTCACCCTACCTGCCCTACTCCTCATCTACTGTGCCTCCTCTGTTTATCTTTCTGCCCTGTCCCTTCTTTAAAGGAAAGTTATACTGGTACCAGGTGCACTATGACATGCATATTCGGACGCACACGAGGGAGCATCTTTACTACTGCTCTCAGTGCAGCTACTCCTCCATCACCAAGAACTGTCTCAAGCGCCATGTTGTGCAGAAGCACAGCAACATTCAGCTGAGGTGCCCGGCCGAGGGATGCCGCTACACCACTGCGGACAAGTACAAACTGCAGGCACACCAGAAGAACCATGGTGAGCTGGTAAGTTTCTCTCCCAGACATGATAATCCATGCCAAAGGATGATGTGTCAAGAGGCATTGCTTCTAAAATGATGCTGTCCACAGAGCTTTGCCCCAAGCAGTCAGACTTTTACTTTTTGCCCAAGCTGTCTGATCTTTTTTTAAAAAAAATCTTAGATCAATCATCAAAATAGAACTAATTTTCTCAAACCTATTACGTCTCACAATGGAGAGTATTTTTAATGTATTTTCTCAAAGCATGTTTACATTGTCTATCTGAAAGTGTCCTTGAAACAAACGGCTTTATATACTTTTTGAGAGCACAGCTAAGAATCAATCTCATTGCTCTTGTCTCTGGCAATGTAATTTGGCCATACAGCTTAGGAACTACGGTGCAACACACTCAAGGACTCTCAGCCTGAAACACTGGCTGTTTATCCCCTCCATAGATGCTGCCTGATTTGCTGTGTTCCTCCAGCATTTTGTATGTGTGCTCAAGATTTCCAGCATCTCTGTAGAATGTGGTTAAGAGTTACAGATTTTATTTACCTAAACATTTCCAAATTTAGTGCTTTTTTTTTAACCAAACTTTCATGATTATAGTTTTTAATATGAGTTTTTATTTTACTATAGATTTATTTAATTAACTGAATGTAAGTCAATTAAGTTCCTTGGTAAGATTTGGTCATATCTCCAGTTCATTAGTTTAGGCTTCTGGATCAATAGTATATTAACACAGTATGCCATCTTTTCTCTAACACTATTTGTGAATAACAAGTTACCCTTGACTTGATAATAATAAGACCCGATACATACAATATCATGAGCTTAAGTTCCACTCCTCTGACCAGTACTTGCATCACCAAATGAATACTGTGATAGGAGCTCTTTATTTGGGTGAGAGATAATCTGACCTTCTGTCTAATTATTTTGGTAAACCTAAAATATCCCAGAGCACAATTCAAGAAAATTTCTCTTAAGTGTCATTTATCCTTCGAATAACCCTTTTGCTTTGTCTGAACTTTAATGGTCATAAATGTACCAATTTAGTTGCCAGCCCTGGCTAGCTAACAACAAAGATTTAAAAAGTAATTAATTGGCTGTGTAGTTCTTTGAAATGTAAAAATTGTATTCAGCTGTCCAGAATACAATTATTATTACATCACCAGCTGTCCTTCCTGTAACTCCATTTTACAGTTGGAATAGGATCATTGACAACTTGGTGGTGTATTAAGTTTTGTCTGAATTGTCAGATAGGATGAATCCAGGTTCCATCCTACTTGAAGAAGTGTTTCGTCTGATGTCTTAGCTTATTCAACCAACAGTACTGACTAAATTGCTGTAACTGTTTAAGAAACTATCAACTGCAATTTAGGCTCTTGATATCCAGGGTTAACTTCATTATCACCTTCTTATTGTTGAATGATCTGAGCTCCCCAAGAGCATGTACCTGTCTTGCTCATAGTTAAATCCTGCACTTGTTGTGTCTGTTTCACTCTATCTCAACATAAAAGTGACCAAAAAACTGCCTACACTCTGAATTCAGAATCATTCTGTCTTGGTGACATTGACGGTAAATTATGCTTTGCAGTTATTAGCAATCAGATCATTCTTTTAAAAAGAGTGTAGAGGGTTAGTGGTTTCATACATACAAAGAAAATATGTCAAATGTTTCATTGTTATAAGACCGTAAGATATAGGCCATTTGGCCCGTCACGTCTGCTCTGCCATTTCATCATGTCTGATCCAATTTTCCTTTCAGCCCCAATCTTCTGCCTTCTCCCCATATCCTTTCATGCCCTGACCAATCAAGAATCTATCAACCTCTGTCTTAAATATACATAAAGATTTGACCTCTTCAGCTGCCTGTGACAAAGAATTCCACAGATTCACCACTCTCTGCCTAAGGAAGTTCCTCCTCATCTCTGTCCTAAAAGGATGCCCCTCTATTCTGAGGCTGTGTCCTCTGGTCTTAGATGCTCTTACCAAAGAAAACATCCTCTCCGCATCCACTCTTTCACCATTCAATAGGTTTCAATGAGGTCACCCATCATTCTTCTGAATTCTAGTGAAAGAGGCCGGAGCCATCAAATGACAAGCCATTCAATCCGGGAATCATTTTTGTGAATCTTCAAGTGGCTGGTGGCCGGGGATCTATAGCAGACAGGTGCTGGCTCCTGTGAAACAGTGTGGGCAGAAATGGGAGAAATGTGTGGGAAAAAAAATTTAAAAGATTAATTTTGGGAAGAAAAGCAATGTCTAGGTTAATCAAAATCATTGAAGTTAAAGCAACCATTGTCATTGCTAAAGTAAAACTAGTGAAATTGTTGATTTGACCAGTACAAGTGTGAAAGTGGTCACATGAAGGGAAGTTTGAAATGCGTTGCTGAGAAAATAGTTCAAATGCCCATAGGAAGAGACCTAATCATTCAGCCACAGCCCAAAATTAGCCTACTTGTTTCCTTCTGGCTTGTGTGCTTTAGCAAAAATATTGGATTTAAAAAAAAGATTATGCTTGGAAAGTTAATGAAAACTGTAAAAGATTACTTTTAAGAACAGCAATCCAAACAGGTGGATGGATGGCATCAGAGAGCTACTAACATGATGTCTCTACAGTTGCTCTTGGTTGTAATTGTTAGTCAGGATAACATGAAATACGGATGAAAAGATTATGTGATCAGGTGCTATGCCTGCCCATCTAAATGACTGAACTTTCACTATTATGAGTTCCTGTTTTGGATGTTTAGGAGATGCTTATCTCTGTCAAAATATTGTAGGTTTAGGCCATACTATCATTTAAGACCCAGAGTTATATTGGTAAATTTCTTCTGCACCTTTCTAAAGCCTTGACATCGTTCGTAAAGTATGCTGTTCAGAGCTGGACACAGAACTCCATTGCTGGCAAATGCAGAGTTTTATAATGATTCCTCATGTCTACCTTCCTTTTGTATTATGTACCTCATACATTTTTAAATCATTTTCATAACCTGTCCTTATTTACTCCGTTTGTTCCTACTTCAAAAGACTCAGTCAAATGAGAAGGATGCAATTTGTCTTCAGGAGATCCATGCTGTTTTTTCTGTAATCAGTACACTGCTTCTGGAAATTTTCCTCATACCAAGGTTAAGCTACATGCTAATTTATTTACTGGGATTATCTCCAAAGATATGTTATGAATATGAATATGGTTGCAACATTTGTAATTCTCCAGTTTTTAGCTATAATTCCTTAATCTGTAGCAGTTGCAGTTGAACTAGTTTGGCTCAGTTTATACATCTAATTTTTCGTTTTTACAAATTTTGATCTCATCCTGAAACTCTGCAACTCCCTACCCCAAGAGGGCTGTGGAGGCTAGATGACTGATAGCATTTAAAGAGAGATCATTCATATTTTGAAATGTTGTTTCAGTGGGATTTCTGGTAGAACTGGCACGGAAAAATTGAGGCCTAGGATAGGTCAACAATGATTACATAGATAAATAGATTATTGTTCTCAAAGGAAATTATACTGTCACAGTAGCATTACAAGTACACGGATATCCAAATATTAGAAGAGAAGAGAAGTAAGAAAGAATAAAAAATAAGTTACCTCAAACAGTCTAACCGGAGGGAGTCATCATTTCCCCGGCTATAGTTGACTCATTATAGAACCTAATGACCAAGGGTAAGAATGACCTCAGGTAACGCTTTATGGAGCAGCACAGTTGCCTTAGTCTATACTAAAAGTGCTCCTCTGTTCAGCCAAGGTGGCATGCAGAGGGTAAGAAACATTGTCCAGATTGAAAGTATTTTTCCTAGGGTCCTTGAAAAGAGGAAGAAAGATTCTAAGGGGAGTAAGGGGCGACTGTGGCTGACAAGGGAAGTCAAGGACAGTATAAAAATCAAAGAGAAGAAGTATAACATAGTAAAGATGAGCAGGAAGCCAGAGGATTGGGAAACTTTTAAAGAGCAACAGAAGATAACTAAAAAGGCAATACGGGGAGAAAAGAAGAGGGACGAAGGTAAGCTAGCCAAGAATATAAAGGAAGATAGTAAAAGCTTCTTAGGTATGTGAAGAGGAAAAAATTAGTTAAGACCAAAGTTGGTCCCTTGAAGACTGAAACGGATGAATTTATTCTGGGGAACAAAGAAATGGTAGACGAGTTGAACAGGTACTTTGGACCTGTCTTCACTAGGAAAGACACGAACAATCTCTCAGATGTAATAGTGGCCAGAGGACCTAGGGTAACGGAGGAACTGAAGGAAATTCACATTAGGCTAAAATGGTGTTGGATAGACTGATGGGACTGAAGGCTGATAAATCCCCAGGGCCTGATGGTCTGCATCCCAGGGTACTTAAGGAAGTGGCTCTAGAAATTGTGGACGCATTGGTAATCAATTTCCAATGTTCTATAAATTCAGGATCAGTTCCTGTGGATTGGAGGGTAGCTAATATTATCCCACTTTTTAAGAAAGGAGGGAGAGAGAAAATGGGGAATTAGCCAGTTAGCCTGACATCAGTGGTGGGGAAGATGCTGGAGTCAATTATAAGAGATGAAATAGTGGCACATTTGGATAGCAGTAGCAAGATCGGTCCGAGTCAGCATGGATTTACGAAGGAGAAATCATGCTTGACTAATCTTCTGGAATTTTTAGAGGATGTAACTATGAAAATGGACAAGGGAGAGCCGGTGGATGTAGTGTACCTGGACTTTCAGAAAGCCTTTGATAAGATCCCGCATAGGAGATTAGTGGGCAAAATTGGAGCACATGGTTTTCGGGGTAGAGTACTGACATGGATAGAAAATTGGTTAGCAGACAGGAAACAAAGAGTAGGGATTAATGGGTCCCTTTCTGAATGGCAGGTGGCTGGCAGTGACTAGTGGGGTACCGCAAGGCTCGGTGCTGGGACCGCAGCTTTTTACAACATATATTAATGATTTAGATGACGTGATTAAAGGTAACATTAGTAAATTTGCAGATGACACAAAGCTGGCTGGCAGTGTGAAATGTGAGGAGGATGTTATGAGAATGCAGGGTGACTTGGACGGGTTGAGTGAGTGGGCAGATAGATGGCTGATGCAGTTTAATATGGATAAATGTGAGGTTATCCGCCTTAGTGGCAAGAACAGGAAGGCAGATTACTATCTGAATGGTGTCAAGTTAGGAAAAGGGGAAGTACAATGAGATTTAGGTGTCCTTTTTCATCGGTCACTGAAAGTTAGCATGCAGGTACAGCAGGCAGTGAAGAAAGCATGTTGGCCTTCGTAACAAGGGGAGTTGAGTATAGAAGCAAAGAGGTTCTTCTGCAGTTGTACAGGGCCCTGGTGAGACCACACCTGGAGTATTCTTTGTAGTTTTGGTCTCCAAATTTAAGGAAGGACATTCTTGCTATTGAGGGAGTGCAGTGTAGGTTCACAAGGTTAATTCCCGGGATGGAGGGACTGTCGTATGTTGAAAGATTGGAGCAACTGGGCTTGTATAAACTGGAATTTAGAAGGATGAGAGGGGATCTGATTGAAACATATAAGATTATTAAGGGATTGGACACGCTAGAAGCAGGAAACAGGTTCCCGATGTTGGGGGAGTCCAGAACCAGAGGCCACAGTTTAAGAATAAGGGGTAGGCCATTTAGAATGGAGTTGAGGAAATACTTTTTCACCAGAGAGTTGTGGATCTGTGGAATGCTCTGCCTCAGAAGGCAGTGGAGGCCGATTCTCTGGATGCTTTCAAGAAAGAGTTAGATGGAGCTCTTAAAGATAGTGGAGTCAAGGGATATGGGGAGAAGGCAGGAACGGGGTACTGATTGTGGATGATCAGCCATGATCACAGTGAATGGCGATGCCGGCTCAAAGGGCCGAATGGCCTACTCCTGCACCTATTGTCTATTGTCCTTTGTTCTACCACAGCCTCCAGTGTGTCCAGTTTGACTCCTATAACAGAGCCAGCCTTTCTAATCAGTTTATTGAGCCTGTTGGCATCACACGTGTTGATGCCATTGCCCCATCACACCACTGCACAGAAGATTGTACTGGTGACAACAAACTGGTAGAACATGTGAAGGACAGGCCTACTTACTCCAAAGGATCTCAGTCTCCTCAGGAATAGAGGTGACTCAGGCCCTTCTTGTACACAGCCTCTGTGTTGGTCCTCCACTCAAGTCTGTCATCCAGGTGCATGCCCAGGTCCTCACCACATCCACGTCCTCACCATCAATAGTAACAGGGAGCAGTAATAGTAACAGAATAGCACAGCAGGCTTAAGGGGGCAGATGGCCTGCTTCTTCTCCTGTTTCTTTGTATTTTAACCATATATTCCTTTGCTTAGACCCAAAGTGTTCATTTCATATTGCTCAATCTCCCCCTCCTCTTGACACACACTGATGCTGATGTACATTGTGCCAGTCGTCGGACTGCTTTATTGTAGGTGGCTCTTGGGTGTTATTAGAGCTGAAGTATCAGAGAAGTAAGGAGTATTCCATCATGCTCCAAACTTGTATCTTGAGACATTTTTTGTTTTGGCATTGTGCTGAATGCTCTCAATGACTAGCTGCTCTTGTACTCTTGTACTCTCACTATTTACATTAGATTAGATTATGAGGACACGCAGTCCTCTTTTATCGTCATTTAGTGATGCATGCATTAAGAAATGATACGATGTTTCTCCAGAATGATATCACAGAAACACATGACAAACCGACTGAAAAACTGACAAAAACCACATAATTATAACATATAGTTACAACAGTGCAAAGCAATACCATAATTTGATAAAGAACAGACCATGGGCATGGTAAAAAGTCTCAAAGTCTCTCGAAAGTCCCATCATCTCACACAGACGGTGAACCTCCAGCGCCGCAAACTTGCCAATGCAGCATCCTGGAAGCATCCGACCACAGTCCGACTCCGAGTCCGTCTGAAAACTCCGAGCCTCCGACCAGCTCTCCAACACCGAGCACCGAGCACCATCTCTGTCGAGCGCTTCAACCCTGGCTCCGGCAACAGGCAATAGGCAAAGCCGAGGATTTGGGGCCTTCCCCTCCGGAGATTCTCGATCGCACAGTAGCAGCGGCAGTGGAGCAGGCATTTCAGAAGTTTCTCCAGGTGTTCCTCTGCCCTTCTCATGGCTGTCTCCATCAAATCAGGATTGTGCACAGCATCCTAGTTAACACATATCGATATCATTCAGAACGGCCGCGTGCGCTGCGTCGCACCACCATCTTCTCCTCCCTCCTATTTATGTGTTTAACAGACCCTCCCCCCCATTGGCAGTTAATAGTGGAGGACTCTGCTATGGTAACTCTGTAAAATGTCACAGTAGATGGTTAGATTCTCTTGTCTGTGATGGTCCTACCTAGTGCAATGTTACTTGCTGATTTTCAGCACAGGCTTCGTTGTTGTCTAGAATTTGCCGTATGGACGGATTCCTTGATTAAAGAGATGTGAATGAAGATTAACACTGGAAAACATTCCCTTTCTGATCTTATAATATACTGAATATAGCTAGTCATAGCCCACTCACTTGAGATGGTTATGAAAGTATCACTTGCTGAGCATTTTGAGTGCAAAGCACTGTCAGGTACCCGCTACTTATTGGATGCAATATAGTGACATTTTGTCTTTGCAGCAGGACTTGGTTGTACCTATATCAGTAACAAGGTATTCTCTGCTTGTAGAAGTGGATGTTAACACCAGTAGAAATCAAATAGTGTTGCTCTTCTGAAATGAGTATTACAAATAGACAGTGAACCTAATACATCTGAACGAGAACCAATGCGGTCACTTCAGGAAGGCCACGTTATGCACAAACACACGTACAGATATGCACTCATGCAGGCATCATTTATAGACAATGATTATGAGAGAGTTATTTCCAGTGCATGTCTGAACCCCTCCAATCTGCATTTCAAATAAACTTAATTATGATTAAGGAACAAATGAGGCCTTATTATATTTGAGTAAGGTCAAAAATTGGAGAATAAAGATTGTAGTGTTTAAATATCATACAGCCTGTTATAAATTGAAGCCTTATTTTCTGATTTACATCAATCCGTTCAATCACATGCCTAAAAGTATTTTGAAACACTGGGGTCTATGTCGACTGCAACACTTTCATGAATTAATTGATGCAGCACAATATTAACAATGTATTGATTGTTCTTAATGCACTGCTTCTGAAGGAAGACTGATGTTTTTATTCACTTTTCACATAGAATCAGAATGATATGGTACATAAACATACATAAAGAAGCTGCAGAGGGTTGTAAATTTAGTCGGCTCCATCTTGGGTACTAGCCTACCAAGTACCCAGGACATCTTCAAGGAGCAATGTCTCAGAAAGGCAGCATCCATTATTAAGGACCTCCAGCACCCAAGGCATGCTCTTTTCTCATTTTTACCATCAGGTAGGAGGTACAGAAGCCTGAAGGCACACACTCAGCGATTCAGGAACAGCTTCTTCTCCTCTGCCATCTGATTCCTAAATGGACATTGAATCCTTGGACACTACCTCACTTTTTGTTTAATATGTAGTATTTCTGTTTTTTGCACAATTTTTAATCTATTCAATATACGTATTGAATAGACGCTTATTATTTCTTCAAAGAATTCCAACAGATTTGTCATGTAAGATTTTCCATTGAGAAAACCTAAGTGCCTCTAAGTGCCCGGAGGCGTCATCTTTAATAATCGACTCAACATCTTCCCAACCACTGAGGTGAGACTAAGTGAGACGAGTTATCTTTCTTCTGCCTCTCTTCCTTCTTGAAGAATGGAGTGACATCTGCAATTTTCCAGTCTTTGGGAACCATTCCAGAAACTAGTCATTCTTAAAAGATCATTACTAATGCCTCTGCAATATCTTCAGCCACCTCTTTTAATGGGGTATACACCATCTGGATCTGGTCGAGGATATTAGACCCCCTCAATTGGATATACACCATCTGGTCAAGGATATTAGACCCCCTCAGTGGGGTATACACCATCTGGATCTGGTCGAGGATATTAGACCCCCTCTGGTTCAGGTGCAACCCATCCCTTTTGCACAGGTTGTACCTTCCCCAGAGGAGATCCCAGTGATCCAGAGATCTGAATCCCTGCCCCCTGCACAAGTTACTTAGCCACGCATTCACCTGCCAAATCATCCTATTCTTACCCTCATTGACATGTGGCACAGGCCACAATCTAGAGATTACCACCCTGGAGGTCCTGTTTCTCAGCTTTCTACCAAGCTCCCTAAAATCTTTCTTCAGGACCTCTTCACCTTGTCTACCTATGTCATTGGTGCCAATATGCACCAAGACTTCTGGCTGCACACCTTCACCCTTGAAAATGCCTTGGACCCAATCTGAGATTCCTGATCCTAGCACCAGGGAGGTAACATACCATCCAGGTGTCTCTGTCACACCCTCAAAGCCTCATCTCTGTTCCTCTGACTAAAGAATCTCCTCTTAACACTGGAGTCCTCTTCACCTTTCTGCTCCTCTGAGCCACAGCACCATATTCAGTGCCAGAGACCCAGTTACTGTAGCTTTCTCTGGTAGGTCATCCCCCTCAATAGTATCTAAAGTTGTAAACTTATTATTGAGGGGAACGGCCACAGGTGTTTTCTGCACTGGCTGTGCATTTCCCCTCCTTCTCCTGACAGTCACCCAGTTACCTGTCCTGTAATCTAGGGGTGACTACCTCCCTCCAGCTCCTGTCTATTGCCTCCTCATTCTCCTGTATGAGGTGAAGGTCACTGAGCTGCAGCTCCAATTCCTTAATATGTTCTCTCAGAAGCTGCAGCTCGGTTCACCTGATGCAGGTGTGTTTATCTGGGAGACCTCCAGTCTCCCTGATTTCCCACATCCCACACACAGTACAAGGCACTGTTCCTGGAGTCATCCTCACTAAACTACTATGCTCTTAGAGGTGAGGAATTAACAAATATGAACAGAAAGAGAGAAACCTACCAAATACCTAATGTTGCCCAAACCTGATCCCAGCTAAGCCTAATGAGCTAAAGCCACTAAACACTGGCAGACTCACAAGAATGGCCATTTAGATGGTTAACCATTACAATAACAATGCTATTTTGAAATGATAGCTTCTCAATTATATATTTTTTAATTATATTAATTTTTGAATGGGTTTTCTAAAATGCTTCATTTTTAAAATCTGTTTTACTTCTGTTAACAGTAAAATGATTACAAATATTACAATGATTACAATTACTTTTCGTCCCTCTTCCCTCCGGGAGAAGGCTCAGGAGCTTGAAGACTCGTACAGCCAGATTTGGGAACAGCTTCTTTCCAACTGTGATAAGACTGCTGAACGGATCCTGACCTGGATCTGGGCCATACCCTCCAAATATCTGGACCTGCCTCTCGGTTTTTTGCACTACCTTACTTTCCATTTTCTATTTTCTATTTATGACTTATAATTTAAATTTTTAATATTTACTAATTTTTACTATTTTTAATATTTAATATTTGTAATCCAGGGAGTGGGAAGCACAGAATCAAATATCGCTGTGATGATTGTATGTTCTAGTACCAATTGTTTGGCGACGATAAAGTATAAAGTATAAATAAATAGCAGCAGGATTCATCCTTTTTCTTTTAAAAAAAAGCCCATAATTATTGTTACTAATTCACTAAGGATAATCTTTACTCAGAAATAACATGGCAAGTGAGAGAATTTGTTTAAAAGGTTATTGACAGTTTGGGCACACACAATCAAAAAGCTTTGCCGTCCCTGGCTTAATGCAACCTTCCTTGCTATCCACAGCATCAAGACCTTCCTTGCTATCCACAGCATCAAGACCTTCCTTGCTATCCACAGCATCAAGACCTTCCTTGTCATTCTCAGGCATACTGGAGAGCATTAGGGGCTACCTCATTAAATATAGTTAAGAGACAGTTCAAAGCAGGGGAATTAAGGATTATGGGGGAAAAGGCAGGGAACTGGAGCTGAGTCCACATCTAGATTAGCCATGTCTTTTTGAATGTTAAGCAGGCTTGATAGGCCAGATGTCTGACTCCTGCTCCTATTTCTAGTTCTTATACCATGTGGGGTAAGTCCCTTTCAGTCTGATTGACACCACCTGCAATTTTCTTAGTTACCTTCTCGAAGAAAAATCAGCTAAGTTAGTGAGAACCACAGTCCTAAAAGAAGTTACAGAATCTGGGCCTCTGTACATCCCTCTACAATTGGATCCTCGACTTCCTAACTAGAAGACCACAATCTGTGTGGATTGGTGATAACATATCCTCCTCACTGATGATCAACACTGGTGCACCTCAAGGGTGTGTGCTTAGCCCATTGCTCAACTCTCTCTATACTCATGACTGTGGGGCTAGGCATAGCTCAAATACCATCCATAAGTTTGCTGATGATACAGCCATTGTTGGTAGAATCTCAGATGGAAACAAGAGGCAATACAGGAGCGAGATATGCCAACCAGTGGAGTGGTGTCACAACAACAACCTGGCACTCAACGTCAGTAAGACCAAAGACCTGATTGTGGACTTCAGGAAGGGTAAGATGAAGGAACACATACCAATCCTCATAGAGTGATCAGAATTGGAGAGAGTGAGCAGTTTCAAGTTCCTGGGTGTCCCAACATAGTGATGTAGTTATAATGAAGGCAAGACAGCATCTATACTTCATTTGGAGTTTGAAGAGATTTGGTATGTCAGCAAATACACTCAAAAACTTCTATAGATGTACCGTGGAGAACATTCTGACAGGTTCCGTCACTGTCTGGTATGGGGGTGGGGGGGGGGGCCGGGGCTACTGCACAGGACCGAAAGAAGCTGCAGAGGGTTGTAAATTTAGTCAGCTCCATCTTGGGTACTAGTCTACAAAGTACCCAGGACATCTTCAAGGAGCGATGTCTCAGAAAGGCAGCATCCATCGTTAAGGACCTCCAGCACCAAAGTCATGCCCTATTCTCAGTGTTACCATCAGGCAGGAGGTACAGAAGCCTGAAGACACACACTCAGCGATTCAGGGACATCTTCTTCCCCTCTGCCATCCAATTCCTAAATGGACATTGAACCCGTGAACACTACCTCACTTTTTTAATATATATTTCTGTTTTTTGTAGGATTTTTAATCTATTCTACTACTACCACTACGTCAACTCAGGCCTAGGGGGCCGGCGTTGGGCACGATGATGGACTCTCCACTTCTCCCTCTCCCTCATCTGTGTGTTCAGTTCATCTATACTAGCCACGCTGCTGTCTTCTAGGAGCATGTTGACCATAGTCTTGGGAGGGCGCCGAGGGTTCATCCTCCCATGCTTGGGCTCCCATATGATGACTAGGCTGTCAGGTAGCTTGGGGTGGCCTAGACAGTGCCCCAGTAGTTGCAGTCTTTTCGTCTCGATTTTAGTGGTGAGCATCGGTTGGTCGTTATAGAGCTCGATGTTCGTCATGTGCTGTTGCCAACACATGTCAAGAGCCATCCGGAACATTTAATCTATTCAATATACGTATACTGCAATTTATTTATTTATTTATTTATTATTTTATTTTATTTTCCTTCTTCTATATTATGTATTACATTGAACTGTTGCTGCTAAGTTAACAAATTTAACAACATATGCCGGTGATAATAAACCTGATTCTGATTCTAATATTTCCCTCGCACAAAGGCCAGCTTGACAACCTCTTCCTTTCCAAATGTACATAAATTCTATCTGTTAGGATTTATCCCAAAAATTTCCTTATCACAGAGATAGAGACCACCATTGTGTAGTTACAAGTTTTCTTCTTGATCTCCTCCTTAAACTTATGCCAGGATACAGTGAGAAGTTAGTCTGGAAAGCACAAAGGAAAAGCATTAGCTACTTTCCAGTTCTCTGTCTCCTCACCTGTAAATGGAAAAATTGCTTTTATGGCCTGAGCAACCTCCCTTGTTTCACAGAGCAGCATGGGATAGATGTCATCTTGCCTTATAGATTTCAAAGTTCAAAGTAAGTTTATTATCAAAGTACAATGTGTCACTGTAAAGAATCCTTGAAAGTCAGACCATAGGTTGCGGAAGCAGTTCAGTGATGGGGTGGGTGGAGTTATCCCCTCTGGTTCAGAAGTCTGATGGGTGAGGGGTAATAACAGTACCTGAACCTGGTGGTGTGGATCCTGAGTCTCCTGTACCTTCTTCCTTATGGAAGCAGCAAGAAGAAAGCATGGCGTGGATCATGGTGACCATTGATGATAGATGTTACTTTCCTGTGACAGCGCTCCATGTCGATGTGTTCAGTGATGGGATGCGGTTTACGGGTGATGGACTGGGCCATATCCAATACTTTTTGTAGGATTTTCTATTCAAGGGCACTGGTGTTTCCATACCAGGGTGTGATGCAATCAGTCAATATACTCTCCACCAAACATCTGTAGAAATTTGACATACTAAATTTTCACAAACTTCTAAAACTTCTAAGAAGGTAGAGGAGCTGCCTCTAACTTAAGTGCTGGACTCAGTACACATCCTCTGAAATGATGACACCAAGGAATTTAAAGTTGCTGACGCTCTCCATTTCTGATTCCCTGATGAGGACTGGCTCATTGATCTCCAATTTCCCCCTCCTGAAGTCAATAACCAGCTCCTTGGTCTTACTGACATTGAGTAAGTGGTTGTTATGGCACCACTCAGACAGGTTTTCAATCTCCCTCCCTTTTGCTGATTCATCACTACCTTTGATTCCACCAGTGACAGTAGAGGCACTGAGCTCATCTTGGAGCGAATCCTTGTTGTCATCTATGTTGCTTGGTTTCACTTTGTAGAAGGTGAGTGCCTCCATGTCCTGCCACAGCTTTCAAGCATCCTTTAGTCATAGAAACATAGAAACATAGAAAATAGGTGCAGGAGTAGGCCATTCGGCCCTTCGAGCCTGCACCGCCATTTATTATGATCATGGCTGATCATCCAACTCAGAACCCCGCCCCAGCCTTCCCTCCATACCCCCGACCCCCGTAGCCACAAGAGCCATATCTAACTCCCTCTTAAATATAGCCAATGAACTGGCCTCAACAGTTTCCTGTGGCAGAGAATTCCACAGATTCACCACTCTCTGTGTGAAGAAGTTTTTCCTAATCTCGGTCCTAAAAGGCTTCCCCTCTATCCTCAAACTGTGACCCCTCGTTCTGGACTTCCCCAACATCGGGAACAATCTTCCTGCATCTAGCCTGTCCAATCCTTTTAGGATCTTATACGTTTCAATCAGATCCCCCCTCAATCTTCTAAATTCCAACGAGTACAAGCCCAGTTCATCCAGTCTTTCTTCATATGAAAGTCCTGCCATCCCAGGAATCAATCTGGTGAACCTTCTTTGTACTCCCTCTATGGCAAAGATGTCTTTCCTCAGATTAGGGGACCAAAACTGCACACAATACTCCAGGTGTGGTCTCACCAAGGCCTTGTACAACTGCAGTAGTACCTCCCTGCTCCTGTACTCGAATCCTCTCGCTATAAATGCCAGCATACCATTCGCCTTTTTCACCGCCTGCTGTACCTGCATGCCCACTTTCAATGACTGGTGTATAATGACACCCAGGTCTCGTTGCACCTCCCCTTTTCCTAATCGGCCACCATTCAGATAATAATCTGTTTTCCTATTTTTGCCACCAAAGTGAATAACTTCACGTTCACTTTTAGTCCAGAATTGCTACTTCTCATGTGAGATGGCTCTCCGGATATCATAAGTGAACCTCAGGTATTTTACATGAGCACCAAAACTGAATGCCACTAATCTAGTGCTCTGCAGATTGTGGATCTCATGATTCATCTAGGGTTTCTGATTGGGGTAGACTGTGAATTATTTTCTGGGGACACACTCATCTCAACTGTTTTTATAAAGTCTGTGACAACCATGGTGTATTTGTTCAGATCCTCTGATCCAGCGATTTGAAACAATCCCATAGCCATTCCTCTGCCTCCCACGACCACCCCTTTGTTGTCCTTACTCCTGGAGCATTGCTCTTTGGCCTCTAACTCCCCAGGAATTCCCAGGAGTACTGTTCTTTTCTTCATTCAGTCTTTCTTCATGCATACAGCATGTAGGAGAAGTTCAGCCAGACGATCCAAATGATCAGATTTGCCAAAATACAGTCTAGGGATCAAACAGTGTGCATTGCATATGGTACTATAGCAGTGCTCGAATGTGTTGGGACCCCTAGTGCTGCAGATGGTATGTTGATGATTTCTTCAAACAAACCTGATTGAAGTTACTGACAATAATTTGAAAGGTGCCGGGATAGGCTGATGGCGGCACTCAGTACCTCGAGTGCTTGCTTAACATTTGTCTTAGATGGTATGTAAACTTAGGTCAGGATCATGAGAGAGAACTCTTTTGCTCAAGGTCAACAAGAGTAAGATAAGACTGCTGTATTCGGGCACCACAAAGAATTTATCATCAATCACTGACCTTACCTTTTGCCTTCACTGAATCGGCAGTCTGGTTTATCCCGTTTACTGAGAAGCTCCCAGGTCTGATTGCTGAATTTGGCGTGGCTTGCGTTAATCATGTTTCTGTGAAATACAGAATGTAGCAATCCCTCATTTCCATTCGATACAATAATCTTGCTGTTAATTTCTCAATCTTGTTCTCCAGGGTGTACATTTGCTAACAAGGTACCAGGTAGAGGAAGTTTCATACCCCAGCATTTTAGTCTGGCTTGAGCCATCCCCTCCTCCCTCTCTTACGGCCATGGTGATGTACCTTCATCCGTTCAAAGGTGTTGTACCTGCATTCTTGGGAGTTAAGACCGCCAAGTCCTTCAGAAGATTGTGCAATCGCTCGTCCATTAGGACGGCTTGGAAATGTGATACTTAAGGGAATTTACAGGCTGCAGCTTGCCATGAGAGTAATTCAGAAGAAGTATACTTCAATGTTATGTATGATGCCTGTAAATTCTCACTGCTTTTCACCGACACCATCTTGATTAAATGTCTCTTGATTCAAACCTCTATAGAGAAGATATATTAACCCTTATGAAATCAGTAATGCCGATCTGCTCCAGATTATCCACATTCTCTTCCCTGAACTTGCTCTTCCACATCCTTGTCTTTGATGAATACAGATGAGAAATATTCAGTCAGGACTTCACCCACATCTCCTGGCTTCATAAGTAGATTATCCCTTTGGTATCTGAGGGGTTCACATTTTCTCTGGCTATGCTCATGCTCTTGATATGCGCACAGAATGCATTATTTCACCGGAGGCCTTTTACAGATCCCTTGAGGAAGGAAAGGCCTTTATTTCAAATGGGGGTGACCATGTTCTGTTGTGTGAGAGATATCCACATCATGAAATTCATATATATGATACAGAAAAGCACAATCTGGCAAACCACCACCGTGGGCATATTTGCTTAGAAAATGAGTTTCACTCATTTATTTGGTGTGCAAAATTGGTCTAACATCCTTCAGGGGATCCAGAATAAATGATAACTTAGCAAAATTTACATTATTAAAAATATTAAAGGTGCTTTTGCAGACTTTTTCCCTCAGTGAAACATTACCTGCGTATTTCCAAACCACAGGAAGACCTTCCAATCATCAAGTTATTCCTGCTCTGACAACTGACAGATGTGTTTTAGCCGTAAAAGTAATGATGTGATAAAACTAAGGCGGGGCTGCTCAAAAATGGTGGGTTTGGACTCAAGGGAGGGTAAAATTGTTCCTCTGAAATGGGACTGGAGATGGGATTTTTCCCATCCCCAATTCTTTGACTTAATTGATTCCCTTGCATAACTGGTTGTAAGTTGCTACAAGTTAAACAATGATGATCACCTCAGTAGTTATAATATAAGTGTTAAGCACACCAGCATCTTTTCCGGTGACATCTGTGCAGAAAATGACAGCATATAGAGGTAATCCTAGAAAAATCTGTTGCTAAAGCATTGCTCCTCCTTCCAGGGCACTTTAACTCGTACGCAAATGCTGACTGGTTATGTAATTTGCTCCTCTTTAAAATGTTAACTTAAAGGTCAGCAGTCATGACTTTTTGATCCAGCTTCCAATGAAATGACATAAGCAAGCACCATGCGATTTGGTAATGTAACTGCACACACAAATGACATTTAAGAACAGTGGAAGTGAGAGTCCAACATTGCAGTGAGTGAGGACTGGACTGAGACTCAAAGGTGAAATGCTGGCAAATTGTAGTTTATACAAGATTGCGTATAAAAAGCAAGGTGTAAGTGTTAAAATGCTTCTAGCAAAATACAGTTAGAAAGTAAGTCAAAAGAAAACGTGGTTATTTTGACAACTTGCTCTTTCTATTTTGCAATGTACCTATTCAGGATAAGAAAACATACAATTGTCCCGTCTGTGAGAAATCCTTTACGGATGATCGACTAATCAAGTGTCACATCACCACATATCACCCAGGTGAGTTATTACAGCCTATTCTATCTTGTCACTGAGTGAAAGATAAGGTTGTTCCTAAAATTGAAGTAAGTTACTGAATATTTGCCAAGCATGAAAGTTAAGTAACACAATGTGTACATGAAGAATAGGTATTTAGTGCTAAAATTCCTATTACATGTCCTACCCTACTTAGTGCTAAAAAAAAAATCAAGTACAAAATGGCTGTATTGCATATATTGACAAAGATCCCCAAAGGCAGCTACACAAACAGCAAATGTAGTGAGGATACTTGCCTTCAGTACTGGGGCTTCAAATGTAAGGGCGTGGCAATCATAGTACACCTATAGAAAATGTTGATTCGGCTACGCTTGACTATTGTGTAAGGTTCTAGTAGCCACACTGTGGGAAGGATATAATTGAAGTGGCAAGGATGTATGGAAAATGTATGTTTTCTGAGTTGGTATGTTTAAATTGTTCAGAGAAACAGGGTAGGCTGGTTTAGTTTTACAGGGTCTGATGAGGGGGTAGTGAAGATCACAAAATTATGAATGGCATTGATAGGATACATAGTAGAAAGCTTTTTTCATAGTAGAGGACTCTAAAGTCAGCCCTAGATCTAGGGTAAGATTATAAGAACTTTAGAAGTGATCTTAGCAAGAATTTATTTCACTGAAAGTGCATTTGGAAGACATTGTCTGAGTGGATCATGGAGGCAAGTACTCTCATACAGACAAAGTACCTGAGGATCAGAAACAACTTGGAAAGGTCAAAGATCCAGTTTCTATGCTTCATGTCTCAATATCTCTATGACTAGCTAAGCTTGTTCATGGAGTGGAAGTTTCTATTCATCATTTCCAACGTTAAGTCCATAAATGAGAATCTTTTAGTAAAGAAGGCGTATACTTTGTTGACAAACAAGAGAAAATCTGCAGATGCTGAAAATCCAAGCAACACACAAAATGCTGGAGGAACTCAGCAAGCCAGGCAGCATCTATTAAAAAGAGTATAGTCGACACTTCAGCCTGAGGCCCTTCTCTTTTCTATAGATGCTGCCTGACCTGCTGAGTTCCTCCAGCATTTTGTGTGATATACTTTGTTGATCTTGAATAAACCCATGGAATCAGATACAGTTGGTTGGAGTATCATATTTGTTTTTAGGAACTCGAGTGCTTTGATGGACGTAAATAACTGCTCTAGGTGTTGAGAAGAAAAAAATGGAATTTAAATTCAAATTATCGAGAGAAAACCTAAGCTTCATCACTATAGAATTCCCACCGGAACATAATGTTACAGGCGTTCCAGGAACTTGTGGATTTGGACAGTATTCATCCAAGAAGTCATCCCATGCTAATATATTTTTTGATGAATGAATAAAGTAAAGTGATCAACTCCTGTGAAGCACTTGATTAACTCTTCTCCTGGTGGGAAATCCTCCACTAAGTGACTACAGTATGTGGTGTGTGCTTGGCAGCCTAAGTTTATTGGTCTTTTCTAGAGAGCCCTCCAAAGATGAATCACCTATTTAAAATGTTGCAATAGTGATGATAATCCCACAGTAATGATACAGTTCCAGTGTTTAAGCCCAGCAATCAACAAGATATTGTATACCCTAGTCAGAAAATACAGCAGAATGGTGCAACTTGGAGTCAACTCATGGTGGTAGCATTTCTTTGAGCCTGCTACTTTTGTCCTTTTATGTGTAAGATGTCATGTGTATCAGAGATCCCATAAAATAGCATCAGCAAATGCCCTCATTTTTGGGTGACATGTGTTGCTAATATAATGCACTGCGAATAGAGAAATTATTTCCTCAGCCACCAAATCAACCTTTGGCTTCACTGAGTGCTGTTGTAGTCATTCATGTAAGTTTTCCATGGCAATTAGGCATAGAGCAGTGGAAGTCATTTAAAGGAGTATAGGGTTTTTGACCAAATATGTTAGCAAGGACTAAAGGGTGGAACTTCCAAATATACAGATGGTATGGTCAATGCACTGTACAAAACTTGCAGTTTGTTTCTTGAATTAATGTAGACATCTTGTTTTAATGACAGATACCTTTAAACTCAAGACTGAAAAATATTTGTGAAGTAGCATTATTCAAACTTGGCAGGTGAAGTTACACTACAGCTCAGATATGATTCATTTTTAGAACAGATGCAAGGGACTGCAGAATTTCTATGTTCCTATTAAATCAGTGAGGCAGGTTTGGCAAACTTACTTTTTACATTGAAGTAAAATGCTAGCGGTCACTTCTTTAAAATGAGGTATCACCTAGTTAAACAGAGAGGAGGTAAAATTTTCCCTTTAAATATGACTTTGGAATATACAATTTTTTGAGGGGATATAAAGGTGATGTATCTTTTGTGGAATAACCTACAACTAGAGTAACAATTTGTCCAGTTGATGCCGAAATGTGCAGTTTTTTTTCTCTCTCTCATTACATTGTGTATCTACAGAGCGCTCTTCCTGAAAGGTTTTTGGAAGCAGTGTGTTTCTGTATTGTTAAGGCACACATAGATAGATCTTTAATAAGAAGAAAGAACAAAAAGGTTACTGGAATTTGGAAGAACATCAAATTAACGCTACAGTAGAATTAGCCATGAATGATGGAGCTAACACAATGTTTGCAAAAGATGGCTCCCAAAATGGTCAATATTTTCCATGATCATGATGTTAATTTTTATGATTGGAAGAATGTAAATTCTGAAGAATATGAACTGATCTGGCAAAAAAAATGAATACAAGATTCTTTGAAAAGTTGGCAGGACAGATGCCAAAATGCTGTTTCTCTATGAAAAAATTTAGAATTAAGGAAAGAGAGAATAATTCAGCCTTATGCAATAGAGATGAAAATAAATTTCATTTCTCGGTTTTGAATTTTTTGGAATTGTCAACCACAGAAATGTGCAAGTCATTGAGACAGAGATATTTTTGAATGTAAAGATGATCAAGATATATCAGGATAGCTTTGAAATATATACAAGGTAAATATTAGCTCTGACTTTTTTAAATCGGATAAGCAAGTGGAGGGCTTGTTATTGGTGTTGTATTCAATACTCTAAGGAAGGGTGTGGTTAGATCTCATATTAAAAGAAATTAAGGGCTGTTGATTTTCCACAGTTGGCTATTGACAGAAGTGACTGTGATGGTATTTCACTCATTCAGGTGATGTAACCAATGTTTCCCAACAATTCTCTCCATTCTCCCCTGACCCACACACAGATGTTTTGTCCTGTGTCTTGCCAGTTGATCACACTTCCCCACAGCTAGTAATCCCATCCACACTTTCACCATCACCAAGACCAAGGGAATACCTGGCAATGAAGTGCAAGAATAATAGTCGACATTTGAATTTCTATATCCTTGGTGTTACAATGTTGACTCCAATCAAGAATTCTGATAATATTTTAATTTAAAGTCCAATATCCTTGAAAGGAAAAGAAACTTGTTATTGAAGCAAAAGCACTGAAACCACCATTAGAACGTTGAATACAATGCACAAATTGCTCATTTATTTGCTGTCAATCCAAGGACGAATTTATTTTTGTAGAGTGCACATGATCTTTCTGATGTGCTTAATTTTAAATATATTTTCCAACACGTTCCATGTACAGTGTAATATGTTAATGTAAAATACACCTCCAACTCTCAATTTGATAATTTCCTCTGATGATATAGATTTTCTTGATTCCTGCTGTTTGAAATGTAAATAAGAGTGTGTACTTATCATCATTACTCTGTAATCCTTCAACCAGCGAATCTCCCATTTTTCTACATACCTGCTCATGGTCTCACACTTTCATTTTAACAGCAACTATTGATGCACAAGTTATAAAGTCACTCTGATTTAAACCTTTTCAACATCTATCTGCAGAAGTTCCCATGAGCACCATCTCTGAAATTCTGGGAAAACGGGTACAACTTAAAGGATTGATTGGAAAACGAGCAGTAAAATGTCCTTACTGTGACTGCTATTTTCGGAAGAATGGCACTGACCTACAGCGCCATATTTGGGCCCACGAAGGTATGAACAAGTGCATAGGTAACTGTAACTTAATTTGGTATGTTTCCACCTCTGGCCCCATCCCCTCACTCCAGACACAACCTATTGCTGACATATTATTCAACAAGTTCTTAACTTCCATTTAACCAGAACTGGTCTACACAGTCAACATCAATAGAACATAAGAAGAATTGGAAAAATTATTAAGACTTTTATTTTTGGAGGGTCATATTGTTGCTTGTTTAGAATTTTACTACTTTGTTAATTCTCAAGGTAATTTGATATCATGATATCTCCTCGATATATTTATAGAAATTTACTTGATTCTTTGATAACATGCTGAATCTTCTCAAACTCCTAACAAAGTAGAGCTGCTGCTGTCCCTTCTTTGTGGTTGCATTAATGTATTGAGCCCAGGATAGGTTGTCTGAGATGTTGACACCCAGTAATGTGAAGCTGATCACCTGTTCCACCGCTGATGTTAGTGAATTGATAAATGGTGTTTTAACTGAAGTTTGCCATACTGTTATGAGTGTGGAGTTATAACCCTCAGATTCTGTCGGCTGCATAAGTCTAGGAAAGACAATCTCTGGACCCATCAAAAACATATGAGATGGGGGTGCAAAGCCTCCTGTTTGTGTGAATGCTGCATGAGATGTTCCCCTGTTACAAATCAATACCACGAAATAACAGACAGTACCCCTTATGCAATTATAATTCTTAATTTGACTAAAGGGTTAGTAAAGTAAAACAAAAAGAAAAGGGCCCATTTTAATGAAATAGTCTAATGTGCACAAGTTGGAGCCCACGGTTTCCTTTCCGCTGGTCCTCCATCGATTTCCCCAGGCTTCGTTGACTCCTGGCCCCACTTCAAGTCCACTTCTTTTTGGTATCTACGACATCTCCTTTCTGGTATCTTCTCTCTCCATCTTCCACCAAGCAAAAGACTCAGATCACCTTGGTCTCAGGCACACAACAAGAAAAAAACACTCCCTTCATTGGCAGCGCACATTCCAAAACCCCCATTATCTCTAGCCATAACCCAAGCACTGTTGCTACAGAACAACCATTACATTAGCAGTGCTTCTGCAGAAAGACCAATACATGAGCAGTGAAACCTTTCTCAGGATGTTACAGAGAGAATAGAGCCATTGGCTAATATTAAGGATATTGGCTAATATTAAGGATATATGGCTAATAGAGCCATATATCCTTAAGGTGCCATTGTGTGGAGGACGTGTTATTACCAGTTCACACTGACTTTGGTCACTTAAGAAAGTCGATTAAGTAATTTATCTACAAATTTGAAATTCCTCATTCCCAGAGGCTTTCTAGTAATTTTTCCTGCCCCAGTCCAGTGCCATTACACTCCACCTCAAGTTCAGATTGGCTTATGTATTCCAGTGTTCTATAAAAATTCAAAATAACATTGCCAGGCACTCTGTCCCACGTAACAATACAACGTTGTTCAAGAAGGTGGCTCATTATTTCATTCCATAAGACCATAAGATATAGGATCATAAGTAGGCCATTCAGCCCATCAAGTCTGCCAGCCATTCAATCATGGGTTGATCCAATTCTTCCAGTCTTCCCCACTCCCCTGCTTTTACCCCATACCCTTTGATGCCTTGGCTAATCAAGAACCTATCTATCTCTGCCTTAAATACACCCAATGACTTGGCCTCCACAGCGAATAGTGACAACAAATTCCACAGATTTACCACCCTCTGACTAAAGTGATTTCTCCGCATCTCAGTTCTAAAAGGACGTCCTTCAACCTGGTCATGCACTCTGGTCGTAGAATCCCCTACCATGGAAATAACTTTGCCATATCTAATCTGTTCAGGCCTTTTAACATTCTGAATGTTTCTATGAGATCCCCCCTCATTCTCCTGAATTCCAGGGAATACAGCCCAAGAGCTGCCAGACATTCCTCATATGGTATCCCTTTCATTCTTGGAATCATTCTCATGAATCTTCTCTGAACCCCCTCCAATGTCAGTATATCCTTTCTAAAATAAGGAGCCCCAAGTGTGGGCTCACGAGTGCCTTGTAGAGCCTCAACATCACATCCCTGTTCTTAGATTCTATAGCTCTAGAAATGAATGCCAACATTGCATTTGCCTTCTTCACCACTGACTCAACCTGGAGGTTAACCTTTAGGGTATCCTGCACAAGGACTCCCAAGTCCCTTTGCGTCTCTGCATTTTGAATTCTCTCCTCATCTAAATAATAGTCTGCCCGTTTATTTCTTCCACCAAAAAGCATGACCATACACTTTCCAACATAGTATTTCAGCCATGATCACAGTGAATGGTGGTGCTGGCTCGAAGGGCCAAATGGCCTACTCCTGCACCTATTGTCTATTGTCTATTTCATTTGCCACTTCTTTGCCCATTTCCCTAAACTGTCTTAAGTCTCTCTGCAGGCTCTCTGTTTCCTCAACACTACCCGCTCCTCTACCTATCTTTGTATCACCGACAAACTTAGCCACAAATCCATTAATCC